>NW_026575024.1:47898235-48217805 GCF_905146905.1 Nyctereutes procyonoides
ACATTCAAGTCACCAAGTATAAGTGTATTATTATCTAAGTATGTCTTCACTTTGGTCATTAATTGATTGAGAGACTTGGAAGCTCCCACATTAGGGACATAAATATTGATGATTGTTAGGTCCTCTTGCTGGATAGATCCTTCGGGTATGATATAGTGTCCCTCTTCATCTCTTACTACGGTCTTTGGGATAAACTTTAATTTATCTGATATAAGGATGGCTACCCCTGCTTTATTTGAGCACCATTTGAATGGTAAATGGTTCTCCAACCTTTTATTTTCAGGCTGGAGGTGTCCTTATGTCTAAAATGAGTCTCTTTTAGACAGCAAATAGATGGGTCCTGCTTTTTTATCTAGTCTGAAACCCTACGCCTTTTGATGGGGTCATTAAGCCCATTCACATTCAGAGTTACTATTGAAAGATATGAATTTAGTGTCATCATGATACCTATTCAGTCCCTGTTTTTGTGGATTGTTTCCTTGGACTTCCTCTTTCTTTTACAGAATCCCCCTTAAAAATTCTTGGAGAGCTGCTTTGGTCGTCACATATTCTTTCAGTTTCTGCCTATCTTGTTAGGTCTTTATCCCTCCTTCTATTCTGAATGAGAGCCTTGCTGGATAAAGTATTCTTGCCTGCATGGTCTTCTCATTTAGGACCCTGAATATATCCTGCCAGCCCTTTCTGGCCTGCCAGGTCTCTGTGGAGAGGTCTGCTGTTAATCTGATATTTCTCCCCATATAAGTTAGAGGTTTCTTGTCTCTTGCTGCTTTAAGGATCTTCTCTTTATCTTTGCAATTTGCAAGTTTTACTCTTAAACGTCGAGGTGCTGAGCGGTTTTTATTGATTTTAAGGGGGGAATCTCTCTATCTCCTGGATATAAATGCCTGTTTCCCTTCCCAAGTTAGGGAAGTTCTCAGCTATGATTTGTTCCAATACAGTTTCTGGGCGTCTGTCCCCTTTGGCGCCCTCAGGAACCCCAATTAAACATAGATTTTTTTCTTCTGAGGCTGTCATTTATTTCCCGTAACCTATCCTCGTGATCTTTTAATTGTTTTTCTCTTTTTTCCGCAGTTTCCCTCCTTGCCATCAACTTGTCTTCTGTCACTCATTCGTTCTTTTACCCCGTTAACCCTCGTCGTTAGGTCCTCCAGTTTGGATTGCATCTCATTTAATTGATTTTTAATTTCTGCCTGATTAGATCTAAATTCTGCAGTCATGGAATCTCTTGAATCCTTTATGCTTTTTTCTAGAGCTACCAGTAGCTTTATAATTGTGTTTCTGAATTGGCTTTCTGACATTGAATTGTAATCCAAATTTTGTAACTCTGTGGGAGAGAGGGCTGTTTCTGATTCTTTCTTTTGAGGTGAGTTTTTCCTTCTAGTCATTTTACTCAGTGCAGACTGGCCAAAAGTTGTAGTTGTAGTGAAAAAAGGAGAAAAGGAGAGGAAAAAAAAGAAAAAAGGGGGGGGATAAACAGAAAACAAAAAACAAGGAGTATCCTCTGATTCTATATACTGTAAATCCCTCGACTTCCCCTGGAACTTTCCAGTGCTGCTTGGTCAATAACTTGCTTTTCCCCTGTCCTTCTAGCTGTTTTTTGGGGGGAGGGGCCTGCTGTCCTGATTCTCAGGTGTGTGTACCTGGGGGAGCTGCCCTGCCCCCTGCCAGGTGAACCGCTCAGTGGGAGCTGTTTATCCTGTGAGGCCCCTGTCAGTCCCAGGTACAAGGTGACACCAGGAGGAACAACAGTGGCAGCGGCCAGCTCTCCAACTCGAGTCAGATCTCACAGTAACTACCACAGCTCCCAGTCCACAGGGACCTGGATGCTCCGGGGACGGGGGCCTTGATCTGCACAGCTTGGGGCCGCCCGGGGGCAGGAGCGTCCTTGCCGTCCTGTGTCCTCCCAGCCTCTGCCTGTTCCCCGGGGGAGCACCGGATATTGGGCTGTGTCCCCCAGCACCCTGGGCTCCTGGGCTTGCACCGCTGGAATCACGCTCCTGGGGCTGCGCAGCCCCCTCCGCGTGGAGCTGCCGCTTGAGCCGCCGCCCAAGCTGCTTCCGGGGCTGCGCAGTCCCCTCTGCGTTGAGCCGCAACCTGAGCCACCCGTGCTACTCCAGGGGCCCCGCCTGGCGCGGGCTGCAGCGTTTTAGGGAGCTCGGCCCGCGGTGTGTGGCGGCTCTCCCAGGGGCGCAGGTCCTTTGTTGGTGCCCCCGGGAGCCTGAGGACATCCCCGCCCCTCCTGGGGTCCTGCCCGAGCTCCCTGCGAGAGCCTTTCCGCCCAGGAAGGTTGGTGAAGCTCCTGCTTCTCCAGGACTGGGCTTTCCTGTCCTGGGGACACTCACTGCATGGCCTTAGCCCGGTTCCTCACAGGGGGCCCTCCCCCTTGGTTACTTTTTTATTTCTTTTTTTTTCCATCTTCCTACCTTGATAGAAGCGCAAACTCTTCTCACTGTAGCATTACAGCTGTTCTCTCTTTAAATCTCAGGCCGAATTCCTAGGTTTTCAGGATGATTTGAAAGTTATCTAGGTAAGTTGGTGGGGACAGGTGACTTGGGGACCCTACTCTTCCACCATCTTGCCCTGCCTCCTGTGTCTCCAAGTTCAATACAGCGATTTCCATTGATCTCCTCACCTAGTGTGGACCTAGCTTGTAAGTCCAATAAGAGTGAGGCTAGTTGAAAGCTGGGTCCAAGGCATACATTTTTCTTAGAGGTCATCACAGGTGCAATCCACCGTGGCTACATACTGCCTGTGAACTTAGTTTCTAACTCCCTTATGTTAGATGCTTGTCAGAAGCTGTGTGAGAGACAGTTGGCAAGCTGCATCCCCCAAAGTCTTGTGTCTCCGAGTTCAATACACTGCTTTCCACGGAACCTCCTCACGTAGAGTGTAGCTAGCTTCAAACACATAGAGTAGCAAGGCTAATTGAAAGCTGGATTCAAGGCATAATTATTTCTGAGTGTTGAGCCCATTTGTTTTCCCTTGGGGCTCCACATACCTGTGGACTTAACTTCTAACATCCTTTGTTAGCTCCTTGATAGAATCTGTATGTTGACAAATTGAACACCAATAAAAAATAAATTTCTTTTAAAAAATAATAATAAAAATTAAAAAAATTTAAAAAAGAAACTGTGTGAAAGGCAAAGGGCAAGTTGCAGGCCAAGAAGACTTGGGTCTCTGAGTTCAATACTGTGCTTTTCATGGAACCTCCTCACCTAGAATGGAGCTAAATTCTAACTCTAACAGAAGCAAGGCTAGTTGAAACCAGGGTTCAAGGCATACTTATTTCTGACATTTTAGCACAGGTACTGTCCCTGGCAGCTCCACGCTCCCTGTGAATTTAGCTTCCAATTCCCTTATGTTAGAGGCTTTCAGAAGCTGTTTGAGAGCAAAGTGGCAAGCTGCAGGCCCAGAAGGCTTGTGTCTCTGAGTTACAAGCTGTATTCAAGGTATAGTTAATTTGAGAGTTGAGCACAATTGCACTCCCTCGCAACTCCACATGATTGTGGACTTAGCTTCTAACTCCCTAATATTAGATGCTTGAGAGAATTTGCATGAGAGGCAAGTGACAAGCTGAAACGAGGAAGGCTTGCATCTCCAAATACAACACAGCGCTTTCCATGGAACCTCCAGAACTCTTGTGGACCTAACTTCTACATCTGATTGGAGTGAGGCTAATTGAAAGCTAGATAAAGGCATACATATTTCAAAGAGTTGAACACAGGTGCTGTCTCTCATGGCTCCACACTGCCTGTGAACCTAGCTTCTTTTTTTTTAATAAATTAATTTTTATTGGTGTTCAATTTACCAACATACAGAATAACACCCAGTGCTCATCCCGTCAAGTGTCCCCCTCAGTGCCCGTCACCCACTCACCCCCACCTCCCGCCCTCCTCCCCCTCCACCACCCCTAGTTCATTTCCCGGAGTTAGAAGTCTTAATGTTCTGTCTCCCTTTCTGATATTTCCCACCCATTTCTTCTCCCTTCCCTTATATTCCCTTTCACTATCATTCATATTCCCCAAATGAATGAGAACATACACTGTTTGTCCTTCTCCGATTGACTTACTTCACTCAGCATAATACCCTCCAGTTCCATCCATGTTGAAGCAAATGGTGGGTATTTGTCATTTCTAATGGCTGAGTAATATTCCATTGTATACATAAACCACATCTTCTTTATCCATTCATCTTTCGATGGGCACTGAGGCTCCTTCCACAGTTTGGCTATTGTGGACATGGCTGCAAGAAACATCGGGGTGCAGGTGTCCCGGCGTTTCATTGCATCTGAATCTTTGGGGTAAATCCCTAACAGTGCAATTGCTGGGTCGTAGGGCAGGTCTATTTTTAATTCTTTGAGGAACCTCCACACAGTTTTCCAGAGTGGCTGCACCAGTTCACATTCCCACCAACAGTGTAAGAGGGTTCCCTTTTCTCTGCATCCTCTCCAACATTTGTGGTTTCCTGCCTTGTTAATTTTCCCCATTCTCACTGGTGTGAGGTGGTATCTCATTGTGGTTTTGATTTGTATTTCCCTGATGGCAAGTGATGCAGAGCATTTTCTCATGTGCATGTTGGCCATGTCTATGTCTTCCTCTGTGAGATTTCTCTTCATGTCTTTTGCCCATTTCATGATTGGATTGTTTGTTTCTTTGGTGTTGAGTTTAATAAGTTCTTTATAGATTTTGGAAACTAGCCCTTTATCTGATATGTTATTTGCAAATAACTTCTCCCATTCTGTAGGTTGTCTTTGAGTTTTGTTGACTGTATCCTTTGCTGTGCAAAAGCTTCTTATCTTGATGAAGTCCCAATAGTTCATTTTTGCTTTTGTTTCTTTTGCTTTCGTGGATGTATCTTGCAAGAAGTTACTGTAGCCAAGTTCAAAAAGGGTGTTGCCTGTGTTCTCCTCTAGGATTTTGATGGAATCTTGTCTCACATTTAGATCTTTCATCCATTTTGAGTTTATCTTTGTGTATGGTGCAAGAGAGTGGTCTAGTTTCATTCTTCTGCATGTGGATGTCCAATTTTCCCAGCACCATTTATTGAAGAGACTGTCTTTCTTCCAGTGGATCGTCTTTCCTCCTTTATCGAATATTAGTTGACCATAAAGTTCAGGGTCCACTTCTGGGTTCTCTATTCTGTTCCATTGATCTATGTGTCTGTTTTTGTGCCAGTACCACACTGTCTTGATGACCACAGCTTTGTAGTACAACCAGAAATCTGGCATTGTGATGCCTCCAGATATGGTTTTCTTTTTTAAAATTCCCCTAGCTATTCGGGGTCTTTTCTGATTCCACACAAATCTTAAAATAATTTGTTCTAAGTCTCTGAAGAAAGTCCATGGTATTTTGATAGGGATTGCATTAAATGTGTAAATTGCCCTGGGTAACATTGACATTTTCACAATATTAATTCTGCCAATCCATGAGCATGGAATATTTTTCCATCTCTTTGTGTCTTCCTCAATTTCTTTCAGAAGTGTTCTATAGTTTTTAGGGTATAGATTCTTTACCTCTTTGGTTAGGTTTATTCCTAGGTATCTTATGCTCTTGGGTGCAATTGTCAATGGGATTGACTCCTTAATTTCTCTTTCTTCAGTCTCATTGTTAGTGTATAGGAATGCCATTGATTTCTGGGCATTGATTTTGTATCCTGCCACGCTACCAAATTGCTGTATGAGTTCTAGCAATCTTGGGGTGGAGGCTTTTGGGTTTTCTATGTACAGTATCATGTCATTGGCGAAGAGGGAGAGTTTGACTTCTTTGCCAATTTGAATGCCTTTAATGTCTTTTTGTTGTCTGATTGCTGAGGCTAGGACTTCTGGTACTATGTGGAATAGCAGTGGTGAAGTGGACATCCCTGTCTTGTTCCTGGTCTTAGGGGAAAGGCTCCCAGTGCTTCCCCATTGAGAATGATATTTGCTGTGGGCTTTTCGTAGATGGCTTTTAAGATGTCGAGGAAAGTTCCCTCTATCCCTACACTCTGAAGAGTTTTGATCAGGAATGGATGCTGTATTTTGTCAAATGCTTTCTCTGCATCTAATGAGAGGATCATATGGTTCTTGGTTTTTCTCTTGCTGATATGATGAATCACACTGATTGTTTTACGAGTGTTGAACCAGCCTTGTGTCCCGGGGATAAATCCTACTTGGTCATGGTGAATAATTTTCTTAATGTGTTGTTGGATCCTATTGGCTAGTATCTTGTTGAGAATTTTTGCATCCATGTTCATGAGGGATATTGGTCTGTAATGCTCCTTTTTGGTGGGGTCTTTGTCTGGTTTTGGAATTAAGGTGATGCTGGCCTCATAGAATGAATTTGGAAGTACTCCATCTCTTTCTATCTTTCCAAACAGCTTTAGTAGAATAGGTATGATTTCTTCTTTAAACGTTTGATAGAATTCCCCTGGGAAGCCATCTGGCCCTGGACTCTTGTGTCTTGGGAGGTTTTTGATGACTGCTTCAATTTCCTCCCTGGTTATAGGCCTGTTCAGGTTTTCTATTTCTTCCTGCTCCAGTTTTGGTAGTTTGTGGCTTTCCAGGAATGCGTCCATTTCTTCTAGATTGCCTAATTTATTGGCGTAGAGCTGTTCATAATATGTTTTTAAAATCGTTTGTATTTCCTTGGTGTTGGTAGTGATCTCTCCTTTCTCATTCATGATTTTATTAATTTGAGTCTTCTCTCTCTTCTTTTTAATAAGGTTGGCTAATGGTTTATCTATCTTATTAATTCTTTCAAAGAACCAACTCCTGGTTCTATTGATCTGTTCCACAGTTCTTCTGGTCTCAGTCGTTGAGTTCTGCTCAAATTTTAATTAACTCTTTTCTTCTGATGGGCGTCGGATCGATTTGCTGCTTCTTCTCTAGCTCCTTTATGTGTAAGGTTAGCTTTTGTATTTGAGTTCTTTCCAGTTTTTGAATGGATGCTTGTATTGCGATGTATTTCTCCTTCAGGACTGCTTTTGCTGCATCCCAAAGATTTTGAACAGTTGTATCTTCATTCTCATTAGTTTCCATGAATCTTTTTAATTCTTCCCTAATTTCCTGGTTGACCCTTTTATCTTTTAGCCAGATGGTCCTTAACCTCCACGTGTTTGAGGTCCTTCCAAACTTCTTCTTGTGATTGAGTTCTAATTTCAAGGCGTTATGGTCTGAGAATATGCAGGGGATGATCCCAATATTTTGGTATCGGTTCAGACCCGATTTGTGACCCAGTATGTGGTCTATTCTGGAGAAAGTTCCATGTGCACTTGAGAAGAATGTGTATTCAGTTGAGTTTGGATGTAAAGTTCTTTTTTTTTTTTTCTTTTTTTTTTTATTTATGATAGTCACACAGAGAGAGAGAGAGAGAGAGAGAGAGAGAGAGAGAGAGAGGCAGAGACAGAAACAGGCTCCATGCACCGGGAGCCCGACGTGGGATTCGATCCCGGGTCTCCAGGATCGCGCCCTGGGCCAAAGGCAGGCGCCAAACCGCTGCGCCACCCAGGGATCCCTGGATGTAAAGTTCTGTAGATATCTGTGAAATCTATCTGGTACAGTGTATCATTTAAAGCTCTCGTTTCTTTGGAGATGTTGTGCTTAGAAGAGCTATCAAGGGTAGAAAGAGCTAGATTGAAGTCACCAAGTATAAGTGTATTATTATCTAAGTATTTCTTCACTTTGGTTAATAATTCGTTTAAGTATTTGGCAGCTCCCACATTCGGGGCATATATATTGAGGATTGTTAAGTCCTCTTGCTGGATAGATCCTTTAAGTATGATATAGTGTCCCTCTTCATCTCTCACTACTCTCTTCGGGGTAAATTTTAGTTTATCTGATATAAGGATGGCTACCCCTGCTTTCTTTTGAGAACCATTTGAATGGTAAATGGTTCTCCAATCTTTTATTTTCAGGCTGTAGGTGTCCTTCTGTCTAAAATGAGTCCTTGTAGACAGCAAATAGATGGGTCCTGCTTTTTTATCCAGTCTGAAACCCTGCGCCTTTTGATGGGGTCATTAAGCCCGGTGAACCTAGCTTCTAACTCCCTTATGTTAGAGGTTTGTCAGAAGCTGTGTGAGAGGCAAGTGGCAAGTTCCAGACATACAAGGGTTGTGTCTCCAACTTCAATACAGGGCTTTGCATGGAACCCCCTCACATAGAGTGGGGCGAAATTTAAATTCCTATAATAGTAATTCTTGTTGAGAGCAGGGTTGAAGGCATAGTTATTTCAGAGAGGTGAGTACACATGCTGGCCCTAGCAGCTCCACACTGCCTGTGGTCTTAACTACTAACTCCATTATGTTAGATGCTTACAGAAGCTGTGTGAGAGGCAAGTGGCAAGCTGAGGTGAGGAAGGCTTGTGTCACGAGTTTAATACAGTGCTTTCCATGGAACCTCCTCACCTATTGAGGATCTAGCTTCTAATTCCCACAGGAGAGAAGCTAGTTGAAAGCTGAGTTCAAGGCATACATATTTCTGAGAGTTGAGCACAAGTGCTGTCCTTCGTGGCTCCAATTGCCTGTGGACTTAGCTTCTAACACCCTTATGTTAATGCTTGTCAGTGTGGAGGCTAAGAAAATTAGGGCCATTCAGGTTTAACGTTGGCACAAGTACAGCTATGCTAGCTGCGGCAGCCATCTCAGGCCACTGTGACCAGGCCACTGTGTCCAGGAACTGAACTCTACCTTACCCTGGCTACAGAAAAAACCACAAAGCACGCCCTTATTGGAATAAGGAAGCAAGAGCTTGTGAGAACTCTTTACTGGAGATTCTCACACCCCCACCCTACTGAAAAACTCCACCTTACCCCTAGACCAGCCCATAAAAACCCAGCTGTAAGCCACCGCAGGGTCCAAGTCCCTGCTCCGCTGTGTCAGGTATATACTTGGACCCAAGTTCGAGCTTGTTAATAAACCCTCGTGCACTTGCATCGGTGTCAGGTCCTTGGTGGTTTTCTCGGATTCGCAATCTTGGGCACAACAGTCAGAAGCTGTGTGAGAGACAAGTGGCAAGTTTCAGGCACAGAAGACTTGTGTCTCTGAAGTCAATACAGTGATTTCAATGGAACATCCTCACTTAGAGTGGAGGTAGCTTCAAACTCCCACTATAGCAAGGCTAGTTTTGAGCGGGATACAAGGCAAACATATATCTCAGAGTTGAGCACAACTGTAGTCCCTCATGGCTCCACATGATTGTGGACTTAACTACTAACTCCCAACTATTAAATGCCTGAGACATGTTGTGTGAGGCACGTCACATGCTGAGACAAAGAAGGCTTGCGTCTCCGAGTACAATACAGCGCTCTCCATGGAACCTCCTCACCTAGTATGGTCCTAGCTTCTACATCCGATCAGAGTGAGGCTAGTTGAAAGCTGGGATCAAGGCATACTTATTTCTGAGAGTTGAGCAAAGGGCCCTTCCTCTTGGCTCCACACTGACTGTGGACTTATCTTCTAAAACCCTTATGTTAGATGTTTGTCAGTAGCTGTGTGAGAGGCAAGTGGCAAGCAGCAGGCCTAGAGTAATTGTGTGTCTGAGTTCAATACATCACTTACCATGGAAATTCCTCCACTAAAATGGAACTAGATTCTAACTCCAATAGAAACAGGTCTAGATGAAAGCTGGCTTCAAGGCATTCTTATTTCTGAGTTTTGAGCATATGGCCTGTCCCTCGCGGTCCACACTACCTGTGAACTTAACTTATAACACCCTTATGTTAGATGTCTGACAGAAGCTGCATGAGAGGCAAGTGGCAGGCTGAAGACCAGGAAATCTTGTGTCTCTGACTTCAATACAGCACTTTCATTGGAAACTCATCTTCTAAAATAGAGTGAGCTTCTAACTCCATTAGGAGCGATGCTAGGCGAAAGCTCTGTTCAAAGCATAATTATTTCTGAGAGTTGAACAAAGGTCCTGTCCCTTGAACGTCCACACAGCTTGAAGACTTAGCTCATAATACCCTTACCTTAGATGCTTGTCAGAAGAAGTAAGTGGTAAGCTGTAGCCCCAAAAGGCCTGTGTGTCCGAGTTCAATACGCTGCTTTCCATAGCACCTTCACACCTAGAATGGAAGTAGATTCTAACTCCCATAGAAACGAGGTTAGTTGAATGCTGGCTTCAAGGCATACTTCCTTCTGAGAGTTAAGCAAAATACCTGTCCCTCGAGCCTCCACACTGAATCTGGACTTAGCTTCTAACACCCTTATTTTAGATGCTCGTCAGAAGTGTATGACAGGCAATTGGCAATCGGCAGGCCCAGGAGGCTTCTGTGTCCGAATTCAATACAGCATTTTCCATGGAACCTCCTCACGTAGAATGGAGCTAGTTTCTAACTCCCATAGGAGCAATGCTGGTTGAAGGCAATGTTCAAGACATATTTATTTCTGAGAGTTGAGCAAAAGGTCTGTCCCTCGCAGCTCCACACTGTCTGTGGAATTAGCTTCTAACTGTCTTATGTTAGATGTCTGACAAGCATCTAAGGTTAGATGTCTGACAGAAGCTGTGTTAGAGGCAAGTGGCAAGCTGCTCACCAGCAAGGCTTGTATCATGAGTTCAGTACAATGCTTTCCATGGAAGCTCCTCACCTAGAATAGAGCTAGCTTCTAACTCCCATAGGAGCAATTCTAGCTGAAAGCTGTGTTCAAAGCTTCCTTTATTTCTGAGAGTTGAGCAAAGGGCCTGTCCCTTATGCCTCCACACTCCCTGTGGTCTTAGGTTCTAACACCCCCCTTATGTTAGATGCTTGTCAGAAACTGTGTGAGGACAAGTGGCAATCTGCAGGCTCAGAACGCTTGTGTGTCTGAGTTCTATACAGCGTCTTCTATGGAACTTCCTCACGTAGAATGGAGCTATGTTCTAACTCCCATAGGAGTGAGGCTAGTTGAAAGCTGGCTTCAAGGTGTACTTTTCTTGGAGAGTTGAGCAAACAGCCTGTCCTTCCAGCTCCACACTTCCTGCTGACTTAACTTCTATCTACCTTATATTAGATGCCTGAGAGAAGCTGAGAGGCAAGTGGCAAGCTGTTGGGCCAAAAGACCTCTGTGTCCAAGTTCAATACAGAGCTTTCCATAGCACCTCCACACGTAGAATGAAGCTTGATTCTAACTGCCATAGGAACGGGGCTAGTTGAATGCTGGTTTCTTTTTTTCTTTTCTTTTTTTTTTAAGATTTATTTATTTATTCATTCAGAGAGAGTGAAGAGAGAGGCAGAGACACAGGCAGAGGGAGAAGCAGGCTTCCTGCAAGAAGCCCGATGTGGGACTCGATCTTGGGTCTCCAGGATCACACCCCGGGCTGCAGGTGGCGCTAAACCGCTGTGCCACCGGGGCTGCCCTGAATGCTGGTTTCAAGGCATACTTACTTCTGAGAGTTGAGCACAGGGCCTGTCCCTTGCGGCTCCACACTGCCTGGGGACCTAACTTTTAACTCCCTTACCTAGATGCTTGTCAGAAGCTGGGAGAGAGGCAGTGGCAAACTCTTAGCCCAGAAGTCTGTGTCTGAGTTCAATACAGCGCTTACCATGGGACCCCCTTAGCTAGTGTGGAGATCATTTCTAACTCCCAATGGAGCAAGGCTAGTTGAAAGCTGGATTTATGACATACTTATTTCTGAGAGTTGAGCGTAGGGCCTGTCCCTCATGGCTCCACACTGCCTGTGCATTTAGCTTCTAAATCCCTTATGTTAGAGGCTTGTCAGAAACTACCTGCAAGGAACGCTTGTTTCTCAGAGTGCAGTAGGGCACATTTCCCGCAAGCCACCACATGTGCTTTGATTTGGTTTCTAAGGCTGGTAGGTGAGAGAGTAGTTCAAACCCACTCCCCTAGAACACTGGGAGCTCACTGTTCATGACATAGTATATCCATGGACACTCCACCCCTGTACAGCTAGCTTGTACCTCCCGTGTGTGGGAGGCAAGTGGCAAGCTGTAAGCCTGGAAGGCTTGTGTATCTGAGTTCAACACAGAGCTTCCCATGACACCTCTTCACCTAGAGTAGAACTCGCTTCTAAATCCCATAGGAGTGAGGCTAATTGAAAGCTGGGTTCATGACATACTTATTTCTGAGTTTTGAGCAAATAGCCTGTCTCTTGAGGCTCCACCATGCCTGTGGACTTAGCTTAGCTTCTAAGTCCCTTATCTTGGATGCTTGTCTGAATGAAGATGGGTGAGAGGCAAGTGGCAAGCTCTAGACCCAGATGGCTGTGTCTTCAAGTTCAATATAGCACTTTCCCTGGGTCCTCCTCACCTAGAGTGAAGCTTGTTTCTAACTCCCAAAGGAGGGAGGCTAGTTGAAAGCTGGGTTCATGACATACCTCTTAGAGTTAAGCTTAGGGGCTGTCCTCTTGGCTCCAAACTGCCTGTGTACTTAGCTTCCAACTCCATTATCTTAGGGTCTTATCAGAAGCTTCCTTCAAGGCTCATTTGTTTCTCAGATTGCAGTAGGCTACATTCCCTGCAAGCCACCACATGTGTTCTTGATATTGGTTCTAAGATCAGTAGATGAGAGGGTAGTGCAAAGCTGTTCTCCTGGATCACTGGCTGCTCACCGTTCAATACATAGTATTTCCATGGACATTCAAACCCAATACAGCCAGCTTGTACCTCCTGTGGGTCAGAGGCAAGTGGCAAGCTGCAAGCCAAGAAGATTTGTGTCTCCAAGTTCAATACCGTGTTTTCTGTGGAACTTCCTACCTAGAGTGGGGCTATCTTCTACCTCCCATTGGGGCGAGGCTAGTTGAAAGCTGGCTACAAGGCATACTTAGTTCTCAGGGTTGAGGGAAAGGCCTGTCCCATGAGGCTCCACACTAGCTGTGGACTTAGCTTCTAACTCCCTTTTCTTAGTTGCTTGTGAGAAGCTGTGTGAAGGGGAAGTGAGAAGCTGCGGTCCAGGAAGGATTCTGTCTCTGAGTTCAATATATCACTTTCCATGGAACCTCCTTACATAGAATGGAGCTATGTTCTAACTCTCATAGAAGCAGGGTAGTTAAAAGCTGGCTTCAAGGCCTACTTATTTCAGAGAGTTGAGGCAAACAGCCTTTCACAGCTCCACACTCCCTGTGGACTTAACTTCTCCCTTATGTTAGATGCCTGAGAGAAGACGTCTGAGAGCCAAGTGGCAAGCTGCATACCAGGAAGGATTCTGTCTCACAGTTCAATACATCACTTTTCTTGAACCCTCACTCTATACAATGGAGTAAGGTTCTAAATCCCATAGGAGCAAGGCTAGTTGAAAGCTGGTTCCATGGCATACATATATCTGAGAGTTGAGGACAGGTGCTGTCACACGTGGCTCCAAAATGCACTGCTCTTAGCTTCTAACTCCCTTATGTTAGATGACTGATATAACTCTGTGATTGGCAAGTAGCAAGCTGTAGACCAGGAAAGCTTTGGTCTCTGAGTTCAATACAGCACTTTCCATGAAATCTACTCACAAAAATGGAGCTAGGATCTAACTGACATAGGACACAGGGTAGTTGAAGCTGGCTTCAAGACATACTTATTTTGGAGAATTGAGCAAAGGGCCTCTCCCTCATGTCTCCACACTGCCTGTGGACTAGGCTTCTAAATCCCTTATGTTAGATGCCTGAGAGAAGCTGTGTGAGAGTTTGGTTCTAACTCCCATAGGAGAGAGGCTAGTTGAAAGCTGTGTTCAAGACATACTTATTTCTGAGAGTTGAATAAAGGGCCAGTCCCTCCTGGCTGCACACTACCTGTGGAGTTACCTTCTAAATCTCTTATGTTAGATGTCTGAGAGAAGCTGTGTTAGAGGCAAGTGGCAGGCTGCTCACCAGGAAGGCTATGTCATGAGTTCAATACAGCACTTTCCATGGAACATCCTCACCTAGAATAGAGCTAGCTTCAACCTCTCATTGGAGTGAGGATAGTTGAAAGCTGTTTTCAAAGCTTCCTTATTTCTGAGAGTTGACCAAAGAGCCTGTCCTCACAGCTCCACACTCTCTGTGGACTTAGCTTCTATCTACCTCATATGGGTGCCTTAGAGAAGCTATCTGAGAGGCAAGTGGCAAGCTTCATACCAGGAAGGATTCTGTATCCCAGTTCATTACATCATTTTCCATGAACACGTAGATTGGAGTTAGGTTCTAACTCCCATAGGAGCAAGGATACTTGAAAGCTTGTTTCAAGGCAGACATATTTCTTAGAATTGAGCACAGATACTGTCCCTCATAGCTCCAAACAGCAGTGCTCTTAGCTTCTAACTCCCTTATGTCACGTGCCTGAGAGAAGCTATTTGAGAGGCAAATATCAAGCCACAGTTCAGGAAGGATTCTGTCTCTGAGTTCAAAACATCCCTTTCTGGGATGCCAGGGTGCCTTGGTAGTTTAGTGTCTGCCTTTCACTCAGGACACTGGGATCCTGGAGTCCTGGGATCAAGTCCCACATTGGGCTCCCTGCATGGAGCCTGCTTCTCCCTTTGCCTGTGTCTCTGCCTCTCTCTCTCTCTCTCCTCTCTCTCTCCCTCTGTGTGTGTGTGAGTGTGTGTGTCTAATGAATAAATAAATAAGATCTAAAAAAATACATTGCTTTCCATAAAACCTCCTCACCTAGAATGGAGCTAGTTTCATACTCCATTAGGGGAGAGGTTAGTTGATAGCTGGCATCAGGCATAATTATTTCAGAGAATTAAACACAAGTGCTGTCCCTCATGCCTCCACACTTAGTGAACTTAGCTTCAAATTCCCTTATGGTAGGTGCTTGACAGAAGCTATGTGAGAGATAAGTGGCAGCTCTAGTCCCAAAAGTCCTGTGTCTGACTTCAATACAATGCTTTCCATTGAACCTCCACACCTAGAATGGAGCTAGGTTCTAATTCCCATTGAAACAACGCAAGTTGAATGCTGGCTTCAAGGCATAATTCCTTCAGAGAGTTAACCAAAAGGCCTGTTCCTCGCACCTCCACACTGACTCTGGTCTTAGCTTCTTCTTTTTCTTTAAGATTTTATTTATTTATGAGACAGAGAGAGAGAGAGAGAGAGACAGAGACAGAGACAGAGACACAGGCAGAGGAAGAAGTAGGCTCCATGCAGGAAACCCGATATGGGACTCAATCCCTGGTCTCCAGGATCAGCACTTGGGCTGAAGGCAGCGCTAAACCACTGAGCCACCTAGGCTGCCCTCATGTTAGATGCTTCTCACAAGCTGTGTGAGAGGCAAGTGGCAATATGCTGATCCTAAAGGCCTGTAATCTGAGTTTAATACACCATTTTCCTCCCTTAGAATGGAGCTACATTTGAACACCCATAAGAGAGAGGCTAGTTGAAAGCTGGGTTCAAAGTATAATTGTTTCTGAGAGTTGAGCACACTTGCTGTCCCTAAAGGTCCCACACTGCCTGTGCATTTAGCTCCTAACTCCCTTATGTTAGATGCTTCTCAGAAGCTGTGTTAGGGGAAAGTGGTAAGCTGCAGGCCTAGAAGGCTTGTGTCACTGAGTTCCATACAGAGTTTTCCATAGAACATCCTCACCTAGAAATGAGGTGGGATCTTAACCCATAAGAGTGAGGCTAGTTGAAAGCCAGGTCCAAGGCATACTTATTTCTGAGTGTTGAGTATGGGCCTGACCCTCGAGCCTCTACTCTGCCTGTGGAGTCAGCTTCTAAAACCCTTAATTTAGATGCTTATCAGAAGCTGTGTGAGAGGCAAGGGATAATCTGCAAGAGCCAAAAACTTGTTTGTCCAAGTTTGCATAGCACTTTCAGGGAACCTCCTCATGTGGAATGGAGCTAGGTTCTAACTCCCATAGGTATGATGCTAGTTGAAAGCTGGGTTCAAGGCATACTTCTTTCTGAGAGTTGAGCACAGTTCCTGTACCTCACAGCTCCACACTGCCTGTGAACTTACCTTCTAACTCCTTGTACTAGATGCTTGTGAGAAGCTGTGTAAGAGCCAAGTGGCAACCTGCTCACCAGGAGGGCTTGTGTGACGAGTCAATACAGCACTTTCCATGGAACCTCCTCACTTAGAATAGAGCTAGCTTCTAACTCCCATAGAAGCAAGGGTAGTTGAAAGCTGTGTTCAGAGCTTGTGTATTTCCGAGAGTTAAGCAAAGTGCCTGTCCTCATGCCTCCACACTGCTTGTGGTTTTAGCTTCTAAGACCCTTATGTCAGAAGCTTGTCAGAAGCTATGTGAGAGTCAACTGGCAATCTGCAGGCTCAGAAGATTTGTGTGTCCAAGTTCCATACATCGTTTTTCATGGAACCTCCTCAAGTAGACTAGAGCTATGCTCAAACTCCCATAGGAGTGAGTCTAATTGAAAGCTGGGTTCAAGGCATACATCTTTCTGAGAGTTGAGTACAGTTGCTGTCCCTCACGGCTCCACACTGCCTGTGAACTTACATTTAACTCCCTTATACTAGATGCTTGTGAATATCTGCATGAGAGTCAAGTGGCAACCTGCAGGCCTAGAAGGCTTTAGTCACCGAGTTCAATGCAGAGTTTTCCATAGACCATCCTCACCTAGAAATGAGGTAGGATCTAACCCTATAAGAGCAAGGCTAGTTGAAAGCTACATTAATGACATACCTATTTCTTAGAGTTGAGCAAAGGGCCTGTCCCTTTTGCCTCCACTTTGCCTGTAGTTAACTTCTAAAATCTTATGTTAGATCATTGTCTGAAGCTGCATGAGAGGTAAGTGGCAAGCTCTAATCCAAAAAGGCTTGTGTGACCGTATTCAATACAGAGCTTGCCATTACACCTCCACACCTAGAATTGAACTAGATTCTAACTCCCATAGAAAGGAGGCTACTTGAATTCTGGCTTCAAGGCATATTACTTCTGAGAGTTGAACAAAGTGCCTGTCCCTTGTCTCCACCCTGACTCTGGACTTAGCTTCTAACACACTTATGTTAGTTGCTTGCCAGAAACTGTGTGAGAGGTAATTGGCAATCTGAAGATCCTGAAGGTTGCATCTCCGAGTTCAACACGGCACCTTCTATGGAACCTCCTCATGTAGAATGATGTACTATAGGTTCGAACTCCCTTTGGAGCAATGCTAGTTGAATGCTGTTTTCAAGACATAATTATTTCTGAGTGTTGAGCGAAGAGACCCTCTCCCTCCTGGCTCACACCTCCTTTGGAGTTAGCTTGTAACTCTCTTATGTTAGATGTGTGACAGAAGCTTTGTTAGAGGCAAGTGGCAATCTGCAGACCAGGAATGCTTGTGTCAAGAGTTCAATACAGTGCTTTCTATGGAGCCTCCTCATCTAGAATGGAGCTATGTCTTACCTCCCATAGGAGTGAGTCTAGTTGAATGCTGGCTTCCAGGGCTCCTTATTTCAGAGAGTTGAGCCAAGAACCTATCCTTCATAGCTCCACACTTCCTGTGTAATTAGCTTCTAACTCCCTTATGTTAGATGCCTTAGAGAAGCTGTCTGAGAGGCAAGCCGCAATCTGCATTCCAGGAAGGATTCTGTCTCTCAGTTCAATACATCACTTTCCATGGCCCCTCACACGTAGAATGGAGTTAAGTTCTAACTCCCATAGGAGTGAGGCTAGTTGAAAGCTGGTTTCAAGATAGACATATCTGAGTGTTGAGCAAAGGTGCTGTCCTTCACAGCTCCAAACTGCAATGCACTTGTAACTCCCGTTTTACAAGCCTGAGAGAAGTAGATCTATTCTAGTGAGGATGTTCCATGGAAAACGCTGTATTGAACTCAGACATAAAATGTTCTGGGCCTGCAGCTTCTCGTTTATCTCTCACCCAACTTTGTACAAGCATCTAACATAAGGGAGTTAGAAGGTATGTTCACAGGCAGTGTGGACAAATGAGTGACAGCACTTTTGCTCAACTCTTAGAAATTTGTATGCCTTGAGGCCAACTTTCATCTACATTTGTCCCTATGGGAGTCAGAACCTAGTTTAATTTAGTTCCTTCTAGGGAGAAGGTCCGTGGAAAGTGCAATATCGAACTCGGACACATAAGCATTCTGAGCTTATGGCTTGCAACTAGCCTCTCACACAGGTTCTTATATACACCCAACTAAAGGAAGTTAGAAGCCAACACAACAGGCAGTGTGGAGCCTTGAGGGACAGCCCCTGTGCTCAACTCTCAGAAATAAGGATAACTTGAAGCCAGTCTTCAACTAGCCTGGTTCCTATGGGAGTTAGATGCTAGCTCTATTCAAAGTGAGGAGGAACCTTGGAATGTGCTGTTGAACTAGGACACACAAGGCTTCTGGGCCAGCAGCTTACCACTTGCTCTCATACAACTTCTTAGAAGTAAATAACATAAAGGAGTTAGAAAATATATTCAAAGGCAGTATGGAGCCTCAAAGGACAAATCCTTTTCTCAACTCTCAGAAATAAGTATAGCTTGAAGCGAGCTTTCATCTAGCCTCGCCCCAATGGGAGTTAGAAGCTAGGCCCATTATACATGTGGAGGATCCAAGGAAGTGGCTGTATTGAACTCAGAGACACAAGCCTTCCAGGTTTGCAGGTTGCCATTTGCCTCTCACACATGGGAGATACAATGTATTTGCATAGGGATGACAGGCCCAAGGAAAAGATACATACTGATCGGTGAGCACCCAGCGTTCCTGGGAGCAACTTTGCACTTTCTTCTCAATTAAAGGCCTTAGAACCAAATCAAAAGCACATGTGGTGGTTCTGGAGAAATGCAGCCTAATGCACTCAGAGAAACAAGGGTCCTTCACACATAACTTCTGACAAGCTTCTAACATAAGGAGTTAGATGCTAAGTCCACAAGGAGGGTGGCACCTCGAGGGATAGCCTCTTTGCTCATCTCTCAAAAATAAGTATATCTAGAAGCCAGCTTTCAACTAGCGTCACTCCTGTGGGAATTAGAACCTACATCCATTCTAGGTGAGGATGTTTCATTGAAAGTGTTGTATTGGGGATCCCTGGGTGGCGCAGCGGTTTGGCGCCTGCCTTTGGCCCGGGGCGCGATCCTGGAGACCCGGGATCAAATCCCACGTCGGGCTCCCGGTGCATAGAGCCTGCTTCTCCCTCTGCCTGTGTCTCTGCCTCTCTCTCTCTCTCTCTCTCTGTGACTATCATAAGTAAATAAATAAAAAAAAGCTAAATGATGGTCAAAGTTGCTTTCAATGGAAAATTGAAAACACTCAAATTTCAAAAAAAAAAAAAGAAAGAAAGAAAGAAAGAAAGTGTTGTATTGACCCTGGAGACAGTCTTCCTGGCCTGTGGCTTGATAATTGCCTCTCACACAGCTTCTGAGGGCATCTTATATAAGGGAGTTAGAAGCTAAATCCACAGGCAGTGTGGAGAAGCAAGGGACAGCACCTGTGCTCAACATTCAGGAGGAAGTAAACCTTGAAGCCAGTATTCAACTAACCTCGTTTCTATGGGAGTTACAATCTATCTCCATTCTAGGTGTGGAGGAATTATGGAAAGGGTGGTATTGAACTCAGACACACAGGTCTACTGGGGCTGCAGATGGAATCCTGCCTCTCACACACCTTCTGACAAGCATCTAAGATAAGTGAGTTATAAATAAGTCCACAAGCAGTGTGAACCTGCAAGGGACAGGACATTTGTCCAACATTCAAAAATAATTATGCTTTGAACAGAGCTTTCACGTAGCATTGTTTCTAATGGAAATAAAGGCTTGCTCTTTTTGAGAAGAGGAGGTTCCAAGAAAAGTACTGTATTGAAGGCAGAAACATAAGTTTTCCTGGTCTGCAGCTTGTCACTTGCCTCTCACACAGCTTCTCCCAGGCATGTGACATAAGGGAGTTAGAAGCTAAGAGCACTGCAGTTTGGAGCTGTGAGGGACAGTACCTGTGCTCAACTCTCAGAAATGTCTGCCTTGAAGCCAGCTTTCAACTAAATTTGCTCCTTTAGGAGTTTGAAACTAGCTCCATTGTACATGCGAGGGTTCACAGAAGTGATGTATTGAACTGAGAGACAGAATCCTTCGAGGTATGCAGGTATTGCCACTTGTTTCTCACACAGCTTCTCTGGCAGGTACCAAAAGTCAGAAGCTAAGAGCACTGGAGTCTGCACCCGTGGGAGAGAGTATCTGTGCTCAACTCTCTGAAATAAGGATGCCTTAAAGCCAGCTTTCAACTACCCTCTCTCCTATGGGAGTTTGAACCTGGCTCGATTCTTGCGAGTAGGTTCCATGGAGTATGCTGTATGAACTGGGAGACCAAAGCTTTCCTGGTCTGCGGCTTGCCACTTGCCAATCACAGAGTTCTATCAGACATCTAATATAAGGAGTTAGAAACTAGGTTTATGTGCAGTGTGGAGCTACAAAGGACAGCCTGTTTGCTCAACTCATGGAAATATGTATGCCTTGAAGCCAGTTTTCAACTAGCCTTGCTGCTATGGGAGTTAGAGGGTAGCTCCATTTTACATGAGTACATTCCATGGAAAGCTCTGTATAGAACTTGAAGACAAAAGCCTTTAGGCCTACAGCTTGCCTGTTGCCTCTCACACAGCTTCTAACAAGCATCTAGTATAAGGGAGTTAGAAGCTAAGTTCATAGGCAGTGTGGAGCCTTGAGGGATGATAACTATGCTCATCTCACAGAAAAGAGTAAGCCTTGAACCCAGCTTTCAACTAGCCCCGTACCTATGAGAATTAGAACCTAGCTCCATTTCATGTGAGGAAATTCCTGGAAAACACTGTATTGAAGTTGGACAAACAAGATTCTAGGCCTGAAGATTGTCCCTTGCCTCTCACACAGCTTCTGAAAGCATGTAACATAAGGGTGTTTGAAGCTAAGTCCACAGGCAGTGGGAAGGCTCATGGGACAGGCACATTACTCAACTATCAGAAGTAAGTATGCCATGAAGACAGCATTCAACTAGCCTCATTTCTTTCTTTCTTTCTTTCTTTTTTTGAGTTATTTCGTTTTTTTTAAATAAATTTATTTTTGATTGGTGTTCAATTTACCAACATACAGAATAACACCCAGTGCTCATCCCGTCAAGTGCCCCCCTGAGTGCCCATCACCCAGTCACCCCTTCCCCCTGCCCTCCTCCCCTTCCACCACCCCTAGTTCGTTTCCCAGAGTTAGGAGTCTTTATGTTCTGTCTCCCTTTCTGATATTCCCCACACATTTCTTCTCCCTTCCCTTATATTCCCTTTCACTATTATCTATATTCCCCAAATGAATGAGAACATACACTGTTTGTCCTTCTCCGATTGACTTACTTCACTCAGCGTAACACCCTCCAGTTCCATCCACGTTGAAGCAAATGGTGGGTATTTGTCATTTCTAATGGCTGAGTAATATTCCATTGTATACACAAACCACATCTTCTTTATCCATTCATCTTTCGATGGAGACCGAGGCTCCTTCCACAGTTTGGCTATTGTGGACATTGCTGCTAGAAACATCAGGGTGCAGGTGTCCCGGTGTTTCATTGCATCTGAATCTTTGGGGTAAATCCCCAACAGTGCAATTGCTGGGTTGTAGGGCAGGTCTGTTTTTAACTCTTTGAGGAACCTCCACACAATTTTCCAGAGTGGCTGCACGAGTTCACATTCCCACCAACAGTGTAAGAGGGTTCCCTTTTCTCTGCATCCTCTCCAACATTTGTGGTTTCCTGCCTAGTTAATGTTCCCCATTCTCACTGGCGTAAGGTGGTATCTCATGGTGGTTTTGATTTGTATTTGATTTTGTATTTGTATTTCCCTGATGGCATTTTCTCATGTGCATGTTGGCCATGTCTATGTCTTCCTCTGTGAGATTTCTCTTCATGTCTTTTGCCCATTTCATCATTGGATTGTTTGTTTCTCTGGTGTTGAGTTTAATAAGTTCTCTATAGATCCTGGAGACTAGCCATTTGTTTTGTCTGTAGGTTGTTTTTTAGTTCTGTTGACTGTATCTTTTGCTGTGCAAAAGCTTCTTATCTTGATGAAGTCCCAATAGTTCATTTTTGCTTTTGTTTCTTTTGCTTTGGTGGATGTATCTTGCAAGAAGTTACTGTGGCCAAGTTCAAAAAGGGTGTTGCCTGTATTCTCCTCTAGGATTTTGATGGACTCTTGTCTCACATTTAGATCTTTCATCCATTTTTTAAAATTTTCATTTATTTATGATAGTCACACAGAGAGAGAGCTAGTAAGAGAGGGAGAGACATAGGCAGACGGAGAAGTAGGCTCCATGCACCGGGAGCCCGACGTGGGATTCGATCCCGGGTCTCCAGGATCACGCCCCGGGTCAAAGGCAGGCGCCAAACCGCTGCGCCACCCAGGGATCCCACATCCATTTTGAGTTTATCTTCTTGTATGGTGCAAGAGAGTGGTCTAGTTTCATTCTTCTGCATGTGGATGTCCAATTTTCCCAGCACCATTTACTGAAGAGACTGTCTTTCTTCCAGTGGATTGTCTTTCCTGCTTTGTCGAATATTAGTTGACCATAAAGTTCAGGGTCCACTCCTGGGTTCTCTATTCTGTTCCATTGATCTATGTGTCTGTTTTTGTGCCAGTACCACACTGTCTAGATGACCACAGCTTTGTAGTACAACTTGAAATCTGGCATTGTGATGCCCCCAGATATGGTTTTCTTTTTTAAAATTCCCCTGGCTATTCGGGGTCTTTTCTGATTCCACACAAATCTTAAAATAATTTGTTCTAAGTCTCTGAAGAAAGTCCATGGTATTTTGATAGGGATTGCATTAAACGTGTAAATTGCCCTGGGTAGCATTGACATTTTCACAATATTAATTCTGCCAATCCATGAGCATGGAATATTTTTCCATCTCTTTGTGTCTTCCTCAATTTCTTTCAGAAGTGTTCTATAGTTTTTAGAGTATAGATCCTTTACCTCTTTGGTTAGGTTTATTCCTAGGTATCTTATGCTCTTGGGTGCAATTGTCAATGGGATTGACTCCTTAATTTCTCTTTCTTCAGTCTCATTGTTAGTGTATAGAAATGCCATTGATTTCTGGGCATTGATTTTGTATCCTGCCACGCTACCAAATTGCTGTATGAGTTCTAGCAATCTTGGGGTGGAGGCTTTTGGGTTTTCTATGTACAGTATCATGTCATCGGCGAAGAGGGAGAGTTTGACTTCTTCTTTGCCAATTTGAATGCCTTTAATGTCTTTTTGTTGTCTGATTGCTGAGGCTAGGACTTCCAGTACTATGTGGAATAGCAGTGGTGAGAGTGGACATCCCTGTCTTGTTCCTGATCTTAGGGGAAAGGCTCCCAGTGCTTCCCCATTGAGAATGATATTTGCTGTGGGCTTTTCGTAGATGGCTTTTAAGATGTCGAGGAAAGTTCCCTCTATCCCTACACTCTGAAGAGTTTTGATCAGGAATGGATGCTGTATTTTGTCAAATACTTTCTCTGCATCTAATGAGAGGATCTTGGTTTTTCTCTTGCTGATATGATGAATCACATTGATTGTTTTATGAGTGTTGAATCAGCCTTGCGTCCTGGGGATAAATCCTACTTGGTCATGGTGAATAATTTTCTTAATGTGTTGTTGGATCGTATTGGCTTGTATCCTGTTGAGAATTTTTGCATCCATGTTCATCAGGGATATTGGTCAGGGATATTTGCATTCATGTTCATCAGGGGTATTCTCCTTTTTGGTGGGGTCTTTGTCTGGTTTTGGAATTAAGGTGATGCTGGCCTCATAGAATGAATTTGGAAGTACTCCATCTCTTTCTATCTTTCCAAACAGCTTTAGTAGAAATGGTATGATTTCTTCTTTAAACGTTTGATAGAATTCCCCTGGGAAGCCATCTGGCCCTGGACTCTTATGTCTTGGGAGGTTTTTGATGACTGCTTCAATTTCCTCCCTGGTTATAGGCCTGTTCAGGTTTTCTATTTCTTCCTGTTCCAGTTTTGGTAGTTTGTGGCTTTCCAGGAATGCGTCCATTTCTTCTAGATTGCCTAATTTATTGGCATAGAGCTGTTCATAATATGTTTTTAAAATCGTTTGTATTTCCTTGGTGTTGGTAGTGATCTCTCCTTTCTCCTTCATGATTTTATTAATTTGAGTCTTCTCTCTCTTCTTTTTAATAAGGTTGGCTAATGGTTTATCTATCTTATTAATTCTTTCAAACAACAGACTCCTGGTTTTGTTGATCTGTTCCACAGTTCCTCTGGTCTCGATTTCATTGAGTTCTGCTCGAATCTTTATTAACTCTCTTTTTCTGCTGGGTGTAGGATCTATCTCCTGTTTTTTCTCTAGCTCCTTTAGGTGTAAGGCTAGCTTTTGTGTTTGAGTTCTTTCCTGTTTTTGAATGGATGCTTGTATTGCGATGTATTTCCCCCTTAGGACTGCTTTTGCTGCATCCCAAAGATTTTGAACGGTTGTATCTTCATTCTCATTAGTTTCCATGAATCTTTTTAATTCTTCCTTAATTTCCTGGTTGACCCTTTCATCTTTTAGCAGGATGGTCCTTAACCTCCACATGTTTGATGTCCTTCCAAACTTCTTGTTGTGATTTAGTTCTAATTTCAAAGCATATTGGTCTGAGAGTATGCAGGGGATGATCCCAATCTTTTGGTATCAGTTCTGACCTGATTTGTGACCCAGTATGTGGTGTATTCTGGAGAAAGGTCCATGTGCACTTGAGAAGAATGTGTATTCATGTGCACTTGAGAAGAATGTGTATTCATCAACTAGCCTCATTTCTATGGGAGTTAGAATCTACCTCCATTCTATGTGTGGAGGTGCAATGGAAAGTGCTGTATTGAACTCGCACAGGCCTTTTGGGCCTACAGATTGCCACTTACCTCTCACACAGCTCTCTCTCTCACACAAGCATCTAACATAAGGGAGTCTGAAGCTAAGTTCACTACAGTATGGAAGCATGAGGGACAGCACCGGTGCTTTATTCTCAGAACTAAGTGTACCTTGATGCCAGATTTCTAGCATCTAGCCTCTCCCGGAATGGAGGTAGAATCTAGCTCCATTCGAGGGGAGGATGTTCCATGGAAAGTGATGTATTGAACTCGGAGATAGAATCCTTGCAGGACTGCAGCTTGTCTGTTGCCTGTCACACAGCTTCTCTTGGGTATTTGACATAAGGGAGTTAGAAGTTAAGAGCACTGCCGTTTGGAGCCATGAGGGACAGTATCTGTGCTCAACTCTCAGAAATATGTCTGCCTTGAAGCCAGCTTTCAACTAAACTCGCTCCTTTAGGAGTGTGCAACTATCTCCATTGGTATTGTGCTGAGTGAAATAAGTCGATTGGAAAAGGACAAACATTATATGGTCTCATTCATTTGGGGAATATGAAAATTAATGAAAGGGAATAAAGGGAAAGGAGAGAAAATGAGTGAAAATATCAGTGAGGGTGACAAAACATGAGAGACACCTAACTCTGGGAAATAAACAAGGGGTAGTGGAAGGGGAGGTGGGCGGGGGGTTGGGGTGACTGGGTGAGGGGGGCACTTGGCGGGATGAGCACTGGGTGTTATATGTTGGCAAATTGAACTCCAATAAAAAAAGAAACTTATCTAGTGATTTTACATCACAGAAAAAAAAAAAAAGAAACTACCTCCATTGTACGTGTGAGGGTTCATGGAAAGTGATGTATTGAACTGGGAGACAGAATCCTTCCTGGTATGCAGCTTGCCACTTGTCTCTCAGCTCTCTCAGGCATCTAACATAAGAGAGTTAGAAGCTAACTCCACAGGCAGTGTGGAGCCGCGAGAGACAGGCCCTTTTATCAAGTCTCAGCAAGATGTATGTCTTGAACAGAGCTTCAAATAGCATTGCTCCTATGAGAGTTAGAACCTAGCTCCATTCTACGTGAGAAAGTTCCATGCAAAACGATGTATTGAAATTGTACACAGAAGCCTCCTAGGCCTGCAGATTTCCAATTGCTTCTCACACAGCTTCTGACAAGCATCCAACATAAGGTGTTAGAGACTATTCCAGATTCAGTGTGGAGGCGCATGGGACAGGCCTTTTGCTCAACTCTCAGAAGTAAGTATGCCTTGAAGCCAGCATTCAACTAGCCTCGTTCCTGTGGGAGTTAGAATGAAGCTCCATTGTAGGTATGGAGGTGAATGAAAAGTGCTGTATTGAACTTGGACACACAGCCCTCTTGGGTCTACAGCTTGCCGCTTGCCTCTCACACCATTTCTGCCAATCATCTACGTCTGGGAGTTTGAAACTCACTTCACTAGCAGTGTGGAGGCAGGAGGGACAGCACCCGTGCTTATTCCTCAGAACTAAGTGTGCTTTGATACCAGCTTCCAACTAGCCTCTCTCCTAATGGAGTTAGAACCTAGCTCCATTCTAGGTGAGGAGGTTTTATGGAAAGTGATGTATTGAACTGAGAGACAGAATCCTTGCAGCACTGCAGCTTGTCTGTTGCCTCTCACACAGCTTCTCTTGGGCACGTGACATAAGGGAGTTAGTAGGTAAGAGCACTGCCAATTGGAACCATGAGGGACAGTCCCTCCGCTCAACTCTCAGAAATATGTCTGCCTTGAAACAGGCTTTCAAAAAAAAAAAAAAAAAAAGAAACAGGCTTTCAACTAGCCTCGCTCCTATGGGAGTTAGTACCTAACTCCATTGTATGTGTGAGGGTTCATGAAAAGTGATGTATTGAACTGGGAGACAGAATCCTTCCTGGTATGCAGCTTGCCACTTGGCTCTCAGACATCTCTCAGGCATCTAACATAAGGGAGTAGAAGCTAAGTCCACAGGGAATGTGGAGCTGTGAAGGACAGGCTCTTTACTCAACCCTCTGAAATAAGTAGGCTTTGAAGCCAGCTTTCAAGTAGCCCCACTCCTATGGGAGTTAGAACATAGATCCATTCTACGTGAGGAAGTTCCATGGAAAGCACTGCCTGGATTTCAGACACACAAGCCTGCTGAGCCAAATGACTCTCACACAGCTTTTGCCCAGCATCTAACATAAGGGTATTAGAAGCTAAGACCACAGGCAGTGGAGGCGTGAGGGACAGACCCTTTGCTCAACTCTCAGAAATAATGAGGCTTTGATCCTAGCTTGCAGCCAGCTTCTCTCCTATAAGGATTAGAAGCTAGCTCCAGTCTAGGTGAGGAGGTTCCATGAAAGCACTTCACTGAACTCAGAGTTCCAAGCTTGCCACTTGTGTCTCACACAGCTTCTGACAAGCATCTACCATAAGGGACTCTGAAGTTAAGTTGACTAGCAGTATGGAGGCATGAGGAACAGCACCTGTGCTTTATTCTCAGAATTATGTGTGCCTTGATGCCAGCTTTCTAGCATCTAGCCTCTCTCCGAATGGAGGTAGAACCAAACTCCATTCAGGGTGAGGAAGTTCCATGGTAAACGATGTACTGAATATGGAGACAGAATCCTTGCAGGACTGCAGCTTGTCTGTTGCCTCTCATTCAGTTTATCTTGGGCATGTGACATAAGGGAACTAGAAGCTAAGAGCACTGCCAACTGGAGCTGTGAGGGACAGTACCTGGGCTCAACTCTCAGAAATATGTTTGCCTTGAAGCCAGCTTTCAACTAAATTCATTCTTTTAGGAGTTTGAAACTACCTCCATTGTACGGGTGAGGGTTCATGGAAAGTGATGTATTGGACTGGGAGACAGAATCCTTCCTGGTATGCAGCTTGCCACTTGGCTCTCATGCAGTGTCTC
This sequence comes from Nyctereutes procyonoides, assembly GCF_905146905.1. Taxonomy (NCBI): domain Eukaryota; kingdom Metazoa; phylum Chordata; class Mammalia; order Carnivora; family Canidae; genus Nyctereutes; species Nyctereutes procyonoides. The sequence goes on from NW_026575024.1 coordinate 47,925,759, forward strand.
TGGCATGTAACATAAGGCAGTTAGAAGCTAAGAGCACTGCAGTTTGCACCCGTGAGACAGTACCTGTGCTCAACTCTCAGAAATATGTATGCCTTGAACCCAGATTTCAACAAGCCTCGCTCCTAGGGGTTTAGAACCTAGCGCTTTTCTCAGTGAGGATATGCCATGGAAAACTATTGAACTTGAACATCTAGGCCTGCAGCTTGCCACTTACCTCTAACAGCTTCTGACAAGCATCTAACATAAAGGAGTTAGAAGCTAAGTGCCAGGTAGGGTGGAGCCGTTAGGGACAGCAAGTGTACTCAGCTCTCAGAAATAATACACTTTGAACCCAGCTTTCAATTTGCCTCTTCTCCTATGGGCATTAGAATGTAGCTCCATTCTAAGTGAGGAGATTCCATGGAGAGTGCTATATTGACCTCATACCACAAGTCTTCAGGATCTGCAGATTGCCACTTGCCTCTCACACAGCTTCTGACAAGCCTCTAACATAAGGGTTTTAGAAGCTTACTCCATAAGCAGAGTAGAAGCGCGAGGGAAGGCCCTTTGCTCAACTCTCAGAAATAAGTATCTCTTGAAACCACCTATCAACTAGCCTCGCTCCTAGGGGTTTAGACACTAGCTCTTTTCTAGGTGAGGATGATCCATGGAAAACTGTATTGAACTCAGAGACACAATCCTTCTAGGCCTGCAGCTGGCCACTAACCTCTAATACAGCTTCTGACAAGTATCTAACATAAGGGTGTTAGAAGCTAAGTCCAGAGCCAGTGTGGATGCATGAGGGACAGGCACTCTGCTCAACTCTCAGAAGTATATAGGCTCTGAGGCCAGCATTCAACTAGCCTTGTTTCTATTGGACTTAGAATCTACCTCCATTCTAGGTTTGGAGGTGCTATGGAACACACTGTATTGAATTCAAACACACAGGCTTTTTGGGCCTACAGCTTGCCACTTGCCTCTCACACAGGTTCTGACAAGCATCAGAGAAAAGCGAGTTAGAAGTTATCTCCCAAAGCAGTGTGGATGTGCAAGGGACAGAAACTTTGCTCAACTCTCAGAAATCAGTAAGCTTTGAACACAGCTTCAATTAGAATCGCTCCCATGGGAGTTAGAAGCTAGCTCTATTCTAGGTGAGTACGTTCCATGGAAAGTGATGTATTGAACTCGTGACAGAAGCCTTCCTGTTCTGCAGCTTGCCACTTGCCTCTAACACAGGCTCTGTCAGACATCTAACATAAAAGAGTAAGACGCTAACTTCACAGGCAGTTTGGAGGTGCAAGGGCCAGGCCCTTTGATCAAGTCTCAGAAATATATATGTTTTGAACACCACTTTCGACTAGCATTGCTCCTATGGGAGTTAGAACCTAGCTCCATTCTATGTGAGGAGGTTCCGTGGAAAGCGATGTTTTGAACATGGACACACAAGCCTCCTGGGCCTGCAGATTTCCAATTTCTGCTCACACTGTTTCTGAAAAGCATTCAACATAAGGGTGTTAGAGGCTAAGTGCAGATTCAGTGTGGAGTCACGAGGGACAGGTCCTTTGCTCAACTCTCAGAAGTATGCCTTGAAGCCAGCATTTAACTAGCCCTGTTCCTACAGGAGTCAGAATCAAGCTCCATTCTAGGTATGGTGGTGCAATGGAAAGTGCTGTATTGAACTTGGACACACAGGCCTATTGGATCAACAGCTTGCCACTTGCCTCTCACACCATTTCTGCCAATCATCTACATCTGGGAGTTTGAAACTCAGTTCACTAGCAGTGTGGGGGCATGAGGTACAGCACCTGTGCTTATTCCTCAGAACTAAGTGTACTTTGATGCCAGCTTTCAACTAGCCTCTCTCCTAATGGAGTTAGAACCTAGCTCCATTCTAGGTGAGGAGGTTTTATGGAAAGTGATGTATTGAACTGTGAGACAGAATCCTTCCTGGTAGGCAGCTTGCCACTTGCCTCTCATACAGCTCTCTCAGGCATCTAACAAAAGGGAGTTAGAAGCTAAGTCAACAGGAAGTGTGGAGCTGTGAAGGACAGGCTCTTTGCTCAAGTCTCTGAAGTATGTAAGCCTTGAAACCAGCTTTCAAGTAGCCTTGCTCCTATGGGAGTTAAAACATAGATCCATTCTATGTGAGGCAGATCCTTGGAAAGTGCTGCATGGAATTCAAACACACAAGCCTGCTGAGCCTGAAGATGGCCAAATGATTCTCATGCACCTTCTGCCAAGCATCTAAAGTAAGGTTATTAGAAGCTAAGACAACAGGCATTGTGGAGGCACAAGGGACAGGCCCTTTGCTCAACTCTCAGAAATATTTAGGCTTTGATCCCAGCTTGCAACCAGCCTCTCTCCTAGAAGAATTAGAAGCTAGCCCCAGTCTAGGTGAGGAGGTTCCATGAAAGTGCTGCATTGACCTCAGAGCCCCATGCATTCCTGGTCTGCAGCTTGGCACTTGTGTCTCACACAGTTTCTCTCAGGCATCTAACATAAGGGTATTAGAAGCTAAGTCCACAGGCAGTGTGGAGCAGCCAGGGCAAGGCCCTATGCTCAACTCTGAAATAAAGATGCCTTGAAGCCAGCTTTCAACTACCCTCTCTACTATGAGAGTTTGAACCTGGCTTGATTCTTGTGAGTAGGTTCCATGGAGCGTGCTGTATGAAATGGGAGACCAAAGCATTCCTGGTCTGCAGCTTACCACTTGCCAATCACAGAGTTGTATCAGGCATCTAACATAAGGAGTTAGAAACTAAGTCCACACGCAGTGTGGAGCTACAAAGGACAGCCTGTTTGCTCAACTCGTGGAAATATGTATGCCATGTAGCCAGCTTTCCACTAGCCTCATTCCTATGGGGGTTAGAGGGTAGCTCCATTTTAGATGAGTACATTCCATGGAAAGCTCTGTATTGAACTTAGAGACTGCATCCTTCTAGGCCTGCAGCTTGCCACTAACCTCTAACACAGCTTCTGACAAGCATCTAATATAAGGGTGTCACAAGCAAAGTCCACAGGTAGTGTGGAGGTGCGAGGGAGAGGCACTCTGCTCAACTCTCAGCAGTAAGTATGTCTTGAAGCCAGCTTTCAACTAGCTTTGTTCTTAATGGAGTTATAATCTAACACCATTCTAGGTGAGGAGCTTCTATGCAAAGCGCCATACTGTACTTGGAGAAACAAGCTTTCCAGGTCTGCAGCTTGCTGCTTGCCTCTCACACAGCTTCTGACAATCATCTAAAGTTAGCATGTTAGAAACTAAATCCACAGGCAGTGTAGAACTGTGAGGGACAGGACATGTGCTCAACTCTCAGATGTAAGTATGCCTTGAAGTCAGTTTTCAACTAGCCTCTCATTTATAGGAGTTAGTATATAGCTCCTTTGTAAGTGAATCGATTTCTAGGAAATCGCTGTATTGAACTTGGAGACAGAACACTTCTGGCCTGCAACTTTCACTTGCCTCTCACACAAATTCTTCCAGGCATGGAATACAAGGATTTTAGAAGCAAAGTCTACAGGGAGTCTAGATGTGGGAGGGACAGGCCATGAGCCTAACACTCAGAAGTAAGTATACTTTGAAGCCATCGTTCAACTAGTCTCTCATTTATGAGAGTTAGAATCTAGCTCCATTCAAAGTGAGGATGTTCCTTGGAAATCAGTGTTTTGAGCATGAAGACACCAGATATCTTGGCTTGAAATATTCACTTGCATCTCACACAACTTCTGTCAGGCATCTAATATAAGGATGTTAGCAGCTAAGTGTACAGGCAATCAGGATGCAGGAGGTACAAGTCATAATCCTAACTCTCAGAAGTAAGTATGCCTCCAATCCAGCCTACAGCTAGACTCACTCCTATGGGAGTTAGAGGCTAACTCCGATCTATGGTTGGATTTTCTGTGGCAAAAGCCCTATTGAACTCGGAGATACAATCCTTCCAGGCCTGCAGCTTGTCACTTGCCTCTCAAGCTGCTTCTGACAATCATATAAAATGAGGATTTTAGAAACCAAATTCACAGGCAGTGTGGAGCTGCGAGAGACCATACCTGTGCTCAACTCTCAGAAGTATGCCTTTAAGCCAGAGTTCAACTAGCCTCTCATTTATGGGAGTTAGAATCTAACTACATTCTAATTGAGCATGTTACTAGGAATTGCTCTATTGAACTCGGCTACACAAGACTTCTGGGCTTGCAACTTCCACATGCTTCTCACACAACTTCTGCCAGCTTCTAACATAAGGATGTTAAAATACACTCTCAGGTGCTTTTTCCATTTCAGCGCCCTCTGGAACCTCAATTAAACTTATATTTTTCCTTCTGAGGCTGTCATTCATATCCCTTATGAAGGACATGAGATCATGAGATCCCTCATGATCTTTTAATTGTTTTTCTCCTTTTTCCTCAGCTTCCTTCCTTGCCATCAACTTGTCTTCTATGTCACTCACTCTTTCTTCTACCTCATTAACCCTCGTCATTAGGACCTCCAGTTTGGATTGCATCTCATTTAATTTATTTTTAATTTTGGCCTGATTAGATCTAAATTCTTTGTCATGAAGTCTCTTGATTCCTTTATGCTTTTATCCAGAGGTACCAGTAGCTTTATAATTGTGTTTCTGAATTGGCTTTCTGGCATTGAATTGTAATCCAAATTTTGTAACTCTGTGGGAGAGAGGACTGTTTCTGATTCTTTCTTTTGAGGTGAGTTTTTCCTTCTAGTCATTTTGCTCAGTGCAGAGTGGCTAAAAACAAGCTGTACTGGAAAAAGGAAAGAAAAAAAAGGGAAAAAGGGGGAAAACATACAAAGAAAAAAAAACAGAAACAAAACAAATAAAACAAAACAAAAACAAAAAACCCTAACAACAACAACAACAACAACAAAAAAAAAAAAAACCAAACAAACAAGGAGGGGTTTCCTCTGATTCTATATACTGTAAGTCCCTTGACTTCCCCTGGAGCTTTCCAGTGCTGCTGGGTCAAGAACTTGCTCTTCCCCTGTCCTTCTAGCTGGTCTTCTGGGGGAAGGACCTGCTTGCTGATTCTTAGGTGTGTCACCTGGGGGAGCTGCCCTGCCCCCTTCCAGGTGCATGGCTCAGTGGGAGCTCTTTATCCTGTGAGGCCCCTGGTCCCTGGTGGCCCCGCTCCATCCCAGGCACAAGGTGATACAGGGAAGAACAACAAGACTGGTGGCGGCCAGATCTCCAGCCCTGGAATCAGCTCCCACAGTAAATACCACAGCTCCAAGTCTGCAAGGGCCTGGATGCTCCAGGGGCAAGGAGCGCTGATCTGCACAGCTCCGGGGTGCCCTGTGGCAGGAGTGTCCTCACTGTCCTGTGTCCTCCCAGCCTCCGCCTGTCCCAAGGGGAGTGCTGGATCCTGGGCTGTGTCCCCCGGAGCCCTGGGCTCCAGGCCTGTGCTACTGGAATCCTGTGCCCAGGGCCGCACAGGCCTCCATGCGCGGAGCTTCTGCCTGAGCCAACACCTGAGCTTCTCCCAGAGTCACACAGCCCCTTCTGCAGGGAACCGCCGCCTGAGCCACCACCTGAGCTGCTCCCAAGGCCCTACTGGGCACGCGCTCCAGCCCTTTATGGAGCTCAGCCCACGGTGTGTGGCAAGCACTCCCCAGGGCACACTTCCTCTGTTAGTGACCCTGGGAACCTGGGGGCTCCACTGCCCCTCCTGGGATCCTGCTCCAGTTCCCGGCGAGCGCCTTTCCATTCGGTAAGATTGGTAAATTTCCTGTTTCTCCTGGACTGGGATTTCCTGTCCAGGAGGCTCGCCCCGCCCAGCCTTAGCTGGCAAGGGCCCCAACCCCACTGGATGCATTTTATTTATTTATTTTTTCGTCATCCTACCATGACAGAAGTGCAAACTCATCTCACTGGAGCATTCCAGCTGTTCTCTCTTTAAATATCAGGCCAAATTCGCAGGTTTTCAGGATCATTTGAAAGTAACCTAGGTAAGTTGGTGGGGACAGGTGACTTGGGGATTCTACTTTTCCAACATATTGCACCACCCACCCTTAACATAAGGATGTTAGAAGCTAAGTCTACCAGCAGTCAGGATCCAGAGGATCCTGCCCTAAGCTCAAGTCTCAGAAATAAGTATGCTTTGAAGCCAGCTTTCGGGTATGCTCTCTTCTATAAGACTTACCAAGATGCGAGGCTCCTTTCACAGCTTAGCTATTGTGGACTAAAAGGGAAAGGAGAGAGAATGAGTGAAAATAACAGAGAGGGTGACAAAACATGAGAGACACCTAACTCTGGGAATCGAACAAGGGGTAGTGGAAAGGGAGGTGGATGAGGGGTTGGGGTGACTGGGTGATGGGCATGGAAGGGGGACTTGGTGGGAGGAGCCCTGAGTGTTATGCTATATGTTGACAAATAGAACTCCAATAAAAAAAAAGAATTACCATGTAGCTATTCTCTAGGGTGAGAGGTGGCAAGAGAAAGTCAGTAAATAAGCTTTTGTTTTCTACAACTTGCCACTTGCCTCACAACACAACTTCTGACAGGCATGTCACCTAAGGGACTTTAAAGCTAAGTATACATGCAGTGTGGTACCGAGAGAGAGAGAGAGGCAGATTGCACAACAAAAATAAATAGTATGCCATCATTCTTATTGGAGAAAGAATCTAGCAAACTTAAGGTGAGAGGGTTCCATGGAATGCACGGTACAGTACTCGGAGACACAAGTCTTCCAAGCCTGAAGCTTGCTACTTGCCTCTGATGCAACTTCTGACAATCATCTAATGTGCGCATGTTAGAAACTAAATCCACAGGCAGTGTAGAACTGTGAGGGACAGGACATGTGCTCAACTCACAGAAATAAGAATGCATTGAAGTCAGTTTTTGACTAGCCTCTCGAGGGGGCTTCGTATTTAGCTCCATGATGAGTCGATATCTAGGAAATCGCTGCCTTGAACTCGGAGACACAAGACTTCTTGCCATGCTACTTTCACTTGCCTGTCATGCACGTTATTCTAGGCAAGGACTATAAGAATGTTAGAAGTAAGATCTCCTGGGAATCTAGATGCAGGAAGGACAGGCCATGAGCTGAACGTGAACAAGGAAGTAGGCCATGAAGCCAGCTTTCATCTAGGCTCTCATTTCTGGGGCTCAGAATCTAGCTCCATTCAAAGGGAGGATGTCTTTGGAAATGGCAGTAATGCACATGGAGACACCAGATCTATTGGCTTGACACCTTCACTTGCCTCTGACACAATCTCTGACAGGCATCTCAGCTAAGGGAGTTGAAAGCTAAGTACACATGCCATGTGCTACTGTGAGCGATAGGCCCATTGATCAATCCTCAGAAGTAAGTATTCCTCGAAGCCACCTTTCAACTAGCTTCGTTCTTATGGGAGTTAGAGCCTAGCACCTTTCTAGGTGAGGCTCTTCCATGGAAAGCGATTTCCTGTTATAGACGGTAAAAGCCTTCCATGCTTGGAGCTTGCTGCTTGCCTCTCCCACAGCTTCTGACAATCATCTGAAATGAGGGTGTTAGAATCGAATTGCACAGGCAAGGTGGAACTGTAAAGGACAGTACTGGTGTCCAACTGTCAGAAGGAAGTATGTCTTGAAGCCAGCTTTCAACAAGCCTCTCATTTATGGGATTCAGAATCTCACTCCATTCAGAGGGAGGATGGTGCTAGGAAATTGCTGTACTGAGCATGGAGACACATGTCTTCTGGACAAGTAACTTTCACTTTCGGCTCACACCGCTTCTGTCATGCTTTAAACATAAGGATGTTAGACGGTAAGTGTACAGGCAACCAGGATGTGGGAGGTCCAGGCCATAAGCCCAACCCTCAGAAGGAAGTATTCCTTGAGGCCCCCTGACACGTAGGCTCAATCCTCTGAGACTTAGTGGAGAACTTCATTCTGCCCTAGGATTTGCCTTGGGAAAAGCTGCATCGACCTTGGAGACACAAGGCTTCAAGGCTGGCAGCTTGCTATTTGCCTCTCAAGCTCCTTCTGACAGGGATCTAAATGCAGATGGTGGGATAGCAATCTGTGGGGAGTGTGGCAGTGTGAGGTACAGCACATTGGCTCAATTCTCAGAAGTAAGTAGGCCTTGAAAACAGATTTCAGCTAGCCCCTCATTTCAGTGAAATAGAACCTAGCTGCATTCTGATTGAGGATGTTCCTGGGAAACTCTTGATTGAAGTCAGATACACCAGCATTCTGGGCCTAAAAAAAATCCCAATGCTATTATACACCTTCTGCCAGCATGTAAACAAAGGATGTTTGCAGCAAAGCCTACGAGACGTCAGGATGCGGGAGGGTACTGCAGGAAACTCAACTCACAGAAGTAAGTATGTGGTGAAGGCAGCTTTCCACTACCTTCATTCTTATTGGAACTAGAACCTAGTGTTTTTCTGGATGAGGCGTTTCCATGAAATGCGCTATACTGTACTCAGAGACAAAGCCTTGCAGCCGTGCAGCTTACTACAAGCCTCTTAATGCTGCATTCTGAAAGAGCGTGTTCCTGGGGAATCCCCGTCTTGAACTCGGATACACCAAGGCTTCTGGCCTTGCAACATCCACATGCTTTCACACACCATCTGCTGGCATCTAATCTAAGGATGTTCGAGGCAAAGCCTACAAGGCGTCACAATGTGGGAGGGTCCTGCAGGAAGCTCAACTCACAGAAGTATGTGGTGAAGGCAGTTTTCCACTAGCTTCATTCTTCTTTGGGTTAGAACCAGGCTCGATTCTGGGTGAGGCGTTTCCATGAATTGTGCTGTACTCTATGAGGAGAAACAAGCCATACAGGCCAGAAGAGTCTTTCTTGTGCCTCCTGATTCTTCTCACAGGCATCTAATGCGGATGGTTGAAACACATCCCCAGGCAGTGTGAAGGACAGCACGTCGGTTCAACTCTCCGCAGTAAGTCCGCCTGGAAGACAGATCTCAGCTAGACTCTCATTTCAACGAATTAGAAACTAGCTCCATTCCGGTTGAGCATGTTCCCTGGAAATCCCGGTCTTGACCTCGGATACACCATGGCTCCTGGGCCCGTGACATCCACATGCTTTCACACACCATCTGCCAGCATCGAAACTAAGGATGTTGGCAGCTATGCCTACAGAGTGTTAGGATGTGGGAGGGTCCTGCGGGAAGCTCATCTCACAGAAGTAAATACGGCATCAAGGCAGCTTTCCACTAGCTTCATTCTTAGTGTTAGAAGCCAGCTCGATTTTGGGTGAGGCGGTTCCACGAAATGCGCTGTACCGTAAGTTGAGCATCTTGTACGCAACATAGAGATGGATCTTTTATTTAAATAACGATTTTATTTATGAGAGAGTGAGAAAGAGAGAGAGAGAGAGGCAGAAAGTTAGGCAGAGAGAGAAGCAGGCTCCCCACTAGGAGCCCAATATGGGACTCCATCCCAGACTCCAGGATCACACCCTGAGTCAAAGGCAGAGGCTCAACCCCTGAGCCACCCAGACATCCCGGATCATGTTTTTTAAGCCACTCTGATACCCTATATCTTTTGGTTGGAGCATTTAGTCTATCAGCATTCATTGTGATTATTGAAAGATATGAACTAAGTGCCTTTGTGTTACCGGTAGAGTTGGTGTTTCTGGTGACGTTCTCTGGTCCTTTCTAGTCTTTGTTGCTTTTGGTCTCTTTTTTTTTTTCCCCACTAGAAGAGTCCCTCTTAAAATTCCTTACTGGACTGGTTTCGTGGTCATGAACTCCTTTATATTTTGCCTGTCTGGGAAACTCTTTATCTCTCCTTCTATGATGGATGACAGCCTTGCTGAAGAAAGAATTCTTACAAATTGAACTCCAATTAAAAAAAAATTTAAAAACATAAAATAAATTTTTGCTATTATGATTGAGGAAAATGGCATTTTATGTTCAGAAATTTTTAATTTCTTCCTAGGGAGATTGAATAAATTTTGATGATTATTCTTAAAAAAAACAAAAGAAAGAATTCTTGGCTGCATACTTTTCCCATTCAGCATATTGAATATTTCCTTCCACTTCCTTCTGGCTTGCCAAGTTTGTGGACAGATCTGCTGCAAACCTGATTCATCCTCCCTTGTAGGTTAAGGACTACCCCCTCACCAAGCCCCACCTCCGCTGCTTTCAGGATTCTTTTCTTGTCTGTGTATTTTGTGACTTTGACTCTGATGTGCCTGGGTGATGGTCAGCTTCTGTTGAATTTATTGGGCGTTCTCTGTGCTCTCGATTTCAGTGTCTGTGTCCTTCCCCAGGTTAGAAAAGTTTACATAATTTGTTCAAATAAAACTTCTGCCCCCTTTTCTCTCTCTTCATCTTCTGAGTCTCCTATGATATGAATGTTATTGTTTTAATAAGTGGCTGAGTTCCCTCAGTCTGCCTCTGTGGTCCATAACCTTTCTTGTTTTTAAGGCTTCCACTTGGGACTGCATCTCAGTTATAGCATTTTTAACGTTGGGCTGACTAGATTTTAGTTCTTTTATTTCTACAGTAAGGGATTCTCTAGTTTTCTTCTGTGCTCTTTTTCCAGTCCAGCTGTTATCTTTATAATCATTGTTTTAAACTCTAGTTAGACATCATATATGCGTATTGATGAACTTCCTGGCTGTGAGTACTACCTCATGTTATTTTATGGAGGTGAATTTCTCCATCTCATTTTTTTTCCAGAAAAGAAGGAAGGAAGAAAAAGAAAAACCAAAAAAAAAAAAAAAAACAATAACAACTGCCCTCCTCAAAGAACACCAGATTCTATGTTTATTTTGGCCTGCTTGTTAAAAGATTCTAAATCCCAAAATAAGAAACACAATTAAAGTATCATGAAAGTAAACAAAAATAAGAAACATTAAGGTACATACATAAAAATTAAAATAAAGCAACTAATAAAAAAGAATCAAAGAAAATAAATGAAAATAAAGCAAGAAATACAAAGAAAGCTAGACTCTACTTTCCCGGCAGAGCTGAAGCTCTGCAGCCTCTGGGTTCTGACCACTTGGTGCCAGCCAGTGGTCTGTGCGGGGTCTGGGGATGGGCCGTGGCGCTGATTGTCAGGTGCACATCAGCCTGGGAGATGCACCTGTGGGGTCAGAGGCCGGGTGGGCGTCAGCGCCTCCGGCCTCCAGCGGGCTGCGCTGTGCTGCTCCCTGAGACTCGCTGATAGGCGGGATGCGGGTGGGGACGCTGGGTACTCTGGCTCTGGGGCTGAGCATCCCGCCCCCCAGTCTGCAGGGGCCTCCACAGAAGAGCCCCCAAGCCCCCAGGTCTCCGCCGCTTCTCTCAGAACCCTGCGTTCACTCTGCCTGCGTCCGAGCTTCTTTCGTTTGTTTGTTTTTTTTTTTTTTTATCTCAGACTGTTTTGCCCAAGATTGCGAATCCGAGAAACCACTGAGGAGCCAACACCAGTGCAAACACACGAGGGTTTATTTACAAGCTCGAGCTTGTGTCCAAGTACACCCGACACAGCGGAGCAGGGACTTGGACCCCCGAGGTGGGTTCTAGCTGAGTTTTAAGGGTTGGTCTAGGGGACCTCCAGAACTGGAGGAGGAATTTCTCAAGTTCTGTTTACATTCTGATATGGGGCTTTCAAGGGCATTGAGCTCTGTTCTCATTCTAATTTGGGGCTTTCTGGGACCTTAAGCTGTAAGCTGTTTTTTTTTTTTTTCCTGTAACTGAAGTAATGTAAATTTTAGCTCTTATTCACAGGGGCCTGGGATGGCAGTACTTGTGCTAACACTGAACTTAAAGTGGAACGGCCTTAATTTTCTCAGCCTCCACACAGACAAGTGACTGAATTTTACAACTCCAAATTTTAGGGGCTGCCCTGGGGGAAACCTGTGCTCTTCCTGCCCGAGAGGGTGTCCTCCCACTCCTGGCCTTTGCTGGCCTGTCCCAGGAACAAGGCCCCGTGACTGCACAGGGGTTTGCAGCTTATGGCCACACAGGGCAGATGGCTGACCCGAGTCCCGCTGCTCTCAGCTGGGTTCCCGCTCCTGTGCCTGGGAACAGTTGGCGCCACCGTCCTTGGGACCCCTGGCATCCTGAGCCCACCCTGTCACTCAGGGACTGCCCCCACTTCTCCACCTGAACACCTTAAGCCTGGTGTGTCCCCCACTCTAGCAGACTTCTAAAAGTTCAGATTTTGTGCTCTGCTGCTTATAATATTGTGCGTAGACCCGTCAGCTGGCTCCCTGCCCTTGTGGGATCCGGGGCTGTGTCTCCCTAAGATCAACTGATTGATTTCTTTAAGATTTTATTTTTCTGTAATCTCTACACCCAACATGGGGCTTGAACTTGCTACCCCAAGAACAAGAGTCCCATGTTCTTACGAACCACACCGAGCTGGTCAGGCTCCCTTTGATTGATTGATACATGTTAATTGAAGCAGGGGTGTTGTATGTGTCAGGGCAGAAACTGAGCCCATGCTTTGAGGTGTGGTGGAGTCATTTGGACCTTGATCAATGTTAAAGAAACCATAGCTTCCCTGGGAGCCCAGGGAGCAGGGCCCACACACGTGAAAAGTTGATAATTTCCTTTACTGTAGTAGTTATTTTACTGACTATTTAAAGTGCTATTCAATGGTAAATGTCAATCTAGGATTGGGATACAGTGAGAACATTCTAGCATTCGGAGGTAACTAAAGCTCCCCATCAAGGACTCAATGCTCCAGTTCGATGCAGAGATAGGCAAGAAAGCAAAGAGGTATGAAACATGGCACTGGGGTGCCTGGCTGGCCTGGTTGGGGGATCTTGATCTCAGGATTGTGAATTTGAACTCCATGTTGGGTTTAGAGAGGATATAAAACTAAAATATTTAACAAATAATAAATGGATGAACAAATAAAGCATGACATCAAAGGTAGGTGCTTGCTTATGTCTCACCTGCGACCTATTCTTGATCACCCCGCTTGCACTACTTGGCCCAGATGACGTCCTCCAAAAGGGATAGTCCCACCCGAGTGGAAGTGGGCGTCTTTCATTGTAAGACCCGTGGTTCCCCTCGTTCTGCAGGGAGAGAAGAGCCGTGAAGGCAAGAGTTCAGTGGATCAGCATAAACCTATGCAATGATCATTCCCGAACCCGGTAGGTAGCCAGAGCTTGGCCTCCTTTTAGGACCCTATGTCATAACAAAGCCTCTTTGGTCATTGGCTTGGATGCAGGGTGGAGGCTAAACTAGAATTAAGAAGAACAAAATAGGAGGAAAACCAAAAGCTGAAAGAGAGGAGGACAGATTTCACCATCTGTAGCCTTCACAGGGACCTGGTATCCTTTCCTAGGAGGGCCCCCCACTCCGTAGGATGCTTCCTGCCCCTCTGCACTCCTTGTTGAAACCCAGCAGGCACATCTCCGTGCCTCCAGCACCTCTACAGTCGTGGTTTATAGCATCTTCCATGTATCCTACTGGGGACCACAGCATCGTGTATGTAACCATCTGGTTGCTGTTTGACAACATTTGGGGGATTCTGACATTTGTTGGTTTTGGGGTGTGTGTGTGTCTATCACATGCAGCTATCACGTGCAGCTATCTGATCCTCTGGCTGGGTCACCCAAACCCCGAAATGGTTGGCACAACATCATTTATGGTGCTGGCGCTGGGCGGCTAGCTGGGCTCTCCTGGCCAACCCAGGGCTCGCTCTGCAGTGACTTTCCGCTGGAGGGTCAGCTGAGCTGGAAGGTCCGGCTCGGCCACATTCCCATGTCCAGCAGTGGGTCCCGCCGAGCGCCAGCTGCTTCTCTTCTCCCCGATGCCACTCCAGCAGGGAGCCAGACTTCGGGGCTGCCCTGGGGGGAGCTCCTGAGGAGCCAGCTGCCCACAGCAGGGAGCCCTGGGGCTGCCTGTGTATGGGAGTCGGGGTGGGGATGGGGCTGGGGTTCCTCGGTCCCCTGTGCTGCCTGGCCTTCAGGCCGAGCCCCATGCTCACCCAGCCCCTACTCACTAGGGCAAGGAGGGTGCCCTCCACACGCTGGTGTGAGAGATCCAGCACCACAAGGTGTGCATGCTGAGTCCACCTGGTGAGGGTGGCCCAGGGGTGTGAGCTGCAAGTGTGGGACCCAGGAAATTTAACAAAAATCCCCTACCCCTGGACAAGCAGAGCAGGACTGATTCCATTTTGTGCTACACCTGCCACCTCCTGTATGACCCCCACATGACCTGCTTATTGCTTAAGGCGCTGCCCCACCCTATTCAAGCCACTGGGCACACCCTCATCGGAAATCGGCTCATAACAATGTAACCCTGCTTTGTGCCTGCCAAAACTGCGCACCATTCTGACCAAAGTAATAGCCCAGCTCAAAAGGATACTATAGGGTACGGTGTAATTCAATTTGCCACCTGCGCGTGGACCGACATGACTGTGCAACTTTCTTTTTATTTATTTATTTATTTATTTATTTATTTATTTATTTATTTATTTATTTATGATAGTCACACAGAGAGAGAGAGAGAGAGAGAGAGAGAGAGAGGCAGAGACATAGGCAGAGAGAGAAGCAGTCTCCATGCACCGGGAGCCCGATGTGGGATTCGATCCCGGGTCTCCAGGATAGCGATCTGGGCCAAAGGCAGGCGCTAAACCGCTGCGCCACCCAGGGATCCTGACTGTGCAACTTTCTGCGTATCCCATGGGCCACTGGCCCCCATAAAGCTGCTACGCCTCTTAGTCTCGGGGTCCAAGACCCTGCTCCGCTGTGTTGTGTGCACTTGGACCCAAGCTCGAGCTTGTAAATAAACCCTCGTGTGTTTGCATCGGTGTCGGTGTTGGCTCCTCGGTGGTTTCTTGGATTCACAATCTTGGGCACAACACTTCCTCTCTAAATTTTCTCCACTCAGTTTCCCTCCCCTCCCTTATGATCCTCTTAACTGTTTCTTACATTCAATATAAGAGTGAAACCATATGACAATTCTTTCTCCAAGTGGCCTATTTTACTCAGCATAATACCCTCCAGTTCCATGTCCATGAAAATGGTAGGTATTCATCCTTGCAGATGGCTAAATAATATTCCATTGTATATATTGACCACATCTTTATCCATTCATCTGTTGAAGGACTCAAGGTTCCTTCCACAGTTTGGCTAACATTGCTGCTGTAAACACTGGGGTGCAAGTGTCTGGTCATTTCACTACATCTGTGTCTTTGAGATTAATACCCAGTAGTGCAATTGATGGGTTGTAGTATAGCCCCATTTCCAGCTTTTTGAGGAACCTCCACACTGTTTTCCAGAGTGGCTGCACCAGTTCACATTCCCACCAAGAATGCAAGAGGATTCTCCTTTCTCCACATCCTCTCCAACATTTGTTGTTTCCCATCTTGTTAATTTTCCCAATTCTCACTGGTGTGAGGTGGTATCTCATTGTGATTTTGATTTCTATCTCCCTGATGAAAAGTGACCTGGGGCATTTTTTCATGTGCTTGCTCGCTCTGTGTAGGTCTTCTTTGGAGAAATGGCTGGTACCTTTAAGTTGGAGAAGAGATGGCATCTCAAGGGGGTGTTATTTCCTGTCATGGCCACATACCAGAAGGCTCTTGAGTATGTGTGTGTGCGTTTGCCTGTGCCTGTGAGGAGAGGTCGTTGGATAGAATTTGAAAGCAGATCCTCTCCATATTTATAGGTCTATATCTATTTCTCTCTCTTTCTGCACACATCTATTTCTAACCATTTTGTCTCTATCTCTATAGGGAGATCTATATATGGACGTATAGAGATTGGATATAGAAATATTTATTTTGCATATTTAAATATAAATATATAGTTCTGTTTATAGGTAATAATTATTATATTATCAGTAATACATTTATTAATAAATATAGGGGATCCCTGGGTGGCGCAGCGGTTTAGCGCCTGCCTTTGGCCCAGGGCGTGATCCTGGAGACCCGGGATCGAATCCCACGTCGGGCTCCCAGTGCATGGAGCCTGCTTCTCCCTCTGCCTCTCTCTCTCTCTCTCTCTCTCTCTGTGTGTGTGTGTGTGACTATCATAAATAAATAAAAATTAAAAAAAATAATAAATATATAAAGTGGAAACAGATTTATGTTTATATGTTTGTTTATATAAACATCTATTTATGTTCCTGGGATTGATCTATCAGTAGATCTATCACTCTATCATCTACCTAGCTAGCTAGCTATATCCCAGGAAGAGAAAAATCCAGATCGAACAGATGGGAATGTCCCCCTCCAGAATGTGTCATACAAGAAGATAGGCAAAAAAATCTTCTGTACTTTCCTGATGTGCTGATGCAATTAACTCAGAGATGTACCTGTGATGTACTGTGGGCCAGGAGCCAGTGGTCAAGAGAGATTCCTTGAGACATTTTCCATGCAAAAAAGTGTTTTTATTAAAGTATGGGGACAGGACCCCTGGGCATGAAGAGCTTCACCAGGATCATGAGGAGCCTTGGTTATAAACTTTTAAGTTGCTGTGTGGGGTGGGGACTCTAGAGATAAAAGAAGTTTCCAAAAGGATTTTCACACATGAAAGATTTACAGGATCCTGGAGGTCTGGCTATCAGCAAACAAATGTTGCTTTTGACCTCTAGCAAAGCATTAACATCCAGGCAGCTGTGAATTCTTTGAAGAATGTCCCACTCCGTAGGTTTCAAGTATTTGTTTATGGACTGCAAGTTTGTTAGGAAATGTAATTGTAGGGATGCCTGGGTGGCTCAGTGGTTGAGCATCTGCCTTTGGCTCAGGGCATGATCCTGGGGTCCTAGGATGGGGTCCCACATTGGGCTTCCTGCAGGGAGTCTGCTTCTCCCATTTTCTCTGTCTCTGCCTCTCTCTTTCTCTCTCCCCCTCTTTCTCTCTGTGTCTCTAATGAGTAAATAAACAAAATCTTTTTTAAAAAAAGCAGATGTAATTTTAATCTATATTTCTTTGGCCTTAGTTCCCCCTATCACCTGGGTCTTCTCTCCCTCCCTGCATCTCTTGGTTCGTTGGCCTTTGGTGGTGAAGAATCCAAAGGATATGAGGCAGGAGGAGAGTGAGATGGGATTAAGCCAATGAAGTAATTTCCCAGGGAGCTTGGGTAAGAGAAGTGCAGCAGGCGGAATGAAGTGAGAAAGTCAGGTTCTTGTCTCATGGAGTCGAAGAATGAATCTGGTGGACAAAGAAGAGTGAGTAAAGCGATGGGAGTTTATTAAGCAAGGATACCGAGAAAGCTCTCAGGAGTGGGAGGGCCCAGGCTGGGTTGCCCACATGGGCCTCCACTGACAGTTTTTCATTTAGAACTGATCAGGGAGCTTGTGGCCTTCTCATTCTTGGGATGTCTTGGTTTGAGTAAGGACTAGTGATAACATCTTTAATGGTTTACTTCTTTTTAAAGTCTGGTTATCCTTTGTTGGGCACAGAGGACTGTCCTAAAAAAGACCCTCTCTACCCATACCTAGGGCAGGGTGGTCTCTTTTGTTTCTTTATTTCTGGTTTCCTTACATCTCAGCATCCTTAGGATCTTTGTGAGCCTGAATCTGTAGCCCCCTACCTATTTCTCCCTACCTAGACTCTCCTGACCTTCAGTCAAGAACAGGAGAGATGTGGCTCTGAGAAAAGGTACACTAAGAAACATTGTCACAGTTTCAATATTCCCTCCCCATGTTTAGTGAGACCCAATTACTTCCAAACTCCCTTTTCCCCCTTTTGTTTTGGATGGCAATGCTGCTCTGTGACTGACCTACACAATCAATGACTCAGTAAGTATCACAACAGTTCAACTCTGTGGAGAGAACCCAAGGGTCTGCTGGGGAAGTATGAAGGAGAACTGTGGACTTGCTTGTTTTGCTTTCAGAAATCAGCATTAAGGCTCCTGATATGAAGTTCAAAAGACTGCAGGTAGTACTCTGGGGACATAGATGAAAACCTGGTGGGGACAGAGGTCTGTCTCTGTGCCTGCCATATAGAAGGCTGAATAGACATCTTTTTTGGAATGAATGGGTGTTGAATAAATAGGAGAATCTGTGTATGCTGGGTCTATTTCAGGTCACTGATTCATACTTAGGGAGAGGCATTAATCCAGGGAATGGTTCTCTGAACAAGTCCTGGGAAAATGTATCCTAAGTTATTTGAAAAGGAGTAGTAAGATAGATAACGAGTTCAGAATTGAGAAAAATATTAAAATCGTGTGAGGAAAGTAGAGGTGTTGATCACGGAAGTGGGTTTCTTGCAATTTCCTCACTTATAGCTTGTATATTCTGAACAGAAAAAAAGAAAGGGAAGGAACCGCATGTGCTTGAGGTCATCAATTTCATCTGTAAAAAGGAAATAATACCGCCTGTCCCGCAACACTGTTGTGAGGACTAGAAGTGATGGCTGTGGATGTAAAGACTTGCTAGGTCCAGTCACCATAAAATGTAAAAACAACACACTTTATTAATATAGCTACCAATATAGCTGCAGTATACTTTTTCATTTATTTATTTATTTATTTATTTATTTATTTATTTATTATTTATTTGAGAGAGAGAGAGAGAGAGAGAGAGAGAGAGAGAGAGAGGCAGAGACACAGACAGAGGGAGAAGCAGGCTCTATGTGGGGAGCCTGACGTGGGACTTGATCCTGCATCTCCAGCATCACACACCGGGCTGAAGGCGGCGCTAAATCGCTGAGCCACCAGGGCTGCCCTGCAATATACTTTTAAAAAATATATTTTATTTATTTATTTATGAGAGAGGGGGGGGGGCAGAGACACAGGCAGAGGGAGAGGCAGACTCCATGCAGGGAGCCTAAAGTTGGACTCCATCCTGGGTCTCCAGGATCACGCCCTGGGAAGAAGGCAGTGCTAAATGGCTGAGCCACCCAGGCTGCCCTTTTTCAAGTCTTCTTAAAACACACAATTCGACTTCTTTCTAGCAAAGTTTTATGTGAGTTGGTGTACCTATCAATTAAAAGCTGTAGGGTATGGATCCCAGGCTGCCCCTAAGGTGCATGTTCAGAGCCCTTCCAACTCCTCCAAGTGCAGCCTGGAAACCACCGAGCTGGTCCGAGGCCACAACCACTGTGGGAACCAAGTGCCGGAGGCAGTCACGATTTACTGGATCAGAAACCCAGTTCTCTCCTGAAGCATCTGAGTCAGGGAATTGGTTTTTCTCAGGGCTGGGTGAAAAAACCTTGCACGATCAGGATTTCTCTTATCCCAAGAAAAATGCTTAGCGTCTTTTTGTTGGTATCTTTTTTCTCATGTTGCTTGGCTGTTTCTCTTGTCACATTGCCCTACTTCCTTTGGGAATTAGTCTTGGAAAGAAATCACTCACATAATGAAAAGGATCTAGAAACTCAGGTTAACAAAATTTTCTAGCCAGTGTGGATATGTGTGATTCACAGTTGCTTGAAGCCGACAGAAGTTTGTTTGCACAAATTAATAACAACTTTTAATAAAAGGACTTTACTGTTCACTGCTAAAAATAGTCCTGTCAGAGGGGCAAGATGGCCGAAGAGTAGGGTCCCCAAGTCACCTGTCCCCACCAAATGACCTAGCTAACTTTCAAATCATCCTGAAAACCTATGAATTCGGCCTGAGATTTAAAGAGAGAACAGCTAGAGTTCGCATTTCTATCAAGGCGGTTCCCACCTGGGCCTCACTTGGACCTGGTGACTGTGGTTCCCACCTGGGCCTCAGCCAGACCTGGTGACTCTAGTCCCCAACTGGGTCTCACCTGGGCCTAGTGACTCTGGTCCCCATCTGGGCCTCATGTGGACCTGGCGACTGCAGTCCCCACCTGGGCTTCACCTGGACCTGGTGACTGTGGTCTCCACCTTGACCTCACCTGGACCTTGTGACTCTGGTCCCCACCTGGGCCTCACCTGGACATGGTAGCTGTGGACTTCATCTGGACCTGGTGACTGTGGTCCCCACCTGGGCCTCACCGTACCTGGTGACTGGGCTCCTCAGCTACCAATGACTGGGATCCAGGATGGACCCTTAGTTGCTACTGATACCAGGACCATCCCCAGGGTCTCACTTGTTCCTGGTGACTATGGTCCTTGTCTGGGCTGACCTGGCTCATCCTTGGCTCTGATCCTCTCCTGGGCCTCCCCTGCGCTTGCAGGTATGGTCCCCCCTGTCGTGGGTGTGTAGTGTCTATGGTCCCTTCTGGGCCTCACCTGATGGTACTGGGCCACGATATTGGCCCTTTGCAAGGCCACCAGGGTCTCCGAGTCCTCCTGCATGGTGCTGCAATCCAAACACATCCAAGAATGACAGCGCATGAAAACCTTCCACGGACACATGCATCGGGGTGCTCCCCATGTTCAGGTCCCCCTCCGTCTGACCAGAGCCGGAGACTACCCCATAGCCCTGAGGGGCACAGGCTGGGCTGGAACATCACACACGGGCCCTCACTGCCTGTCTGTCACTCCCCCACCTACAGTCCACCTTCCCAGCCACTGTCCCAGGACACGCCGTCATGCTGGGTTCACAGAGCGCTCCCACCCCGGTATCAGGAGCACACAGGCAGGGGGCCCAGGAGGCTCTGGGGAACTGCCGATCTGATGCTTGGGGTGATGTCTCCCAGCCCCGGGGGAGATTGAAGATTTCTCTTAGATTCCACAAGCACAATGACGAAGGGGAGAAAGCAATGGACTAGACTTCATCAAAATGAAAACCTGATGCCAGCAAGAGTACGACCAAACTCCCCACCCTGAGGGCAACGATGCGTGAATAGCCTGATGGGGGTCTGGAGGGAGCACGAGGGACTCCGCCCACATTCCAGTGCATGAAGAGCAAGCCTGCTCACTGGCCAAGGGGACCCAACAGGCCCTGACCTTCCTCCCCTGACCACAGGGTTGGGTGGGTGGGGTGTCACCCCTGTCGGGGTCCATGCGTCTAGGACAGGCTGGAAAGGTCATGTATTGGGTCTCCCTGCATAGCACAGGGCTTACAGGGGAGCGGGGGTCCCGGGGGGGCTGCCAAACTCCAACTGCAGCCTCCTTCCCTAGACGGGATCTTAGGGGGCAGCCCTCACCCTGTGGGGCTGTGGAAGGAAGGGCTGCAGGAGCTGCTCACAGTCATCGCATTGGGGTCGGGGTGTTTTGGACCCCAGCCCAGGAGGCCAGCACCCCCACCCGGACCCACAGGCCCCAAAGTGGCCCGCAGGGATCATGCATCAGTGGCCACTCACCTGTGACCTGTTGCTGTGTGAGCGCCTCCTCTTTATGCACCGGGGTACTGGGGAGAGTGAGAGAGATGGGGAACTGGGGAGAGTGGGAGTGCTGGGGTATTGGGGAGAGTGGGAGTAGTGGGGTACTGGGGAGAGCGGGAGTACTGGGGTACTGGGGAGAGTGGGAGAGTTGGGGTACTGAGGAGACTGGGAGTACTGAGCTACTGGGGAGAGTGGGAGATTCGGGTCGCTGTGAGCCAGATCCGGAGCCCGAGTGCTTCCTGAAGGTCTGCGGATGCACGTGAGTGCCAGGCAGCAGTGGGACTCGGGGGGCGGCACAGTTCCGCCCCACAGTGGTGTCCCGCATCATCACTGTGGGTGGGCGGGGTCCAATCAGCACTTAGCCCTTCACCCTGAAAGCCGAGGGTCCCAGGGGAGGGTCCAGTCCCCACGCTGGGTGGTAAGGGGATGCAGGCACCCTCCCACATCCTCAGTTCCCATCCTCGGGGCCTGCAGGCCTCCCACCATTCTAGGCAGACTGGGGGTCACAGATGTCCCCCCGACCCCCAGAGTTCACAGCATGGGGTTGCACTTAAGAACATTTGAGGGGGGATCCCTGGGTGGCGCAGCTGTTTGGCGCCTACCTTTGGCCCAGGGCGCGATCCTGGAGACCTAGGATCGAATCCCACATCAGGCTCCCGGAGCATGGAGCCTGCTTCTCCCTCTGCCTGTGTCTCTGCGCCTCTCTCTCTCTCTCTCTGTGACTATCATAAATAAATAAAAAAATTAAAAAAAATAAAGATCTTCTTAAAAAAAAAAAGAACATTTGAGGGGCTCCTGGGTGGTTCAGTCGGTTCCACGTCGACTCTTTAGTTTGGCTCAGGTCAGGATCTCAAGGTTGTGGCATGGAGCCTTGCATGAGGCTCGGGCTCCGGTGGGTAAGGAGTCCACTCCAGGTTCCCCCTCTCCCTCCGCCCCTCCTCACTGCACCCTCTCTCAAGTAAATCTTCTAAAAATTAACATGAAGACACATGAGCATCTTTATCCCCTCTGCAGAGGTGCCTTCATGTGTGTAACGACCGTGTAAATGCCTTTCACGGACCCACCGGGAGTCCTACCAGAAACCCCTTTTCCTTGATATTTATTGAAGTACAGTCGACACACAATGTGACAGTAGTTTCAGGGCTACAACTAGTGACTTGACAATTCTGTGCCTTACTCAGCTCCCCCCCACAAGAAGTGGCGTCACCGTCTGTCCCCATACAAAGTTGTCACAACAGTACTGACTCTATTCCCTAGGCTGTACTTTCTAAATTTCTGTGACTTATTTATTTGAGAACCAGATGATTATAGCTGCTATTATTCATCTATGTTGCCCATGTCCTACCCACGGCCCCTCTGTCCATCGGTCAGCAGGATCCATCACATTAACCAGAAAAAGGACATGGGGCAGCCCCAGGTGGTTCAGTGGTTTAACGCCTGCCTTCGGCCCAGGGATGTGATTCTGGAGTCCCAGGATCGAGTCCCACCTCGGGTTCCCTACATGGAGCCGCCTTCTCCCTCTGCCTATGTCTCTGCCTTTCTCTCTCTGCCTCTCTCTCTCTGTCTCTCAAAGATATATAAATAAAATCTTTAAAAAAAGAAAAACAAGAGAAAGGACAAAAAGCATATGATCCTCTCAAGAGTTGCAGAAAAAGCATTTGACAAAATACAACATCAAAAGCATAGTGGGTTTTGAGGAAATGTCTATCAACAGAATAAAGGCTGCTAGGAAGGCCCGCAGCTGACGTCATCCTCAAGTGAAAACCTGAAATTGTCTCCTCTGAGCAGGAACAAGCCAAGGAGGTCCCCTCTTAGCGCTGGAAGTCCTAATGTAGTCAACAGACAGGAAACAGCAAAGGTTCCACACTTGGAAGGGGACGTCACACTGTCCCTATTTGCTGAAGATGGGGTACTAGAAACAGGAAACCCGAGAGCCTCCACCAAAACCTGTTAGAACTAAGGAGTGAGTTCATTAAAGTCACGGGACACAAACTGACCCTACAGAGCTCAGTAGCCTTGCTGTGTCCCGACAATGAGCACTCAGGAAGGAAATTAAGGATGTGACTCCCTTCTCAGGAGCATCACAGAGAATAAATAATGAGACTGAACCAAAGGAGCACAACACTTGTGCACTGAGCCACACCAGGCTCTGGGAGGCCGTCCTGGGCTCGTGGGGTGGGGCCTCATCTTGTGAAAATGTCCGCAGTTCCTGAAGCCACCCTCAGTTTCAATGTCATTCCTACCAAAATCATGGTGGCAGATCTTAGAAATAGGAAAAAAAAAAAAACCCATAACATCCATCCACCCCCACAAATGACCCCGGACAGCAAATCAGTATTGGAGAAGCAGGACAGAGCGGGACGCAGCACTTTGCTATTTCAAACAATGTCACACAGACACAGGATAGAGCAGTGTGGTTCTCGGGCCCCCGGCTGGCTCCGTTGGTTAAGCATCCGACTCCTGACCTCACCTTGACCTCACCTCCAGTCCTGATCTCGGGGTCGTGAGTTCTAGCCCTGGGCTGGGCCATGGACGAGGCATGGCGCCTACTTGAACAAACCAGACCCACGGGGGGTGGTCCCGGCATAAGCTGAAGGAGCAGAACAGAGTGTCCAGAAGGAAATGTGCTCTGATACAACTGATTTTTTTAACTTAATTTATTTTAAACCCAATTAATTAACGTATAGTGTATTATACTTTCAGAGGAAGCATTCAGGGATTCACCAGTTGGAGATAACAGCGGTGCTCGTGACATCACGTGCTTTCCTTCATGCCTGTCCCCTGTCATCCCCTCCCCTCTCCTCCAGCGACCCTCAGTTCGTTTCCTATGATTAAGAGTCTGTATTTCCTGCATCTGTTTTCATCTTATTTGTTTTTCCTTCCCTTCACAGATGTCCATCTGCTTTGCTTCTTTAATTCCACCTATGAATGACACCACACGGTCATTCTCTTTCCCGACTGACTTATTTCACTTAACACGATCCCTCTAGTTCTATCCTCGTCATTGTAAATGGCAAGATTTCCTTCTCTTTGATAGCTGAGTACCATTCCTATCATCTATCTATCTATCATCGATGACCATCATCTATCTCCCATCCTCTTTATCCATCATCTGCCCGAGGGCACCGAGGCTCCTCCCGCAGTGTGGCTACTGTGGCCCCGGCTGCTGTGCACATTGGGGTGCAGGTGTCCCGAGTGTCACTGCATCTGTATCTTGGGAGTGAGCTCCAGGCCCTGCACCTGTCGGTCGCAGGGCAGCTATATTTGAAACTTCCTGAGGAGCCTCCACACTGTTTCCAGGGCGGCTGCACCAGCCTGCGGTCCCGCCCACAGTGGACAATGGTTGAGTGAGTTTTGCAGGACGTGGTAAAAGTCTGGTCCACGTTTCATTCTGCGTCCTGTGGGCTCCCATTCATTGTCCTTAAGTATTTCTGGGGAAGCCGGGTGTTGGGCTCCATTTCAGCAGGACGTTTCCGAAGCTCATAGGTCTCAGCTGGAGCCTGGAAGGAGGCAAGTCCCGCCCTGGGCGCGGGGACGCCGCCTCATGCACGGCCTCCTTCAGCGCCTGAGCGGCCCGCAGGGGGCGCCCGAGCCCAGGCCCGGGTCAGGGTGCGCGCGTGCGCAGTAGGCCTCATCCACCTGCACTAACAGCAGCCTTCTGTGCTCTGGAGGCTTGAGGAGGACGTGGGGCCTCGTCCACGCTGACAGGAGCCCCTGGGCCTCCTCAGGACCGCGGGGAGGCTTCCAGAGGATGTGCGGCCGCGTCCTTGCTGACCGGAGCCCCTGGGCCTCCTCAGGACCCGCGGGGAGGCTTCAGGAAGATGTGGCGCGGCGTCCAGTCCGGCAGGAGCTCCCGGCCCCTCAGGACATAAGTTGACGCTTCTGGCTGCTGGGGGCCGCATCCACGGTGACAGGAGCCTGGTCTCCTCAGGACCCGGGGTGAGACTTGAGGAAGATGTGGGGCCGCGTCCTCGCTGACAGGAGCCCCGGCCTCCTCAGGACCCGCGGTGAGGCTTCGGGAGGACGTGGGGCCACGTCCACACAACAGGACGCTGACCTCCTCAGGACCCCCGGGGTAGACTTCGGGAAATATGGGGATGCGTCCATGCGGACAGAAGACCCCAGCCTTGTCAGGGCTGTGGTGAGGCCCAAGAAAGATGTGGGTGCTGCATCCACACAGACAGGGGTCTCTGGGCTCCTCAGCACCCACTGTGAAGGTTTGGGAAGATTTGGGGCCGCGTCCATGCTGACAGGAGCCCCCAGCCTCCTCAGGTCTTATGGTGAGGCTTCAGGAAAATGTGGGGCCACGTCAACACTGACAGGACCCCCGCCCTCCTCAGGACCTGCACTTTGGCCTCGGGACATATGGGGCTGCGTCTATGCTGACAGGAGCCCACAGCCTCCTCAGGACCCGCGGTGAGTTTTCGGGGGGACGTGGGGCCATGTCCAGGCTGACTGGAGCCCCCGGCCTCCTGAGGACCTGCTGTGAGGCTTCCAGAGGATGTGAGGCAGAGTCCACGGTGACAGGAGACCCGGTGTCCTCAGGACCCGCTGACTATGACTCAGGAACACGTGGGGCCGCGTCCGCACTCACAGGAGCCCGGCTTCCTCGGGACCCCCTGGAGGACTCTGGAGGCGCCGTTGTGGGCTACGTCCACATCAGAGGGGACTACGCAGAACCACAGGGTAAGTGAATGGGTAGAATGAATGGTAGGGTCAGGGTAGGGGAGGCAGTTGGTGGTTAGGGTTAGGTGAGATGTTAGGGGTTAGTGATTATGCTAATGGTCAGTGGCCCAGTGAGTGGCCTCCCCAGAGAATCAAAATCCAGGCTTCTGCTGGGGTCAGAATAGACATGGCAGGCTTCTCCTGAGCTGAGCTGAGGAGGGGATTTGTGGCTCTAAGTACTCTTTATTTGGATGTTCAGTTGCCTTTCTGATTTTACCTCTTGTGTGCACATGTTTCATCAATACCACCAATTATCATTTTAAAGTTTTACTTGAATTCCTGTTTGTAAACACAGTATGATATAGCTTCAGGTTTACCACATAGTGATTCAACCCTTGGATACAACGCCTGGTACTGGTCACAGGTGCCCTCCACTATCCCCATCCCCTGATTCCCCATCCCCCCTCCTTCCTCCGGTATTTATTCGTTTATTCTCTGTGGTTAAGAGTGTGTTTCCTGGTTTGCTTCTCTCATCCCCCCCCACTCCGCCCTTTGCCAGTTTGTTGGTTTCTTAAAATTCACACGTGAATGCAATTGTATGGTATTTGGTATCGGTCTTTCTCTGACTGAGTTCATTTAGCATAAGTCCTTTCCACTTCTCCCACGTCATTGTAAATGGCTTCATTTCATCCCTTCTGATGACCAAGTGATGTCACAGTGTGTATATTTACCACATTGTCTCTGCCCATTCGTCTGCCGATGGACATCTGGGCTGTATCCATGGTTTGGCTTTTGTTGATAAGGCTGCTACAAACCCTGGGCTGCGTGTCCCTCTTCGAATCTACTAAACTACTTTTGTTTTTTTTTTAAATTTTTTTATTTATTTATGATAGTCACACACACACACACGCACACACACACACACACACACAGAGAGAGAGAGAGAGAGAGAGAGAGAGAGAGAGAGAGAGAGGCAGAGACACAGGCAGAGGGAGAAGCAGGCTCCATGCACCGGGAGCCCGATATGGGACTCGATCCCGGGTCTCCAGGATCGCGCCCTGGGCCAAAGGCAGGTGCCAAACCGCTGCGCCACCCAGGGATCCCAAATCTGCTAAACTACTTTTGTATCCTTGGGGTAAATACCTAGCTGTGCAATTTCAGAATCATAGGGTAGCTCTACTTTTAACTACTTGAGGACCCTCCACACTGTTTTCCACAGTGGCTGCACCTGTTCGCATGCCCACCAGGAGTGTAAGGGGGCTCCCCCTTCTCCATAGCCTCACCAACACCTGTTGTTTCTTGTGTTCTTAATTTTAGCCATTCTGACGGCTGTCAGGTGACATCTCATTGTGGTTTTGGTTTGCATTTCCCTGATGATGGGTGACACTGAGTGTCTTTCCGTGTGTCTGGCGGCCATCTGCATGTCTTGTCAGAAACAAAGTCCATTCATGTCTTCTGCCCATCTGCAGTTGGATAATTTGTGTTTAGGATGCTGAGATTTATATTTGCTTTATGTATTTTGGATACTAACTCTTTATTGGATGTGTTGTTTACAAATATCTCCTCTCATTTTGTATGTTGCCTTTGAGCTTTGGTTGTTTCCTTCACTTTGGGGAAGCTTTTCAATTTGATGAAGTCCCAAGAGTATTTTTGCTTTTGTTTCCCTCGCCTCAGAGGCATATCTAGAAAGAAGATCCAATGGCCAATGTCAAAGACGTTGCTGCCTATCTTTTCTTCTTTTTATGGTTTCAGGTCTCACATTTATGTCTTTCATCCATTTCAAATTTATTTTTTATATATATGGTGTAACAAAGTGGTCCAGTTTCATTCTTCTGCATGTGGCTGCCTGGTTTTCCCAATGCCATTTGTTCTTATCCTGGAGTCAGGGTTAGGGTTTGTTGAAGAGACTGTCTTTGTGCCATTGGATATTCCTTCCTGCCTTGTTGTCGATTAATGGATCATAGAGTTACAGGTTTGTATCTTGTTTCGGCTTTCCATTCTGTTCTATTGATATAAGCATCTCCTGTTGGGAGATTTTTGATTGCTGATTCAATTTCTTTGCTGGTTATCTGTCTGTTCAAGTTTCTTATTTCTTCCTTTTTCATTTTTTGCTATGTTATATATTACTAGGAATTGATCTTTCTTCCAGGTTCTAGGTTTTTGGCATATAATTTTTCATAATGTTCTATTATAAACATTTGTATTTCTCTAGTGTTGGTTGTTATTTCTCTTTTCTCATTTGTGATTTTATTTGGGTCCTTTCTCATCTTTTTATCTTTTCTATTTTTTAAAGATTTTATTTGGGATCCCTGGGTGGCGCAGCGGTTTAGCACCTGCCTTTGGCCCAGGGCGCGATCCTGGAGATCCGGGATCGAATCCCACGTCGGGCTCCTGGTGCATGGAGCCTGCTTCTCCCTCTGCCTGTGTCTCTGCCTCTCTCTCTCTCTCTGTGGCTATCATAAATAAATAAAAATTAAAAAAAGTAGAATAGAAGGGGGGGGCAAGATGGCGGAAGAGTAGGGTCCCCAAATCACCTGTCCCCACCAAATTACCTAGATAACTTTCAAATCATCCTGAAAATCTATGAATTCGGCCTGAGATTTAAAGAGAGAACAGCTGAAACGCTACTGTGAGAAGAGTTCGTGCTTCTATCAAGGTAGGAAGACGGGGGAAAAGAAATAAAGAAACAAAAGGCATCCAAGGGGGAGGGGCCCCGCGAGGAGCCGGGCTAAGGCCAGGGCGAGTGTCCCCAGGACAGGAAAGCTCCATCCAGGAGAAGCAGGAGCTGCACCAATCTTCCCGGGCAGAAAGGAGCCTGCAGGGAGTTAGAGCAGGACCCAGGAGGGCGGGGATGCCCTCAGGCTCCCTGGGACACTAACAGACACCTGCGACCCGACCCGGGGAGAGAGTGTGGAGCTCCGAAAGGGCTGCAGCGCGCAGGCGGGACCCGGAGCAGTTCCGAGGGGCTCGGGCGGGGCTCTGCACGGAGGAGGCTGCGCAGCTCTAGGAGCAGCTTGGTGGGGGCGGCTTGGGCAGAGGAAGAGGCCTCTTATGGGGGGGGGGCTGCGCGGCTCCGGGAGCAGTTTGGAGGGGCTCGGGCGGCGGCTCCACAGAGAGGCGGCTACGCAGCCGGGAGCGCGAATCCAATAGCGCAGGCGCCGGAGCACAGGGCGCCGGGAAACAGCCCAGGGTCCGGCCTCCCCCTGGAACAGGCAGAGGCCATGAGGGCCCAGGACAGCAAGGACACTCCTGCCTGGAACTGAGGAGATCAGCGGCCCCGCCCCTGAGTCTCCTGGCCCTGCAGACGGAGAGCTCTGTAGTTACTGTGGGGGCTGAATCCAGGTTTCCAGAGCTGCCATAGCCACTGTGGATGTTCCTCCTGGGGCCTCACAGGGTAAACAACCCCCACTGAGGCCTGCACCAGGCAGGGGGCAGAGCAGCTCCCTCAAGTGCTAACACCTGAAAATCAGCACAGCAGGCCCCTCCCCCAGAAGACCAGCTAGAGGGACAAGTTCCAGGGGAAGTCAAGGGACTTAAAGTATACAGAATCAAAAGATAATCCCCCATGGTTTTTGTCTTTGTTTTTCATTTTTTCCTCTTTTTGATTTCTGATTGCTTCCCCCACCCCTTTTTTTCACCTTTCTCTTTTTTTCTTCCCTTTTTTCCCTTTTTTTCTTCTTTTTCTTTTTTCTTTTTCTCTTTTCTTTCCTCCTCTCTCTCTCTCTTTCTCCTTTTCCCAATACAACTTGTTTTTGGCCACTCTTCACTGAGCAAAGTGACTAGAAGGAAAACCTCACCTCAAAAGAAAGAACCAGAAAGAGTCTTCTCTCCCACAGAGTTACAAAATCTAGATTACAATTCAATGTCAGAAAGCCAGTTCAGAAGCACTATTATACAGCTACTGGTGGCTCTAGAAAAAAAGCATAAAGGACTCAAGAGACTTCATGACTGCAGAATTTAGATCCAATCAGGCAGAAATTAAAAATCAATTGAATGAGATGCAATCCAAACTAGAAGTCCTAACGACGAGGGTTAAAGAGGTGGAAGAACGAGTGAGTGACATAGAAGACAAATTGATGGCAAAGAGGGAAACTGAGGAAAAAAGAGACAGACAAAAGACCATGAAGACAGATTAAGGGAAATAAACGACAGCCTGAGGAAGAAAAACCTACGTTTAATTGGGGTTCCCGAGGGCGCCGAAAGGGACAGAGGGCCAGAATATGTATTTGAACAAATCCTAGCTGAAAACATTTCTAATCTGGGAAGGGAAACAGGCATTCAGATCCAGGAAATAGAGAGATCCCCCCCTAAAATCAATAAAAACCGTTCAACACCTCGACATCTAATAGTGAAGCTTGCAAATTCCAAAGATAAAGAGAAGATCCTTAAAGCAGCAAGAGACAAGAAGTCCCTGACTTTCATGGGGAGGAATATTAGGGTAACAGCAGACCTCTCCACAGAGACGTGGCAGGCCAGAAAGGGCTGGCAGGATATATTCAGGGTCCTAAATGAGAAGAACATGCAACCAAGAATACTTTATCCAGCAAGGCTCTCATTCAAAATGGAAGGAGAGATAAAGAGCTTCCAAGACAGGCAGGAACTGAAAGAATATGTGACCTCCAAACCAGCTCTGCAAGAAATCTTAAGGGGGACTCTTAAAATTCCCCTTTAAGAAGAAGTTCATTGGAACAATCCACAAAAACAAGGACTAAATAGATATCATGATGACACTAAACTCATATCTGACAATAGTAACTCTGAACGTGAACGGGCTTAATGACCCCATCAAAAGGCGCAGGGTTTCATACTGGATAAAAAAGCAGGACCTATCTATTTGCTGTCTACAAGAGACTCATTTGAGACAGAAGGACACCTACAACCTGAAAATAAAAGGTTGGAGAACCATTTACCATTCAAATGGCTCTCAAAAGAAAGCAGGGGTAGCCATCCTTATATCAGATAAACTAAAATTCACTCCGAAGACAGTAGTGAGAGATGAAGAGGGACACTATATCATACTTAAAGGATCTATCCAGCAAGAGGACTTAACAATCCTCAATATATATGCCCCGAATGTGGGAGCTGCCAAATACTTAAACGAATTATTAACCAAAGTGAAGAAATACTTAGATAATAATACACTTATACTTGGTGACTTCAATCTAGCTCTCTCTACCCTTGATAGGTCTTCTAAACACAACATCTCCAAAGAAACGAGAGCTTTAAATGATACACTGTACCAGATAGATTTCACAGATATCTACAGAACTTTACATCCAAACTCAACTGAATACACATTCTTCTCAAGTGCACATGGAACTTTCTCCAGAATAGACCACATACTGGTACAAATCGGGTCTGAACCGATACCAAAATATTGGGATCATCCCCTGCATATTCTCAGACCATAAAGCCTTGAAATTAGAACTCAATCACAAGAAGAAGTTTGGAAGGACCTCAAACACGTGGAGGTTAAGGACCATCTGGCTAAAAGATAAAAGGGTCAACAAGGAAATTAAGGAAGAATTAAAAAGATTCATGGAAACTAATGAGAATGAAGATACAACTGTTCAAAATCTTTGGGATGCAGCAAAAGCAGTCCTGAAGGAGAAATACATCGCAATACAAGCATCCATTCAAAAACTGGAAAGAACTCAAATACAAAAGCTAACCTTACACATAAAGGAGCTAGAGAAGAAGCAGCAAATCGATCCGACGCCCATCAGAAGAAAAGAGTTAATTAAAATTTGAGCAGAACTCAACGACTGAGACCAGAAGAACTGTGGAACAGATCAATAGAACCAGGAGTTGGTTCTTTGAAAGAATTAATAAGATAGATAAACCATTAGCCAACCTTATTAAAAAGAAGAGAGAGAAGACTCAAATTAATAAAATCATGAATGAGAAAGGAGAGATCACTACCAACACCAAGGAAATACAAACGATTTTAAAAACATATTATGAACAGCTCTACGCCAATAAATTAGGCAATCTAGAAGAAATGGACGCATTCCTGGAAAGCCACAAACTACCAAAACTGGAGCAGGAAGAAATAGAAAACCTGAACAGGCCTATAACCAGGGAGGAAATTGAAGAAGTCATCAAAAACCTCCCAAGACACAAGAGTCCAGGGCCAGATGGCTTCCCAGGGGAATTCTATCAAACGTTTAAAGAAGAAATCATACCTATTCTACTAAAGCTGTTTGGAAAGATAGAAAGAGATGGAGTACTTCCAAATTCATTCTATGAGGCCAGCATCACCTTAATTCCAAAACCAGACAAAGACCCCACCAAAAAGGAGAATTACAGAACAATATCCCTGATGAACATGGATGCAAAAATTCTCAACAAGATACTAGCCAATAGGATCCAACAACACATTAAGAAAATTATTCACCATGACCAAGTAGGATTTATCCCCGGGACACAAGGCTGGTTCAACACTCGTAAAACAATCAATGTGATTCATCATATCAGCAAGAGAAAAACCAAGAACCATATGATCCTCTCATTAGATGCAGAGAAAGCATTTGACAAAATACAGCATCCATTCCTGATCAAAACTCTTCAGAGTGTAGGGATAGAGGGAACTTTCCTCGATATCTTAAAAGCCATCTACGAAAAGCCCACAGCAAATATCATTCTCAATGGGGAAGCACTGGGAGCCTTTCCCCTAAGATCAGGAACCAGACAGGGATGTCCAGTCTCACCACTGCTATTCAACATAGTATTGGAAGTCCTAGCCTCAGCAATCAGACAACAAAAAGACATTAAAGGCATTCAAATTGGCAAAGAAGAAGTCAAACTCTCCCTCTTCGCCGATGACATGATACTGTACATAGAAAACCCAAAAGCCTCCACCCCAAGATTGCTAGAACTCATACAGCAATTTGGTAGCGTGGCAGGATACAAAATCAATGCCCAGAAATCAATGGCATTCCTATACACTAACAATGAGACTGAAGAAAGAGAAATTAAGGAGTCAATCCCATTGACAATTGCACCCAAGAGCATAAGATACCTAGAAATAAACGTAACCAAAGAGGTAAAGGATCTATACTCTAAAAACTATAGAACACTTCTGAAAGAAATCGAGGAAGACACAAAGAGATGGAAAAATATTCCATGCTCATGGATTGGCAGAATTAATATTGTGAAAATGTCAATGCTACCCAGGGCAATTTACACGTTCAATGAAATCCCTATCAAAATACCATGGACTTTCTTCAGAGACTTAGAACAAATTATTTTAAGATTTGTGTGGAATCAGAAAAGACCCCGAATAGCCAGGGGAATTTTAAAAAAGAAAACCACAGCTGGGGGCATCACAATGCCAGATTTCAGGTTGTACTACAAAGCTGTGGTCATCAAGACAGTGTGGTACTGGCACAAAAACAGACACATAGATCAATGGAACAGAATAGAGAACCCAGAAGTGGACCCTGAACTTTATGGTCAACTAATATTCGACAAAGGAGGAAAGACTCTCCACTGGAAGAAAGACAGTCTCTTCAATAAATGGTGCTGGGAAAATTGGACATCCACATGCAGAAGAATGAAACTAGACCACTCTCTTGCACCATACACAAAGATAAACTCAAAATGGATGAAAGATTTAAATGTGAGACAAGACTCCATCAAAATCCTAGAGGAGAACACAGGCAACACCCTTTTTGAACTTGGCCACAGTAACTTCTTGCAAGATACATCCACGAAGGCAAAAGACACAAAAGCAAAAATGAACTATTGGGACTTCATCAAGATAAGAAGCTTTTGCACAGCAAAGGATACAGTCAACAAAACTCAAAGACAACCTACAGAATGGGAGAAGATATTTGCAAATAACATATCAGATAAAGGGCTAGTTTCCAAAATCTATAAAGAACTTTTTAAACTCAACACCAAAGAAACAAACAATCCAATCATGAAATGGGCAAAAGACATGAAGAGAAATCTCACAGGGGAAGACATAGACATGGCCAACATGCACATGAGAAAATGCTCTGCATCACTTGCCATCAGGGAAATACAAATCAAAACCACAATGAGATCCCACCTCACACCAGTGAGAATGGGGAAAATTAACAAGGCAGGAAACAACAAATGTTGGAGAGGATGCGGAGAAAAGGGAACCCTCTTACACTGTTGGTGGGAATGTGAACTGGTGCAGCCACTCTGGAAAACTGTGTGGAGGTTCCTCAAAGAGTTAACAATAGACCTGCCCTACGACCCAGCAATTGCACTGTTAGGGATTTACCCCAAAGATTCAGATGCAATGAAACGCCGGGACACCTGCACCCCGATGTTTCTAGCAGCCATGTCCACAATAGCCAAACTGTGGAAGGAGCCTTGGTGTCCATCGAAAGATGAATGGATAAAGAGGATGTGGTTTATGTATACAATGGAATATTACTCAGGCATTAGAAATGACAAATACCCACCATTTGCTTCAATGTGGATGGAACTGGAGGGTATTATGCTGAGTGAAGTAAGTCCATCGGAGAAAGACAAACAGTGTATGTTCTCATTTTTTGGGGAATATGAATAATAGTGAAAGGGAATATAAGGGAAGGGAGAAGAAATGTGTGGGAAATATCAGAAAGGGACACAGAACATGGGACTCCTAACTCTGGGAAACGAACTAGGGGTGGTGGAGGGGGAGGAGGGCGGGGGGTGGGGGTGAGTGGGTGACGGGCACTGAGGGGGACACTTGACGGGATGAGCACTGGGTGTTATTCTGTATGTTGGTAAATTGAACACCAATAAAAATTAATTTAATAAAATAAAGATTCATGGAAACTAATGAGAATGAAGATAAAACCGTTCAAAACCTTTGGGATGCAGCAAAAGCAGTCCTGAGGGGGAAATACATCGCAATACAAGCATCCATTCAAAAACTGGAAATAACTCAAATACAAAAGAATAGAATAGAAGAGAAAAGAATAGAATACAATAGAATAGAAAATAATAGAATAGAATAGAAAATAATAGAATAGAATAGATTATAATAGACAAGAATAGAATAGAATATAAAAAATAGAATAGAAAATAAGAGAAAAGAATAGAATAGATTATAATAAAAAAGAATAGAATAGAATAGAAAGAATATAATAGAAAAGAATAGAATAGAAAGGATTAGAATACAATAGAAAAGAATGGAATAGAGTAGAATAGAAAAGGATAGAATAGAATAGAATAGAAAAGAATAGTATAGAATGTAATAGAATAGAATAGAATTGAATAGAGAAGAATAGAATAGAATAGAATAGAATAGAATAATCCAAAAAAATAGAATAGAATAGAATAGAATGTAGAATAG
Source organism: Nyctereutes procyonoides (assembly GCF_905146905.1). Classification (NCBI taxonomy): domain Eukaryota; kingdom Metazoa; phylum Chordata; class Mammalia; order Carnivora; family Canidae; genus Nyctereutes; species Nyctereutes procyonoides. Next base: position 47,960,807 of record NW_026575024.1, read on the forward strand.
AATTGAATTGAATAGAAAAGAATCGAATAGACTCAAATAGAATAAAGAAGAATAGAATAGAATAGAATGGAATAGAATGGAATAGAATGGAAAAGAATAGAATAGAAGAGAATGGGAAAAGAATAGAGGAATAGAATAGAATAGAATAGAATAGAATAGAATAGAATAGAATAATCGAAAAGAATCGAATCGAATTGAAATGAATTGAATAGAATCGATTAGAATAGAATACAATAGAATGTAAAAGAATAGAATTGAATTGAATAGGAAAGAATCGAATCGAATAGAATAGAATAGAGAAGAATAGAATAGAATAGAAAAGAATGGGAAAAAATAGAATAGAAAAGAATAGAATAGAGTAGAAAAGGATAGAGTAGAATAGAATAGAAAAAAATAGTATAGAATGAAAAAGAATAGAATAGAATAGAATGGAAAAGAATAGAATAAAATAGAAGAGAATAGAATTAAATAGAATAGAATAAAGAATCGAATCGAAACGAATAGAAATGAATAGAAAAGAATCGAATAGACTCGAATCGAATAGAGTATAATAGAAAAGAATCTAATAGAATCAAATCGAAAAGAATAGAAAAGAATCGTATCGAATCAAATAAAATCAAATAGAATAGAATAGAAAAGACTCAAATCGAATATAATAGAATAGAAAGAATACAATCAAAATAATAGAATAGAATAGAAAAGAATAGAATCGATTCGATTCGAATAGAAGAGAAGAGAATCGACTAGAATAGAATCAAATAGAATCTAATAGAGTAGAAAAGAATAGAATAGAAATGAATAGAGTAGAATAGAAAAGAATAGAATTGAATTGAATTGAATTGAATCAAATAGAATAGAATAGAAAAGAATCAAATCAAATAGAATAGAAAAGAATCGAATAGAATTGCATATAGAATAGAAGAGAAAAGAATCAAATAGAATTGAATCGAATAGAAAAGGATAGAATATAAAAGAATCGAATAGAATAGAATACAATCGAATCGTATCGAATAGAATAGAATAGAATAGAATAGAATAGAATAGAATAGAATAGAAAGGAATCGAATCCAATAGAATCGAATAGAATAGAAAAGAAGCGGGGATCCCTGGGTGGCGCAGCGGTTTGGCGCCTGCCTTTGGCTCAGGGTGCGATCCTGGAGACCCGGGATCGAATCCCACGTCGGGCTCCCGGTGCATGGAGCCTGCTTCTCCCACTGCCTGTGTCTCTGCCTCTCTCTCTCTCTCTCTGTGACTATCATAAATAAATGAAAATTAAAAAAAAAAAAGATTTAGAATAGAAAAGAAGCGAATAGATTCGAATCAAATAGAATTGATAGGAATCGAATCGAATCATATAGAATCAAAACGAATCGAATCGAATAGAATAGAATATAATAGAAAATATTCGAAAAGAATGGAATCGAATCAAGAGAATAGAATAAAATAGAATAGAATAAAGAATCGAATCGAATCAAATCAAATAGAAAAGAATCAAATAGAATAGAATAGAATAGAATAGAATAGAATAGAATAGAATAGAATAGAAAAGAATCGAATAGAATCAAATCGAATCGAATAGAAAAGAATCGAATCGAATGAAATCAAATGGAATAGAATAGGAAAGACTCAAATCGAATCGAATATAATAGAAGAGAAAGAATACAATTGAAATAATAGAATAGAATAGAAAAGAATAGAATAAAATCGATACGAATAGAATAGAATAAAAAAGAATTGAATAGAATAGAAAAGAATCAAATAGAAAAGAATAGAATAGAATAGAAAAGAATTGAATCGAATCGAATAGAATACAAAAGAACCAAATAGAATTGAATATAGAATAGAGGATAAAAGAATCAAATAGAATTGAATAGAAAAAATAGAAAAGAATCGAATCGAATCAAATCGAATCGAATCGAATAGAATAGAATACAGTCGAATAGAATAGAATAGAATAGAATAGAATAGAATAGAATAGAATAGAATAGAATAGAATAGAATAGAAAGGAATCGAATCCAATCGAATAGAATAGAGAAGCGAATAGATTCAAATCGAATAGAATAGATAAGAATCGAATAGAATAGAATCGAATTGAATAGAATCGAATTAAATAGAATAAAGAATTGAATCAAATCGATTAGAATAGAAAAGAATCTAATAGAATCGAATCAATTAGAATAGAATAGAAAAGAATTGAATGGAATAGAATAGACAAGATTCGAATCGAATATAATAGAATAGAAAAGAATTGAATCGAATAAAATAGAATAGAAATGAATCAAAACGAATTCAATAGAATCAAAATTAATAGAATAGAAAAGAATCAAATCGATTAGAATCATATCAAAACGAAAAAAAATGAATAGTTTAGAAAAGAAAAGAATCAAATAGAATAGAATAGAAATGAATAGAATAGAATCAAATAGAAAAATATCGAATCAAATCGAATCGAATAGAATAGAAAAGAATCGAATGGAAAAGAATAGAAAAGAATCAAATAGATTAGAATTGAACTGAAACAAAAAAATCAAATAGTATAGAAAAGAATTGAATCGAATAGAATAGAAAAGAATAGAATCGAATCGAATAGAAAAATATCGAATAGAAGAGAATAGAAAAGAATTGAATAGAATAGAATCGAATCAAATAGAAAAGAATTGATACAAATCGAATCGAGTTGATTGAAATGAAACGAATCGAATCGAATCAAATAGAATAGAAAAGAATCGAAACGAATTGAATCGAATAGAAAATGGAATCGATTAGAATTGAAACGAAAAAATCGAACAGAATAGAAAAGAATCGATTATTTTCGTTTCGATTCGATTATTTTTTATTTGATTCGATTATTTTCTATTCGATTCGATTATTTTTGATTCGATTTGATTATATTCGAATTGATTTGATTCGATAGTTTTCTATTCGATTCTATTACTTTCGATTTGATTCGATTAAATTAGATTATTTTCGATTTGATTCAATTCAATTCGATTATTTTCGATTCGATTCGAGTATTTTCGATTCGATTCGAGTATTTTCGATTTGGTTCTAGTATTTTCGATTTGATTCAATTATTTTCGATTTGATTCGAGTATTTTCTATTCGATTCGTGTATTTTCGATTCAATTCCAGTATTCACAATTCGATTCGAGTATTTTTTTTTAAGATTTTTTTATGTATTTACTCATGAGAGACACAGAGAGAGAGAGAGAGGCAGAGACACAGGCAGAGGGAGAAGCAGGCTCCATGCACCGGGAGCCCGACGTGGGATTCGATCCGGGGTCTCCAGGATCGCGCCCTGGGCCAAAGGCAGGCGCCAAACCGCTGCGCCACCCAGGGTTCCCATGATTCGAGTATTTTTGATTCGATTTCAGTACTTACGATTCGATTAGATTTTTCTCGATTTGATTTGATTCGATTCGATTGTTTGTGATTAGATTTGATATTTTCTATTCAATTCGAGCATTTTTGTTTCGATTCGATTATTTTAGTTTCGATTCGATTTTTTTATTCTATTCGAGTATTTTCGATTCAATTCGAGTATTTTCGATTCGATTCGATTCGAATCGATTATTTTCAATTCGATTTGAATATTTTGGATTTGATTTGATTCGATTCGATTATTTTCGATTTGATTCGAGCATTTTTGATTCGATTCGATCATTTTTGATTCGATTCGAGTATTTCGATCCGATTCGAGTATTTTTGATTCGATTCGATTATTTTCGATTCGATTATTTTCGATTCGATACGAGTGTTTTCGTTACGATTCGAGGATTTTCTTTTTTCTTTTTTTTTTTATTTATGATAGTCACACACACACACACACACAGAGAGAGAGAGAGGCAGAGACATAGGCAGAGGGAGAAGCAGGCTCCATGCACCGGGAGCCCGACGTGGGATTCGATCCGGGGTCTCCAGGATCACGCCCTGGGCCAAAGGCAGGCACCAAACCGCTGCGCCACCCAGGGATCCCGATTCGAGGATTTTCGATTCTATTTGATTCTATTCGATTCGATTATTTCCCATTCGATTCGAATATTTTCGTTTTGATTCGAATATTTTCGATTCGATTCTAATATTTTCGATTCAATTCGAGTATTTTCGATTCGATTCGAGTATTTTCTATTCACTTCGTGTATTTTGATTCGAGTATTTTTTATTCGATTCGAGCATTTTCGATTCGATTCCAGTATTTACGATTTGATTAGATTTCTCTCGATTTGATTTAATTCGATTCGATTCCAGTATTTACGATTTGATTAGATTTTTCTCGATTTGATTTAATTCGATTCGATTATTTGCGATTCAATTCGAGTATTTTCTATTCGATTCGAGTATTTTTGTTTCGATTCGATTATTTTCGATTTGATTCGATTATATTCGATTCGATTTGATTATATTCAATTCGATTCGATTATATTCAATTCGATTAGATTATTTTCGATTCAATACAAGTGTTTTCGATTTGATTCGAGTATTTTTTATTCGAATCGATTATTTTCAATTCCATTCAAGTATTTTCGATGCGATTCAATTATTTTCGATTCGATACGTGTTTTTTCGAATCGATTCATTTATTTTTGATTAGATTCTGTTACATTTGATTCGATTCGAGTACTTTCGATTCGATTTGATTATTTTTGATTTGATTCGATTCGATTCGATTATTTTCGATTCGATTCGAGTATTTTCATTTCAATTCGATTATTTTCGAGTCAAATCAATTCGATTTGATTATTTTCGTTTCGATTCGAGTATTTTCTTTTCGATTCGATAATTTTCAATTCGATTCGACTACTTTCGATTCGATTCGATTATTTTTGATTCGATTTGATCATTTTTTATTCGATTTGAATATTTCAATCCGATTCGAGTATTTTTATTCGATTCGATTATTTTGGATTTGATTCGATTATTTTTTATTCGATTTGATTATTTTCGTTTCGATTCGATTATTTTCGATTCGAGTATTTTCATTTCAATTCGATTATTTTCGATTCGATTATTTTCGATTATATTCGAGTATTTTCGATTCAATTTGATTATCTTTGATTCGATTCGATTCGAGTATTTTCGATTCAATTCGATTATTTTTGATAGGATTCGAGTATTTTCGAGTATTTTTGAATCGTTCCGTGTCATTTCGATTCGATTCAATTATTTTCGATTTTATTCATGTGTTTTCGATTCGATTCAATTATTTTTGATTATATTAGACTCGATTCAATTTTTTTCGATTCGATTCGATTATTTTCGAGTCCATTCGATTATTTTTTATTCAATTTGATTATTTTCGATTCTATTATAGTATTTTCGATTCTATTATAGTATTTTCTATTCGATTTGATTATTTTCGAATCAATTCGATTATTTTCGGTTCGATTATTTTCGATACGATGCGAGTATTTTTTATTCTATTCAAGTATTTTCGATTCGATTCAAGTATTTTCTTTTTGATTTGATTATTTTCATATCGATTAGAGTATTTTTGATTCAATTCGCGTATTTTCGATTCGATTCGAGTATTTTCAATTCGATTCGAGTAGTTTCAATTTGATTTGAGTATTTTCGATTCGATTCGATTATTTTCGATTCGATTTGAGTATTTTCTGTTCGATTCGTGTATTTTCGATTCGATTTGAGTATTTTCGATTCGATTCGTGTCATTTCGATTCGATTCAATCATTTTCGATTCGATTGATTCAATTCGATTATTTTCGAGTCCATTCAATTATTTTTGATTCAATTCGATTATTTTCGATTCTATTATAGTATTTTCGATTCGATTCGATTATTTTTGATTTGATTCGATTTTTTTCGAATCGATTCGATTTTTTTCGATTCGATTATTTTCGATTCAATGCGAGTATTTTTGATTCTATTCGAGCATTTCAATTCGATTCGAGTATTTTCGATTCAATTCGATTATATTCGATTCGATTTGATTATTTTTGATTCGATTCAATTATTTTCGATTCTATTCGAGTATTTTCGATTTGATTCGATTATATTTGATTCGATTCGATTATTTTCTATTCAATTCGATTGTATTCGATTTGATTCGAGTATTTTCGATTCGATTCGAGTGTTTTCGATTTCATTCCATTTTTTCGATTCGATTCGATTATTTTCGATTTGATTTGAGCATTTTTGATTCTATTCATGTATTTTTAAAAAAATTTTTTTTTTAATTTTATTTATTTATGATAGTCACAGAGAGAGAAAGAGAGAGAGGCAGAGACACAGGCAGAGGGAGAAGCAGGCTCCATGCACCGGGAGCCCGATGTGGGATTCGATCCCGGGTCTCCAGGATCGCGCCCTGGGCCAAAGGCAGGCGCCAAACCGCTGCGCCACCCAGGGATCCTTCTATTCATGTATTTTCGATTCGATTCATGTATTTCTCATTCGATTAGAATATTTTCATTTCGATTCGATTTGATTCTTTTCATTTCGATTCGATTATTTTCTATTCGATTTGAATATTTTCAATTCGATTCGAGTATTTTCGATTCGATTCAAATATTTTCAATTAGATTCGAGTATTTTCGATACCATTCATTTTTTCGATACAATTTGAGTATTTTCAATTCGATTGTTTATGATTCTATTCGAGTATTTTCTATTCGATTCTATTATTTTCGTTTCAATTCGATTCAATTATTTTCGATTCAATTCAATTATTTTCGATTCGATTCCATTTGATTTGATTATTTTCGATTTGATTAGAGTATTTTCGTTTCGATTCGAGTATTTTCGATTCGATTCCTTTTGATTGGATTATTTTCGATTTGTTCCTATTATTTTCGATTCGATTCAATTCGATTATTTTCAATTTGATTCTATTATTTCCGATTCGATGGGTATTTTCGAACTATTCGAGTATTTTCAATTCGATTAGATTTTTCGATTCGATTCAATTTGATTCGATATTTTCAATTTGATTCGATTATTTTTGATTTGATTTTATTCGATTCGAATATTTTTGATTCGATTTGTGTGTTTTTCATATGATTCGAATACTTTCGATTCGATTCAATTATTTTCGATTTGATTCGATCAATTTAGATTCATTTGAAGTATTATCAATTGTATTCGAGTATTTTCTATTCGATTCGATCATTTTCGATTCGATTCCCTTTGATTCGATTATTTTCGATTCGATTCGATTCAAATATTTTCGTTTCGTTTCGAGTATTTTCAATTCGATTCAAGTATTTTCGATTCCATTCCATTATTTTCGATACGATTCGAGTTTTTCAATTTGAACATTTACGATTGGATCCGAGATTTTTGAATCAATTCGATTATATTCGATTTGATTCGATTATTTTCAATTTGATTTGAGCATTTTTTTTAATTTTTTTTTTATTTATGATAGTCACACAGTGAGAGAGAGAGAGGCAGAGACACAGGCAGAGGGAGAAGCAGGCTCCATGCACCGGGAGCCCGACGTGGGATTCGATCCCGGGTCTCCAGGATCGCGCCCTGGGCCAAAGGCAAGCGCCAAACCGCTGCGCCACCCAGGGATCCCCTGATTTGAGCATTTTTGATTCTATTCGTGTATTTTCTATTCGATTCATGTATTTTCGATTCGTTTAGAATATTTTCGTTTCAATTTGATTCGATTCTTTTCATTTTGATTCGATTATTTTCAATTTGATTCGAATATTTTCGATTCGATTCGAGTATTTGCGATTCGATTCGAGTATTTGCGATTCGATTCAATTCAGAAATTTTCGTTTCAATTCGAATATTTTCGATTCCATTCCAGTATTTTGGATTCAATTCGATTATTTTCAATTAGATTCGAGTATTTTCGATTCCATTCAATTATTTTCGATGCGATTCGAGTAGTTTCGATTCGATTGTTTATGATTTGATTCGAGTATTTTTGATTCGATCAATTATTTTTGTTTCGATTCAATTCGATTATTTTCGATTCGACTCGAATATTTTCGATTCAGTTGGAGTATTTTCGATTCGATTCGATTATTTTCATTTCAATTCGATTATTTTCTATTTGAATTGAGTATTTTCGATGCGTTTCTAGTGTTTTCGTTCGATTCGATTATTTTTGATTCGATTATGTTCCAATATTTTCGATTCGATTCGATTAATTTCAATTCTTTTCAAATATTTTCAATTCAATACGATTATTTTCGATTTGATTCGATTATTTTCGATTTGATTATGTTCGATTATTTTCAATTCGATTCGAGTACTTTCGTTTCAATTCGAGTATTTTCAATTCGATTCGACTATTTTCTATTCGATTCAATTTGATTCGAGCATTTTGTTTCGGTTCGAGTATTTTTGATTCAATTGGAGTATTTTCGATTCGGTTCGATTATTTTCGATTCGATTCGAGTATTTTTGATGCGATTCGAGTATTTTCGATTCGATTCGATTATTTTCGATTCGATTATGTTTGATTATTTTCGATTCAATTCGATTATTTTAATTCGATTCGATTCGAGTACTTTTATCTATTTATGATAGGCACACAGTGAGAGAGAGAGGCAGAGACACAGGCAGAGGGAGAAGCAGGCTCCATGCACCGGGAGCCAGATGTGGGACTCGATCCCGGGTCTCCAGGATCGCGCTCTGGGCCAAAGGCAGGCGCCGAACCGCTGCGCCACCCAGGGATCCCCGATTCGAGTACTTTAGATTCAATTGGAGTATTTTCGATTCGATTCTAGTATTTTCGATTCAATTCAATTATTTTCAATTTGATTCGAGTATTTTTTATTCCATTTGATTATTTTCGATCTGATTTGAGTATTTTCGATTCCATTATTTACGATTCGATTTGAGTATTTTCGATTCGATTCGATTATTTTCAATTCAATTTGTTTCGATTTGATCATTTTCGGTTCAATTGGAGTATTTTCGATTCAATTCGAGTATTTCCGATTCGATTCGAGTATTTTCGATTCAATTCAATTATTTTCAATTTGATTCGAGTATTTTCGATTTGATTATTTTCAATTCGATTCAAGTATTTTCGATTCCATTTGATTATTTTCGATCTGATTCGAGTATTTTCGATTCGATTATTTACGATTTGATTCGAGTATTTTCGATTCGATTTGATTATTTTCGATTCAATTCATTTTGATTCGGTCATTTTCGGTTCAATTGGAGTATTTTCGATTCAATTCGAGTATTTCCGATTCGATTCGAGTATTTTCCATTCAATTCGATTATTTTCATTTCGATTCGATTATTTTGGATTCAAATTGAGTATTTTCGACGCGTTTCTAGTATTTTCGTTCGATTCGATTATTTTCGATTTGATTATGTTCAATTATTTTCGATTCAATTTGATTAATTTCGATTCGATTCGAGTATTTTCGATTCGATACGATTATTTTCGATTCGATTAGATTATTTTCAAATCGATTATGTTAGATTATTTTCGATTCGATTCCAGTATTTTTGTTTCGATTCAAGTATTTTCAATTCGTTTCGCGTATTTTCGATTCGATTCGAGTATTTTCGATTCAATTGGAGTATTCTCGATTTGATTCGATTATTTTTGATTCGATTTGAGTATTTTCAAACCATTCGAGTATTTTTGATCGATTAGATTTTTTGATTTGATTCGATTCGATTATTTTCAATTCAATTCGATTCGATTCGATTATTTTCGATTTGATTCGATTCTGTTCGAGTATTTTCGCTTCGATTTGTGTTTTTCATATGATTAGAATACTTTCGATTCGATTATTATCGATTTGATTAGATCAATTTCGATTCATTTCGAGTATTATCGATTCGATTTGTGTATTTTCGATTCGATTCGATTAGTTTCGATTCAATTCAATTCGATTCGATTATTTTCAATTCGATTCGGGTATTTTTGATTCGATTTGAGTATATTTAATTCAATTTGAATATTTTTGATTCGATTCGATTAATTTCGATTCTATTCGATTATTTTCAATTCGATTCGATTCGAGTATTTTAGATTCAATTCGAGTGTTTTCAATTCGATTCAAGTATTTTTTATTCCATTCTATTATTTTCGATACGATTTGAGTTTTTTGATTCGATTATTTACGATTGCTTCCGAGTATTTTTTATTCAATTTGATTATATTCGATTCGATTATTTTCAATTCGAGTATTTTCGATTCGATTCGAGTATTTTCGATTTCATTTCATTATTTTCGTTTCGATTCGATTATTTTCGATTTGAATCTAGCATTTTTTATTCTATTTGTGTATTTTCAATTCGATTCATGTATTTTCGATTCGATTAGAATATTTTCGTTTTGATTCCATTTGATTCTTTTCGTTTCGATTCGATTATTTTCGATTCGATTCGATTATTTTCAATTCGATTTGATTCGATTTGAATATTTTAGTGTCGTTTCGAGTATTTTCAATTCGATTCGAGTATTTTCGATTCCATTTGATTATTCTCAATTCGATTTGAGTATTTTCTATCCGATTCTTGTATTTTCTATTCGATTCGATTGTTTTCGATTCGATTCGAGTGTTTTCGATTCGATTCCATTTGATTCGATTATATTCGATTCGATTGAGTATTTTCTGTTCGACTCGAGTATTTTCAATTCGATTCGATTATTTTCGATTCGATTCGATTATTTTCTATTCAATTCGAGTATTTTCTATTTGATTCCGTTAGAATTAGGTTTAGGGTACGGGATAGTGTTAGTGTTAATGAACGGGTTAGGATTAGGGTTAGGAATAGGGTTCAAGTTAGGGTACGGGTTAGGGTTATGGTATAGGTACGGGTTAGTGGTTAGGGTTATGGTACGGGTTATGGTACGGGTTAGGGTACGGGTTAGAGTTAGGGTACTGGTTAGGGTTAGGGTATATGTTAGGATTAGAGTATGGGTTAGGGTTAGGGAACGGGTTAGGGTTAGGGGTTACAGTTAGGCTTCGGATACGGGTTAAGGTTAGTTTTAGGGTTAGGGTACGGGTTAGGGTTAGTGTTAGGGTTAGGGAGTGTACAGGTTAGTCTTACAGTTAGGGTTAGAGTACGGGTTAGTGTACGGGTTAGGGTTACGGTACAGGTTAGGGTTAGGGTGCGGGTTAGGGTTAGGGTATGGGTTAGTGTTATGGTTAGGGTTAGGGTACGGTTAGGGTTAGGTTTAGGGTTAGGTTATGGTTTAGGGGTTAGGGTAAGGGTTAGGGTTAGGGTTAGTATTAGGGTTATGGGTAGGGTTAGGGTACGGGTTAGGATTAGGGTAAGGGTTAGGGTACTGGTTAAGGTTTGGGTACGTGTTAAGGTTAGGTTCAGGGTTAGCGTTAGGGTATGGTTTAGCGTTAGGGTACGGGTTAGGGTTAGGGTACGGGATAGGGTACGGGTTAGGGTTCGGGTTAGGGTACAGGTTACGGTTAGGTTTAGGGTTAGGGTACGGGTACGAGTTAGGTTTAGGGTTAGAGTTAGGGTACAGTTTAGGGTAGGGTTAGGGTACGTGTACGGGATCGAGTGCAGGTAGGAGTTAGGGTTAGGTTACGTGTACGTGTTAGGTGTTAGGGTTAGGGTATGGGTATGGGTTAGAGCACGTGTATGTTATATGTTAGGGTTAAATATAACCTAAATATATGTTAGGGTTAGGGTACGGGTTAGGTTTAGGTTACGGGTACGTGTACTTGTTAGGGTTAGGGTATGATTTAGGGTTAGGGTACGGGTTAGGGTTATGCTACGTGTTAGGGTTAGGGTACGGTATAGGGTTAGGGTTAGAGGTAGGGTTAGTGGTTAGGATTAGGGTTAGGGTTAGGGTACGGGTTAGGGTTAGGTTTAGGGTTAGTGTTAGGGTATGGGTTAGGGTTAGGGTTAGGGTATGGGTTAGGGTACGAGTTAGGGTACAGGTTATGATTAGGGCTAGGGTAATGGTTAGGTTATGGGTTAGGGTACGTGTTAGGGTTAGGGTTAGTGTACGGGTTAGGGAATGGGTTAGGGTTAGGCTACGGGTTAGAGTTTGGTTTAGGTTTAGGATTAGGTATAGGGTTAGGGTTAGGTTAGCGTATGGGTTACTGTTAGGTTTAGAGATAGGGTCGGATTAGGGTACGGGTCAGGGTTAGGGTACAGGTACGAGTTAGGGTTTAGGGTTAGGTTTAGGGTGAGGGTACGCGCTAGGGTATGGATTAGGTTTAAGTTACCAGTTAGTGTTAGGGTACGCATACGGGTTAGGGTTAGTTTATGGGTTAGGTTTACAGTTAGGGTATGGGTTAGGGTACGGGTTAGGGAACGGGGTAGGTTAAGGGTTAGGGTTAGTGTTAAGGTTAGGGTTAAGGTACGGGTTAGGGTTAGCGTACGGGTTAAGGTTAGGTTTAGGGAATGGGTTAGGGTCAGGGTTAGGGTACGGGTTAGGGTTAGGGATAGGGTACGTTTTAGGTTACGGGTTAGGTCCGGTTTAGGGAATGGGTTAGGGTATGGGTACGTGTTAGGGTTAGGGTATGGGTTAGGGTACGGTTAGTGTTAGGCTTAGGTTATGGGTTAGGCTACAGGGGAGGGTTAGGGTACGGGTTAGGTTAAGGGGTAGGGTTAGGGTGAGGGTACAGATTAGGGTTACTGTAAGGGTTAGGGAACGGTTTAGGGAAAAGGATTTGGTTAGGTTTCGGATTAGGGTACGGGTTAGGTTTGGGTACAGGTTAGGTTTAGGGTACGGATTAGGGTACTGCATAGGGTACGGGTTAGGGTTAGGGTACGGGTTAGGGTAAGGATTAGGGTTAGCGTACACATTAGGTTTACTGTTAGGTATAGTATACAGGTTAAAATACGGGTTAGTGTTAGGTTACGGGTATGGGTTAGGAGTAGGGTTAGGGTTAGGTTTAGGGGTAGGGTTAGGGTTAGGGTTAGGGTACGGGTTAGAGTTAGGTTTAGGGTTAGGTACGGGTTAGGGTTAGGGTACAGGTTATGGTACGGGTTAGGTTTAGCGTACGGGTTAGGGTTAGGGCTAGGGATAGGATTTGGGATAGGGTATAGGTTAGGTTTAGGTTACTGGTACGGGTAGTGCTTAGGGTTAGGGTACGGGGTAGTACAGGTTAGGGCATGGGTTAGGGTTTGGGTACGGTTTAGGGTTAGGGTATGGGTTAGGGTTAGATTACGGGTTGGGGCACAGATTAGGGTTAGGGTACGGGTTAGGGTTAAGTTTAGGGTTAGGTTTAGGTTCTCGGTAAGGGGTAGGGTTAGGGTTAGGGGTTAGGGTTAGAGTTAGGGTTAGGGTTAGAGGGTTAGGGTTAGGGTTAAGGTAAGGGTTAGGGTTAGGGTTAGGGTTAGACAGTTATGGTTAATGTTAGGATTAGGGTTAGGGTTAGGGGTTAGGGTTAGTGTACGGGTTATGTTTAGGGTGTGGCTTAGTGTTAGGGTACACGTTAGGGTTAGGGTACAAGGTTGTGTTAGGGCTAGGTATGCTTTAGGTTAGGTTACGGGTTAGGGATAGGGTTAGGTGTGAGGGTTTGGGTTAGGGTACGGATTAGGGTAGGGTTAGGGGTATGGGTTAGTGTCAGGTTTAGGTTTAGGGTACGGGTACGGGTACGGGTTAGGGTTTAGGGATAGTGTATGGGTTAGGGTTAGGGTACTTTTAGGGATATGGTACGGGTTAAGTTAGTGTTAGGGTATGGGTTAGGCTACGGGTTAGGTTATGGGTTAGGGTACGGGTTAGTGTTAGGGTACGGGTTAAGTTACGGATTAGGGTACGGTTAGGGTTAGGATTAGGATACGGTTTAGGGTACGTGTTAGGTTTAGGGTATGGGTTAGAGTACTGGTTAGAGTACAGGTTAGGGAGAGGGGTTAGGTTACGGTACGGGTTAGGTTACGGGTTAGGGTTAGGGTATGGGTTAGCGTTCGGGTACGGGTACGGGTTAGGGTACGGGTTAGTGTAGGGATTAGTGTTAGCGTACCGGTTAGTGTTAGGGTTAGGGATAGGGTTCGGTTTAAAGTACGGGTTAATATTAGGTTTCGTGTACAGGTTAAGCATTAGGGTTAGGATTAGGGTTAGGGTTAGCAGTTAGGCTAAGGGTAGTGTTAGGGTTAGGGTTAGGGTACGTGTTACGGTTAGGTTTAGGGTTAGGGTACGGGTACTGGTACGGGTTAGGGTTAGGATTTGGGTTAGGGTACGGGTAGGGTTACGGTGAGGCTTAGCGTACGGTTTAGGTTTAGGGTTAGGGTACGGGTACGAATTAGGGTTAGGGTATGGGTTAGGGTTAGGGTATGTGTATGGATTAGGGGTTAGGGGATAGGGTTAGGGTACAGGTTAGGGTTAGGGTACCGGTACGGGTTAGGGTACGTGTACGTGTTAGGTTTAGGGTACGGGTGAGGTTTGGGTACGGGTACGCATACATATTAGGGATAGGGTTAGGGTATGGTTTAGGGTTAGGGTACGGGTTAGGGTTATGCTACATGTTAGGGTTAGTGTATGGTATACGGTTAGGGTTAGAGGTAGGGTTAGCGGTTAGGGTTAGTGTTAGGGGTAGGTGTAGGTTTAGGGTTAGTGTTAGGTTTAGGGTTAGGGTACGGCTTAGGGTTAGGGTTAGGTTACGTTTTAGGGTACGGGTTAGGGTACGGGTTATGGTTAGGGTTAGTGTCTGTGTTAGGGAACGGGTTGGGGTTAGGCTACAGGTTAGGGTTATGTTTAGGTTTAGGATATGGTATAGGGTTAGGCTTAGGGTGCGGGTTAGGGTTAGCATACGGGTTAGGGTTAGGGATAGGCTTCGGGTTAAGGTACGGGTTAGGGTTAGGGTTAGGGTATGGGTACGGGTACAAGTTAGGGTGAGGGAAAGGGAAAGGGTTAGGGTACGGTTTAAGGTTAGGGTACAGGTATGGGTTAGGTTAGGTTTAGGTTTAGTGTACGGGAACGGTTTAGATTGAGGGTTATGTTTAGGGTATTGGTTAGGGTTAGTGTCTGGGTACGGGTTAGGGTTAGGGTGCGGGTACGGGTTAGATATGGGTTAGGGTTATATTACGGGTGCAGGTTAGGGTACGGGTACGGGATAGTGTTATGGTATGGATTAGGGGAGGATACGGGTACGGGTTAGGGTGCGGGTTAGGGTTAGGTTATGGGTACAGGTTAGGGTTAGGGTTATGGTACCGGTAAGTGATAGGGTTAGGGTATGGGTACAGGTTAGGGTTAGGGTACGGGTTAGGTTATGGTTCGGGTACAGGTTAGGTGTTAGGGGTTAGGGTTAGGGAACGGGTTAGGCTTAGGTTTCGGTTTAGGGGTAGGTTATGGGTATGGGTTAGGGTACGTGTAGGTGTTAGTGTACGGGATAGTGTTACCGTATGTGTATGGGTTAGGGTACAGATACGGGGTAGGTAAAGTTAGGGTTAGGGTATGGGTTAGGGTTAGGATTAGTGTACGTGTTAGGGTTAGGTTTAGGGTACGGGTTAGGGTACGTGCTAGGGATAGGGTACAAGTTATGGATAAGGTGCAGTTTAGGGTACGGGTTAGGGTACAAGTTAGGTTTAGGCGTTAGGGGTGTGGGTTAGGGAACGGGTTAGGGTAAGGGTTAGGGTACGACAGGGTTAGGGTTGCGGTTAGGGTTAGGGGTTAGGGTTAAGATACGGGTTAGGTTACGGGTTAGGGTATGGGTTAAGGTTAGGGTTGGGGTACGGGTTAGGGTGCGGCTTAGGTTTAGGGTATGGGAATGCGTTAGGGTAGGGGTTATGGTTAGGGTACAGATACAGTTTAGAGTACTTGTTAGGTTTAGGGTACAGTTTAGGATACGGGTTAGGGTTAGGTTTAGGTTACGGGTCAGGGTACGGGTAAGTGTACAGGTTAGGGTTAGGGTTAGGGTACATTGAGGGTTAGGGTACAGGTTATGGTTAGTCTCCGGGTTAGGGTTAGTGTACTGGTTAGGGTACAGTTTAGGGTTAGCGTACGGGTTAGGGTACGTGTTAGGTTTAGGGTCCTGGTTAGGGTTAGGGTACGGGTTAGGGTTAGTGTACGGGTTAGTAATAGGGTACGGGTTAGGGTTTGGGATAGGGTACGGGTACGGGTTAGGGGTTAGGCGTTAGGGGTTAGGGTTAGGGTTAGTGTTAGGGGTTAGGGTTAGGGAATGGGTTAGGGTACGGGATAGGGTTAGGGTACTGGTTAGGTTTAGGACACAGGTACAGGGTAGGGTTCGAGTTAGGTTAAGTTACGGGTTAGGCTTAGGGTTCGGCTACGGGTATGGGTTAGGGTTAGGTTTAGGGTTAGGGTACGGGTTAGGGTACATGTTAGGGTTACAGTAGGGGTGAGGTACAGTTACGGTGAGGGTACTGGTTAGAGTTAGTGTACAGTTTAGGTTTACTGTTAGGTTTAGGGTACGGGTTAGCGTACAGTTTAGGGTTTGTGTACGAGTTAGTGATAGGGTATGGGTTAGGATACAGGTTAAGGTACTTTTTACAGTTAGGGGTTACAGGTTAGGGTTAGGCTTAGTGTATGGTAAGGGTTAGTGTTAGGGTATGGATACGGGTACGGGATAGGTTTAGGGTTAGTGTTAGGGAACAGGTTAGTGTTAGTATACTTGCTATTGAAAGGTTTAGGGTTAGGGTACGGTTTACGGTACGTGTACGGGTTAGGGTTAGGGTACGGGTTAGTGTTAGGGTACGGGTACGGGTTAGGGTAGCTTATGGGTTGTTATGGGTACGAGTACGGGCTTTGGGTACGGACACTGGTTAGGGTTAGGGTACGGGTTTCGGTACGGGTTATGGTGTGGGTTAGGGTACGGGATAGAGTACGGGTTAGTGTACGGGTTAGGATTAGGGTACTGGTTAGGGTATGGATTAGGGTAAGGGTTAGGGTACTGGTTAGGCTACGGGTTAACATTAGTTTACGGGTACGGGATAGGGTACCGGTACAGGATAGGGTTAGTGTACGGCTTAGGGTTAGTGTATGGGTATGGGTTAGGGTAAGGTTTTGGGTTAGGGTACGGGTACAGGCTAGGGTTAGTGTTAGGGTATGGGTATGGGTTAGGTTTAGGGTTAGGGTATGGTTTAGGGTTAGGGTATGGGCATGGGTTAGGGTTAGAGTTAGGTTTAGGGTACGGGTACGGGTTAGGGTTAGGGTACGGGTTAGGATTTGGTTACTGGTATGGGTTAGGGTAAAGGTATGGGTTAGTGTTAAGGTATGGGTACTGGTTAGGGGTTGGGGTTAGGGTTAGGGAACGGGATAGGGTTACGGTATGGGTTAGGGTTAGGATAGGGGTACGGGTTAAGTTATGGGTTAGGGTTAGGGTACGGGTATGGGTTAGGGTACAGGAGCAGATACGGGTTAGGGTTAGGGAACGGGTTAGTGTACAGGTTAGGGGTAGTGTATGGGTACGGGTTAGGGTTAGGCTAAGTGTTCGGGTATGGGTACAGGTACCGGTTAGGGTACAGGTTAGGGTACAGAGTAGTGTACGGGTTAGAGTACAGGTTAGTGTACGGGTTAGGTTTAGGGTACTGTTTAGGGTATGGGTTAGGGTAAGGTTTAGTGTAGGGGTTAGGGTTAGGGTAGGGGTTAGGGTCCAGGTAACTGTATGGGTTAGGGTACGGGTTAGGGTAAGGGTTAGGGTACTGGTTAGAGTTAGGGTATGGGTTAGGGTACGGGTTAGTGTTAGCATTACGTTAGAGTACAGTTGCGGTTTAGGGTTAGGGTACGCGTTAGGTTGAGGTTTAGGGTATGGGTGAGGGTACGGGTTAGCGTTTGGGGTTAGGATACGGGTTAGGGTTAGGGAAGGGTTAGTGTACGGGTAGGAATAGTGTACGGGTTATTGTTAAGGTTGGGGTTAGGGTACGGTTCAGGGTACGGGATAGTGTACTGGATAGGGTACGGGTTAGGTTTAGTGTACGGGTGACAGGGTACGGGTTAGGGTACGGGTTTTGGTACGGGTTAGGGTTAGGTTTAATGGCTTATGGTTAGGGTTAGTGGTTAGGGTTAGGGTTCAGGTTAGGGTACGGGTTAGGGTATGGGTTAGGGTATGGGTTAGGGTATGGATTAGGGTTAGGGTTAGTTTTAGGGTACGGGTAGGGTTAGGTTTGTGGTTTGGGAATGGATTAGGTGACGGGATAGGGTACGGGTTAGGTTTAGGGTACGGATTAGGGAACGGGTTAGCGTACGGGTTAGGGTATGGGTTACGGTACGGATTAGTGTTAGGGTACAGGTTAGGGTTAGGGTACGGGTTTGGGTTAGGGTACGGGTTTGGGTTAGGGTACAGGTTAGGTTTAAGGTATGGGTTAGGGTATGGGTAATTGTTAGGTTTAGGGTTAGGGTATGAGTTAGGGTACGGGTTAGGATATCCTAACCCTAACCCTAACCCTAACCTGTACACTAACCCTAACCCTAACCCGTAACCTAACTCCTCCCCTAACATGTACCCTAAACCTAAACTTAACCCTATCCCGTACCCTAAGCTATACCCAAACCCTCACCGTAAACCGTACCCTAACCCTAAACCTAAACCTAACCCTAACCCTAACCCATACCCTAACCCTTACCCTAACCCTAACCCATATCCTAATGCTAACCCTAACTCTTACCCTAACCATAACACCCACCCTAACCCTAACCTGTACCCTAAGCCTAACCCTAAACCCTAAGCCTTACTTAACCTGTACCCAACCCTAACCGGTAACCTAACCCTAACCCGAACCATAACACTAACCCGTACACTAACCCGTACCTTTACCCTAACCCTTAACCTTACCCTAACCATATCCTAACCCTAACAATAACCCTAAAGCTAACCCATACCCTAACCCGTATCCTAACCTGTACCCTAAACCTAACTCTAACCCTAAAACTAGCCCTAACCTGTACCCTAACTGTACCCTAACATTTATGGTAACCTAACCTAACCCTAACTCTAACCCTAACCTGTACCCTAACCCGTACCCTAACACTAACCCGTGCACTAAGCCGTACCCTAACCCTAACCCGTACCCTGAACCTAACCTGTACACTAACCCATACCCTAAACCTAACCCTAAACCTAGCCCTAATCCGTACCCTAACCGTACCCTAAACTTTATGGTAACCTAACCTAACCCTAACTCTTAACCTAACCCGTACACAAACCCTAACCCGTAACCAAACCGAAGCATAACCCTAACCGTAACACTCACCCTACCCCTAAACCGTTCCCTAACCCAACCAGTACCACAAACCTAACCCCTACCCTAACCCTAACCCATACCCTAACACGTACCCTAAATCTAACCCGTACCCTAAATCTAACCCGTATCCTAATCCTAACCTGTACCTTAACACTAATCTGAAACCTAACCGTAACCCGTACCCTAAGCTGTACCCTAACCCTAACCCGTAACCTGCTCTAACCCGTACCCTAAACCCAACCTGTACCCTAACCCTGACCCTAACCCTAACTCTAACCCCATACACTAACCCATACCCTAAAATGTACCATAACCCATACCCTAACCTTAACCCTAACCCTAAACCTAACCCTAACCCATACCCTAACCCTAACCCGTACCCTAACCCTAACCCTTACCCTAACCCTAAACCGTTCCCGAACCCTAAACCATACCCTAACCCTAACTCTAACCCGTACCCTAACCCTTACCCGTACCCTAACAATAACCCATACCCTAACCCTCAACAGCACCCTATCCCATACCCTAACCCTAAACCGTACCCTAACTCGTCCCCTAACCCTAACCCGTATCATAACCTGTACCCTAAACCTAATGCGTACCTAACCATCCCCGTACCCTAACCCGTACCCGAACCCTCACCCTTACCCTAATCCGTAACCTAATCTGTACCCTAACCCTATACCTAAACTTTACCCGTACCCTAACCCGTACACAGGCCCATACCCTAAGCCGTACCCTAACGCGTACCCTAACCCATAACCTAAACCGTACCCTAACCCGTAACCTAACTGTAACATGTACCCTAACCCGTAACCTAACCCGTACCCAAACACGCACCCTAAACTGTACCCTAACCCTAACCCTAACCCTAAACCTAACCCGTCCCTTAACCTTAAACCGTACCCTAAACCATACCCTAACCTGTACCCTAACCCTAAACCGTACCCGTACCCTAATCCGTACCCTAACCCTAACCGGTACCCTAACACGTACCCTAAACTTAACCCATAACCTAACCCTAACCACTAACCACTACCCCGTATCAGTACCTTAACCCTAACCCGTACCCTAACCCTAACCCATATTCTAGTCCATACCCATACCCTAACCCTAAAGGTAACCCTAACCCTAACCCTAAACCGTACCCTTACACTAACCCTAACCCTAACCCTAAACCTAACCCTAAACATAACCCGTACCCTACCCTAAATCTAACCCTAACCCTAACCCTGACCTATACCTTAAACCTAAGCCTAATCCGGACCCTAAACCGTACACTAACCAGTACCCAAACCCTAACCCTGATGCTTACCCTAAACTGTACCCTAACTCGTATATTTACCCTAACCCTAACCCTATCCATAACACCAACCCTAACTCTAACCCATACCCTAACCCTAACCCTAACCCTAACCCTAACCCGTTCCCTAACCCTAAACCATACCCTAGCCCTAAACTGAAACCTAACCCATACTGTAAACCTTTCCCATACCGTAACCCTGACACTAACCCTAACCCGTACCCTAAACGTAATCCATACCCTAATCCGAACCCGTAACTTAACCCGTACCCTATCCCTTACCTAACCCTAACACTAACCCTAATGGAACCAATAACCCGTACCTGTACACTAACCCTAAGCCGTACCCTAACCCTAAACCTACCCTAACCCGTACCCTAACCCTAACGCTAACCATAAACCGTACACATACCCTACCCATAACCCTAAACCTAACCCTAACCCTAATCCATAACCTAACCAGTACAAAAACCTGTACTCTAACCCTAACCTGTACACTAAACATTACCCAATCCCGTACGCTAACCCTAACGCCAACCCGTACCCTAACCCTAATCCGAAACCTAATCCTAACCCATACCCTAACCCTAACCCATACCCTAACCCTAAACCGTACCCTAAACCTAAACTGTACCCTAAAGCTAACCATAATCCTAACGCGTATACTAATACTAACTCTAACTGCTACCCTAACCCTAAACCCTAATCCTAAACCTAACCTGTACCCTATGCCTAACCCTCAACCCTAAGTCTTAACTTAACCCGTACGCAAACCCTAACCTGTAACCTAACCCTAACCTGAACCATAACCCTAACCCGTTCCCTAAACTGTACTCTAACCTTAAACTTTAACCTATCCCTAACCCGTAACCTAACCCTAACCCGTACCCTAACCCTAGCCCGTACACTAACCCATATCCTAATCCTAACCCTAACCCTTACCCTAAACCTAACCTAATCCTAACCCTTACCCATAACCTAACCCGTACCCTACCTAACCCATACCCTAACCCTATCCCGAACCCGTACCTTAACCTGTACCCTAACCAGTACTCTAAGCCTAAACCATACCCTAACCCTAACTCTGACCCTAACCCGTACCCTGACCTGTACACTAACCAGTACCCGAACCCTAAGCCTAAAACTTACCCTAACTCGTACCCTAACTCGTTCCCTACCCCTAACCCGTACCCTAACCCGTACCCTAACCCTAACACTAACCTGTACCCTATCCCTAACCCAAACACTAAACCTAACCCTAACCCGTACCCTAACCCTAACCCGTACCCTAACCCTAACCCGTACCCTAACCCTAATCCAAATCCTAACCCGAACCCTAATCCTAAACCGTCCCCCTAACCGTCCCCTAATCCTAACTCTAACCGTAACCCAACCCATACCCTAACCCTAACCCATACACTAACCCTAACCCTAACCCGTACGCTAATCCTAACCCTAACCCTAATCTGTACCCTAACCCTAACCCTAATGATAACACTAACCCTACCCGACGCTCACCCGTACGCTAACTGTAACCCTAACCCGTACCCGTACCCTAACCCTGCCCCTAACACGTACCCTAACCCTAATCTGTACCCTAACCCGTACATTACCACTAACACTAAGCCTAACCCTAACCCGTACCCTAACGCAACCCTAACCCTAACACTAACCCAAACCCTAATCCGTACCCTAACCCGTACCCTAAGCCTAACCTGTACCCTAACCCTAACCCGTACCCTAACCGAACCCGTACGTATCCCTAACCCATACCCTAACCCTAACCCGTACCCTAATCCTAACCCGTACCCTAACCCGTACCTTAACCGTACCCTAACACTAACCCTAACCCTAAATCTAACTCTAACGTTAACACGTACCCTAAACTGTACACTAACCCGTACACTAACCCAAACCCTAACCCGTACCCTAACCCGTAACCTAATCCTAACCTGTACCTTAACCCTAACCCTAACCCTAACGCTAACCCTAACCCTAACCCATATATTAACTTGTAGCCTAACCCGAACCCTAAACCGTACCCTAGCCCTAACGCTAACACTAACCCTAACCTTAAACCTAACCGTACCCTAAACCTAAACCTAACACTAATCCTAACCGGTACCCTTAACCAAACCTGTACGTAACCCTAACCCGTACCCTAACACTAACCCATACCATAATCCTAAACCGTACCCTAACCCGTACCCTAACCCTAACCCGTACTCTAACCTTAACCCTAACCCTAACCGTGAACTTAACCTGTACACTAACCCTAACCCTAACCTGTACCATAACCTTAACCCTAACGCTAACCCGTACCCTAAACCTAACCCTAACCCATACGCTATCCCTAACCCTAACATTAACCCTAAACTTAACCCTAACCCGTACCCTACCCTAACCCATACCCTAACCCTAACCCTAAAGTTACCCGTACCCTAACCCTAAACCTGATATGTTCCCTAACCCTAACCCTAACCCTTACCCTAAACCAAACCCTAACCTTTACCCTAACCCTAAACCCTACCCTAACCCTAACCCGTAACCTAAACCTAACCCTAACCCGACCCTAACCCTAAACCTAACCCTAACCAGTACCCTAAACCTAAGCCTAACCCTAATGCTAACACTACCCTAACCTGTACCCTAACCCGTACCCTTACCCTAAACCTAACCCGTACACTAATCCTAACCCTAAACCTAACCCTAATCCATACCCTAACCCTAACCCGTATATTAACCCTAACCCTAACCCATAACCGTAACCTAACACTAACCCTAACCCGTACCCTAAACCTAACACTAACCCGTACCCTAACCCTAACCCGTACCCTATGCTAACCCTAACCCTAACCCATACCCTAAACCTAACCCTACCCCGTACACTAAACCTAACCCTAACCCTAACCCAATGCCATACCCTAACCCGTACCCTAACCCTAACCCTAAACTTTACCCGTACCCTAAACCTAAACCTAACCCGTACCCTAAACCTAACCCTAACCCTAATGCTAACCCATACCCTAACCTGTACAATAACCCATACCCTAAACCTAACCCTAAACCGTACCCTAACCCGTATCCTAAAACTAACCCTACCCCTAACCCTAATTCGTAGCCTAACCCGTACCCTAACCCTAACCTTTACCTTAACACTAACCCGTACCCTAACCCTAACCCTAACCCATACCCTAAACCTAACCCTAACCCTACCCCGTACACTAACCCTAACCCTAACCCTAACCCAATGCCATACCCTAACCCATACCCTAACCCTAACCCTAAACTTTACCCGTACCCTAAACCTAAACCTAACCCATACCCTAAACCTAACCCTAACCCTAACGCTAACCCATACTCTAACCTGTACAATAACCCATACCCTAAACCTAACCCTAAACCGTACCCTAACCCGTATCCTAAAACTAACCCTACCCCTAACCCTAATTCGTAGCCTAACCCGTACCCTAACCCTAACCTTTACCTTAACCCTAACCCGTATCTTAACCCTGACCCTAACCCATACCCTAACGCTAACCCTAACCCATACCCTAACCCATACCCTAACCCTAACCCTAACCCTACCCCTTACCCTAAAACTAACCCTAACACAATGCCATACCCTAACCAGTACCCTAACCCTAACCCTAAACTTTACCCGTACCCTAAACCTAAACCTAACCCGTACCCTAAACCTAAACCTAACCCTAACGCTAACCCGTACCCTAAACTGTACAATAACCTGTACCCTAAACCTAACCCTAAACCGTACCCTAACCCGTATCCTAAAACTAACCCTATTCCTAACCCTAATTCATAGCCAACCCGTACCCTAACCCTAACCCTAACCTTAACCTTAACCCTAACCCGTACCTTAGCCCTAACCCTAACCCAAACCCTAATGCTAACCCTGACCATAACCCATACCTTAACTCGTAGCCTAACCCTAACCCTAACCCGTACCCTAGACCTAACGCTAACACTAACCCTAACCTTAACCCTAACCGTACCATACCCTAAACCTAATCCTAACCCGTACCCTAACCCTTACCCTAACCCTAACCCTATCACATACCCTAACCCTAACCCTAACCGTACATTAACCCTAACCCTAGCCCTAACCCTAACCCGTACCCTAGCCCTAACATTAACAATAACCCTAACCTTAACAGTAACCCATACACTAACCCTAAACCTAACACTAACCCGTACCCTAACCCTAACCCTTACCCTAACCCTAACTCAAACGCGTACCCTAACCCTAACGCTAACCCATACCCTAACCCTAACCCTAACCCAATTCCATACCCTAACCCGTACCCTAAACCTAACAATAAACCTAATCTTTAACCGTTCTCTAAACCTAACCTGAACGGGTACCCTAACCCTAACCCTAACCTGTACCCTAACACTAACCCTAACCCAATTCCATACTCTTACCCATACCCTAACCCTAACCCTAAACCTAACCTTTACCTGTACCCTAACTCTAACCCTAACCCATACCCTAAACCTAACCCTAACCCGTACCCTAACCCTAAACCTAACCCTAACCCGTATCCTAACTCTATCCCTAACTCTAACGCTAACACTAACCCTAACCCGTACCCGTACCCTAACCCTAACCCGTACTCTAATCCTAACCCTAACCTTAGCCCTAACCCTAATCTGTACTCTAACCGTAAACCGTACGCTAACCCTAACCCGTACCCGTACCCATAACCTAACCCTAACCCTAACCCGACCTTAACCTTAACCCTAACCCGTACCCTATCCCTAACCCTAACCGTAACCCTAACCATAACCTTCACTTGTACACTAAACCTAACGCTAACCCGTACTCTAACCCTAAACCTAACCCTAACGCTAACCCTAACCAGTACCCTAACCCTACACATACCCTAACCTTAACACAAACCCTAACCTGTATCCTAACACTAACACTAACCCTAACGCTAACCCTAACCCTAACACATACCCTAACCCTAACCCGTACCCTCACCCTAACTCTAACCGAATTCCATACCCTAACCCATACCCTAACCTGAACCCTAACCCTAAACTTTACCCGAACCCTAACGCTAACCCGTACCCTAACCCGTACCCTAACCCGTACCCTAACGCTAACCCTAAACCGTACCCTCACCCGTACCCTAAAACTAACCCTATCCCTAACCCTAACCCTTACCCTAACCCGTACCCTAACCCTAACCCTAACCCGGCCTTAACCCTAACCCTAATCCTAGCCCTAATGCTAACCCTAACCCTAAACCATATCTTAACTCGTACCCTAACCCTAACCATACCCTAGCCCTAAAGCTAACAATAACCCTAACCCTAACCCTAACCCAAATCCGTAGCCTAACCCTAAACCATACGCTAACCGTAACCCTAACCCTTACCCGTAACCTAACGCTAACCCTAACCCAACACTAACCCTAACCCTAATCCGTACACTAATGCTAATCAACCCTAACCATGACCTTAACCAGTACACTAAACCAAACCCTAACCCGTATCCTAACCCTAACCCTAAACCTAAACCTACCTGTACCCTAACACTAATCCTGACCCATACCCTAACTCTAACCCTAACCCTTACCGTAATCCTAACCCTATCGCGTACCCTAACCCTAACCCTAAACCGTACATTAACCCTAACCCTAACCCGTACCCTAAACCTAACCCTAACCCTTACCCTAACCCTAACCCTAACCCGTATCCTAACTCTATCCCTAACTCTAACGCTAAAATTACCCTAACCTGTAACCTAACCCGTACACTAACCCACACCCTAACCCGTACGCTAATAGTAACCCTAACCCTAACCCTAATCCGTACTCTAACCCTAAACCGTACGCTAACCCTAACCCTAACCCATAGCCGTAACCTAACCCTAACCCTAACACGAACCATAACCTTAGCCTGTACACTAAACCTAACAGTAACCCGTACCCTAACCCTAACACTAACGCTAGCCCTAATCCGTACCTTAACCCTAATCCGTACCCTTTCCCTAACCCTAACACTAACCCTATCCTGTTCCCTAACTCTAAACCTAAACCTAATGATAACCCGTACTCTAACCCTAAACTAACCCTAACCCTAACACTAACCCTAACCCTAAACCTAACCCTAAGCCTAACCCTAACACTGATATTAACCCTAACCCTAACCCCAAAATGTACCTTCACCCATACCCTAACCCTAACCGGTACACTAACCCGTACACTAACCATAACCCCAACCATAACCCGTACCCTAAACCTAACCCTAACCCTTACCCAAACCCTAACCCTAAACCGTAACCTAACCCTAACCCTAACACTAAAACTAAACATAACCCGTACCCTAACCCTTACCCTAACCCTAACCCTAACCCGTAACCTAATCCTAACCATAACCCTAACCCTAACCCTAACCCGTACCCTGACACTAACCCTTAAACTAACCCTTTCCCGTACTCTCACCCGTACCCTAAACCTAACCTGTACACTAACACTAACCCTAACCCTAAATCTAACCCTAAACCTAACCCTGAACCTAACCCGTACCTTAACATATAACCTAACCCTAAACCTACCCCTAACACTAACCCATACCCTACACCGTACCCTAAACCTAACCCATATCCTAAAACTAACCCGTACCATAACCCTAACACTAACACTAACCCTAACCCGTACCCTAACTCTAACCCCTAACCCTAACCTTAACCCTTATCCTAAACCTAACCCTATCCTTAAACCTAACCTGTACCCTAACCCTAGCCCATACCCTAACCTTAACCCATACCCTAACCTTAATCATAACACTAACCCTAACACTAACCAGTACCCTGAACCTAACCAACCCCATACCGTAACCCTAACCCGTACCCTAACACTGACATAAACCCTCACCCTAACCCTAAACTCTACCCACACCCGTACCCTAACCCTAACCCTAACCCGTACCCTAACCCAAACGGTAACCCGTACCCTAACCCTACCCTAACCCTTACTGTAACTCTAAGACTAACCCAAACCCTACCCTAACCCTAACCCATACCCTAAACCGTACCCTAACCCTAACCCTAAACTTAACCCTAAACGTAAAACCAACCCTAACCCTAAATCTAACCCTAACCCTATCCCTAACCCTAACCATAACCGTACCCGTACCTTAACACTAAACTTAATCCTAACCCTAACCCTAAACTGTACCATCACCATACGCTAACACTAATCCGTTCCCTAACCGTACCCTCACCCTAACCCCAACCCTAACCCGTACACTAAACCTAACCCGAACCCGTATCCTAACCCTAAACCCAACCCAAACACTAACCCTAACACCTACCCTAACCGTAAACTAACCCTAACCCTAACACTAACCCTTACCCTAACACTAACCCTAACCCTATCCTGTACCCTAACCCTAACCCATACCTTAACCCTAACCCTAAAACTAATCCTAACCCGTACTCTAACCCTAATGCTAACACTAACCAGTACCTTAACCCTAAACCTAACACTCACCCTAACACTAACCCTAACCCAAACCCATAAGCTAACCAGTACCCTAACCCTAAACCTAATCCTAGCACAAATCCTAACCCTAACCCTAACCCTATCCCTAATCCTACCCGTACCCTAACCCTAAGCCTGAACCGAATCAACACGTACCCTAATCCTAAAGCTAACACTAACCCTAACACTAACCCTAACGATAATGCTAACCAGTATCCTGACTCTAACCCTAACCCTAATCATAACCCTAAACCGTACCCTAACCCTAAACTTAACCCTACCCCGTACCCTAACCCTAACCGTAACCCTAAACCTAACCTGTACCCTAAACCTAACCCTAACCTAACCCTAACCATAACCCGTACCTTAACACTAACCTTAATCCTAACCCTAACCCTAAACCGTACTCTCATTCATACCCTAACCATAACCCGTAA
This sequence comes from Nyctereutes procyonoides, assembly GCF_905146905.1. NCBI lineage: Eukaryota > Metazoa > Chordata > Mammalia > Carnivora > Canidae > Nyctereutes > Nyctereutes procyonoides. Next base: position 47,989,118 of record NW_026575024.1, read on the forward strand.
CCTAACTGTACCGTCACCGTAACCCTAACCCTAACCCGTACCTAACCCGAACCCGTACCCTAACCTTAATCCTAACCCAAACACTAACTCTAACACTAACCCTAACAGGTACCCTAACCCTAACACTAACACAAACCCTAAACCTAAACCTAACCCTAACCCTAACCCCTACCCTAAACCTAACCCTAATCTGTACCCTAACCCTAATCCTAAAACTAATCCTAACCTGTACTCTAACCTGTACCCTAACCCTAACCCTAACACTAACACTAACACTAACCCTATACCTAAACCTAACACTAACCCTAACCCTATCCCGTACCCTAAACCTACCCGTAACCTAACCATAACCCTAACACTAAACGTAATCCTAACCCATACCCTAACCCTAACCCTAACCTGGAACGTAACACTAACCCTAACCCGTACCCTAACAATAACCCTAGACCTAATCATAACCCGTACTCTAACCCGAACCCTAACCCTAAACCTAATGCCAACACTAACCTTAACCCTAAACCTTACCCTACCCCTAACCCTAACCCTAACTCTAACCCTAACACTAACCCTATCCCTAATACTAACCCTAACCCTAACCCTAACACTAACCCTAACACAAAACCTTACCCTAAACCTAACCCTAACCCTATCCCTAACCCCAAACCTAACCGAAAACGTAACCCGTACCTTAACACTAACCTTAATCCTAACCCTATTCCTAAACCGTACCCTTACCATACCCTAACCCTAACCGGTAACCTAACCGTACCCTCAGCATAACCCTAACCCTAACCCTATCCCTTAATCCGAACCCTATTCCTAAACCGTACCCTCACCATACCCTAACCCTAACCCGTAACCTAACCGTACCCTCACCGTAACCCTAACCCTATCTCGTACCCTAACCCTAACCAGTACCCTAACTTTAACCCCAAAATATTCCTAAACCGTACTCTAACCCATACACTAACCCTAAACCTATGCCTAACACTAAGCCTAATGCTAACACTAACCAGTACCCTAACCCGTTCCCTAACCCGTACCCTAACCTTAACACGTACCCTAACCCTAACCCTAACGCTAAACCTAACCCTAAACCGTACACTAACCCGTACCCTAACGCTAAATCTAAACCGTACACTAACCCATACCCTATACCTAAACCTATCCCTAACCCTAACCCGTACCCTAACCCGTACCCTAACCCTATTCCTAACCCTAACCCGTACCCTAAACCTAAACCGTACCCTAACCGTCCCCTACTCCTAACCCTATCCATAACCCAACCCATACCCTAACCCTAACCCTAACCCTAACCTATACACTAACCCTAACCCTAACTCGTATGCTAATCCTAAACCTAACCCTAACCCTAACCCTAATCCTTACACTAACCCTAACCCTAACCCTAGCCCGTACCCTAGCCCTAACGCTAACACTAACCCTAACCTTAACCCTTACCGTACCATAACCCTAACCCGTACCCTAACCCTAAACCTAACACATACCCTACCCTAAAACTAATCCTAACTCTATTCCTGACCCAAACCCGTACCCTAACACTAACCCGACACCTACCCGTACCCTAAACATAACCCTAACCCTAACCCTAACCCTAAACCATACCCTAACCCTAAACCTAACCCTAACAATAATGCTAACCCTAACCCAAACCCGTACCCTAACACGTATCATAACCCTAAACTTAACACTAACCGTAACCTTAACCCTAACCCGTACCCTAACACTAACCCGGACCCTAACCCGAACCCAAACCCTAACCCATATCCTAAACCTAACCTAACCCGTACCCTAACGCTAACCTGACCCGTACCCTATCACTAACCGTAACCCTAAACCAAATTAGTATCCTAACCCTAACCTGTAGGCTAACCCTAACCCTAACCCTATCCCATACCCTAACCCTAACCCTAAACCATATCCTAACCCGTACCCTACCCTAACCCTAACCCATAACTGAACCCATACCCTAAACTTAACACTAACCCTAAACCTAACCCTGACCCGTACCCTCAACTTACCCTAACCCTAACCCATACCCTAACCCGTCCCCTCACCCTAACCCTAACCCTAAACCATATCCTAAACCTAACCCTAACCCATTACCTAACCCGTACCCTAACCCCAACCCTAAATCTAACCCTAGCCCTACACCTTACCCTCACCCATACACTAAACCATACCCAAACGCTAACACTAACCCTAACCCCTACCCTAACCCTAAACGGTACCCTAACCCTAACCAGTACCCTAACCCGCACCATAACCCTAACCCTAACCCATACGCTAACCCTAACCCTAACCCTAACCCGTACCCTAACCCTAACCTTTACCGTACCCTAAACCTAACCCTAACCCTTACCCTAACCCTAAACCTAACCTTAACTGTAACCCATACCCTAACACTAAACCTAACCATAACCCGTACCCTAACCCTAACCCTAACACAAACCCTAACCCTAACACAAACCCGTACCCAAACCCTATACCTAACCCCAACCCATACCCTAACCCATACCCTAAACCTAACCCTAAACCTAACCTTTACCCGTATCCTGTACCTAAAGCTAACCCTAACCCGTACCCTAACCCTCACCCTAACCCTAATGCTAATGCTAACCCTAACACTAACCTGTACCATAACTCTAACTGTAACCCGTACCCTAACCCTAACCCTAAGAGTAACCCTAATCTTAACCCTAACCCGTACCCTAACTCTAACCTGTACCCTAACCCTAAAACAAACGCTACGCTGTATCCTAACTTAACCCTAACCCGTACCCTAACCCTAACCGTACCCTAAACCTTACCCATACGCTAACCCTAACCCTAACCCATATCCTAACCCTAAACTTAATCCGTACCCTGACCCTAACCTGTACCTTAAACCTAATGCTAACACTAACCCTAACCTTAACCCTAATCCGTACCCTAACCCTAACCCTAACGCTAACACTAACCCTACCCCGACGCTCACCCATACGCTAACCATAACCCTAACACGTACCCTAACACTAAACCTAACCCTAACCTGTACCCTAACCCTAAACCTAAACCTAAACCTAATCCGTACTCTAACCAGTACCCTAACCCTAACCCGTAAGCTAACCCTAACGTGTAACCTAAACCGAACCCGTACCTAACCCTAACCCTTACCCTAACCCTAACCCGTACCCTAACCCTATCCCGTACCCTAACCCTAACCCATACGCTAACCGTAAACCTAACCCTAACCCCAACCCTAACCCTAACCCTGACCCGTACCCTAACCCTAAACCTAACACATACCATAATCCTACAACAAACCCTTACACTATCCCAAACCCTAACACATACCCTAACCCTAAAACACCTTAACCCGTACCCTAACCATAACACTAACCCTGACCCTGACACATACCCTAACCCTAACCCTAACCCGTACCCTAACACGTACCCTAACCCGTACCCTAACCCTAACGCTAACCCTAAACCTAACCCGTACCCTAATGCTAACCCTACACTGTACACTAACCCTAAACCTAACCCTAACCCTAACCCTATCCCTAACCCTAACCGTGACCTTAACCCGTACAGTAACCCTAACACTAACCCATACCCTACCCTAACCCTATCCCATTCCCTATCCCTAAAACTAACACTAACCCTTACTTTAACCTAAAGCGTACCCTAACCCTAAACCATACCCTAATCCTAAAACAAACCTTAACCCTTATCCTAACCCTGACCATAACCCTTACGCTAACACTAACCCTAACCTGTACGCTAACCCTAAACCTAACACGTACACGTAACCTAAAACTAACCCTAACCCGTAAACTAACCCTAACCCTAACCCGTACCCTAACCCTACCCAAACTCGAACGCTAACACTAACCCTAACCCTAATCCGTACCCTAACCCTAACCCTAACACGTACCCGTAACCTAAAACTAACCCTAACCCGTAAACTAACCCTAACCCGTACACTAAACCTAACCCTAACCCGTACGCTAACCCTAATTCTTACCCGTACCCGTCACCTAACCCTAACCCTATTCCATACCCTAACCCTAACCCTAACCCGTACCCTAACACTAACCCAGACCCTAACTCGTTCCCTAACATGTACCCTACCCTAACCCTAACCTGACCTTAACCAGTACCCTAAACCATACCCTAACCCGTACCCTAACGCTAACCCTAACCTGTACCCTAACCTTAACCCTAACCCATACCAAACCCTAACCCTAACCCTAACCCTAACCCTAACGGTAACACTAACCCTAACCGACGCTCACCCGTACGCTAACCGTAACCCTAACCGGTACCCGTACCCTAACCCCAACCCTAACACGTACCCTAACCCTCACCCTAACCCGTACACTAACACTAACACTAACCCTAACCCTAAACCCTATCCTAACCCTAAGCCTAACACTTACCCGTACCCTAACCCGTACCCTAACCCTAACCTTAACCCTAACCCTAATCCGTACCCTAACCTGTACCCTAACCCTAACCCGTAACCTAACCCTAACCCGTACCCTAAACCGAACCCTTACGTAACCCTAACCCGTACCCTAACCCGTACCCTAATCCTAACCCGTACCCTAACCGGTACCCTAACACAAACAGTAACCCTAATTCGTACCCTCACTCGCACCCTAACCAGTAACCTATCCCTAACCCTAACCCTAACCCTGAACCGTACCCTCAACCTACCCGTGTCCGTAACCCGTACCCTAACTCATACCCCCACCGTAAACCTAACCCGTACGCTAACCCTAACCCTAGCCCGTACCCTAACCCATACCCTAACCTGTACCATAAACCTAACCCTACCCTAACCCGTACCCTAACCCTAACCCTAACGCTAACCCTAGCCCTAACACATACCCTAACCCATACCGTATCCCTAAATCTAACACTAACCCTAACCCTAACCTAATCCGTACCATAACCCTAACCCGTACGCTAACTCTAAACATAACCCGTACCCGTAACCTAACCCTAACCCTAAACCGTACCCTAACACTAACTCTAAACCGTACCCTAACCCTAACCCTAACCCTGTCCCTATCCTGTACCCTAACCCTAACCCATACCTAACCCGTACCCTAAACCTAACCCTAACACTAACCCTAACCTTAACCCGTACCCTAACCCTACCCCTAACCCGTACTCTAACTGGTACCCTAACCCTAATGCTCACTCTAACCCTAACCCATACACTAACCCTAACCCTTACCCATACCCTATCCCTAACCCTAACACTAACCCTAACCTTAAACCTAACCCGTACCTTAAACCTAACCCATACCCTAACCCGTACCCTAACCCTAACCCTAACCCTAAACCTAACCCTATCCCGTACCCTAACCCTAACCCGTACCATACCCGTACCCTAACCATAAACCTAACCCATACGCAAACCCGTACCTTAACCCGTACCCTAACCCTACATTAATGCTAACCTGTACCTTAACCCTAACCCTAACCTGTACCCTAACCTTATCACTAACCCGTATCGTAACCCTAACCCTAAACCGTTCCCTAACCCTTACCTTAATCCGTACCCTAACCATAACCTTAAACCTAACCCGTACCCTAACCCTTACCCTAACCCGTACCCTAACACTAACCCGTACCCTAACCCGTACTACAATCCTAACCCTAACCTGTACCCTAACCCTAACACGTACCCTAACACATACCCTAACCCTAAACCTAATCCTACCCCTAACCCTAACACGTCCCCTAACCCTAACCCGTACCCTAACCTTAACCTGTACCCTAAGCCTAACCCTAACTCCAAACCTAACCCTAACCCTAACCCATACCATAACCCTAACCCATACCCGTACCCGAATCCTAAACCTAACTCGTACCCTAACCCTAACACTAACACATACGCTAACCCTAAACTGAACCCTAAACCATCCCTAATCCTAACATGTACCCTTACCCTAACCCTAACGCTAACCATAACCCTAACCCTACCCATATCCTAACCCGTACCCTAACCCTAACCCGTACCCTAACCCTAACGCTAACACTAAACCTAACCATAACCCTAAACCGTACCCTAACCCTAAACCTAACCAGTACATTAACCCTAACCCTAATCCTAACCCATACCCGAACCCGTACCCGTACCCTAACCCTAAACCGAACCCCAATCGGTATCCTAGCCCTAACCATAACCCTAATGCTAACACTAACCCTAACCTGTACCCTAACCTGTACCCTAACCCTAACCCGTATGCTACCTTACACCTAACCCTAACCCTAATCCATACCTTAACCCTATACCGTACGCTAACCCTAACCCTAAACCGTACCCATAACCTAAATCTAACCCTAACCCGCACCCTAAACCTAACCCTAATCCGTACCCTAACCCTAACCCTAACCCTAACCTAATGCTAACACTAACCCTAAATTTAACACAAACCAGTACCCTAACACCAACCTTAACCCGTACCCTAAACCTAACCCGTAGCCCAACCCTTACCCATATCCTAACCATAAACCTAACCTTAACGCTAACGCTAACCCTAAACCATACCCTAACCCGTATGCTAAAGGAACCCTATGCCGTATGCTAACCATAAAACTAACCCTAACCCTAACCCTAACCCTAACCCTAATCCGTACCTTAAACCTCACCGTTATGCTAACCCTAACCCTAACCGGTACCCGTACACTAACCCTAACCCTAACCCTAACCCTAACCCTAACCTTAACCCTAAACCCTACCCGAACCCTAAGCCTAACCCTAACCCGTAACCTAACCCTAACCCTAACCCGTACCCATAACATAACCCTAATCCTAATTCCGTACCCTAAAATCTAACCCTAACCCGTACCCTAACCCTAAACCGAACCTTAACGAGTGCCCTAACCCTGAACCTAACCTGTACCCTAACCCTAAATGTGACCCTAACGCTAAACCTAACGCTTAACCATACCATAACCCTAAGCCTAACCGTAACCCGAAAGCTAAACCTAACCCTATCCCGTACCCTAAATCTAACCTGTACCCTAACCCCAACCATAACCCTAACCTTAACCCGTACCCTAACCCTAACTGTTACTCTTAACCTAACCCTAAACCGAAACCTAACACATATCTAAACCCTAACCCTAACGCTAACACTACCCCTAACCCGTACCCTAACTTGTACCCTAACCCTAACCCTAACCAGTCCGCTATCCCTAACCCTGAACCTAACCCTAATACGTGAACTAACCCTAACCCGTATGCTAACCCTAACCCGTACCCGTAACCTAACCCTAACCCTAACCCTAACCCGTACCCGAACCCTAACCCTAACCCAAATCCCTACCCTAAACCTAACCCGTATGCCAACCCTAACCTTAACCCGTACCCGTGACTAAACCTACCCTAAACCGTACCCTAACCCTAACCCTAACCCAAACCTGTACCCTAACCCTAACCCTAAACCTAACCCTAATCCGTACCTTAACCCTAACCCGTATGCTAACCCTAAACCTAACCCTAACCCGTAACCTAAACCTAATCCTAAACCTAATCCTAATTCGTACCCACCCCCTAACCCTAACGCTAACCCTAATCCTGACCCGTACCCTAACCCTAATGCTAAAACGAACCCTAACCCTAACCCTAAACCGTACCCTAACCCTAAACCTAACCCTAAACCTAAACACTACCCGAACCCTAAGCCTAACCCTAACCATTGCCTAACTTGTACCCTAACCCTAACCCTAACCCGTACCTTAAACCTAACCCTAACCCATACCCTAACCTTATCCCTAACCCTAACGTAACCCTTAACCTAACCCTAAACCGAAACCTAACCCGTATCTTAACCCTAACGCTAACACTACCCCTAACCCTTACCCTACCCTTACCCTAACACTAACCCTAACCAGTCCGCTAACCCTAACCCTAAACTTAAGCCTAATCCGTGTACTAACCCTAACCTGTATGCTAACCCTAACCCTAACCCGTACCCGTAACCTAACCCTAACCCGTACCCTAACCATCACCCTAACCCGTACCATAACTCTAACACTAACCCTAAAGCGTACTCTAACCCTAACCCTAACCCTAATCCCTACCCTAATCCCAAACCATACGCTAACCCTAACCTTAACCCGTACCCGTAACCTAAACCTAACCCTAAACCTAACCCTAACCCTAACTCTAACCCTAAACCTAAACCTAACCCTAACCTGTACACTAACCCTAACCCTAAACCTAACCCTAATACGTACCTTAACCCTAACCCGTATGCTAACCCTAAACCTAACTGTAACCCATAACCTAACCCTAATCCTAACCCTAATCCGTACCCTAACCCTAACCCTAACGCTAACCCTAAACCTAACCCGTTCCCTAACCCATGCCCTAACCCTAACCCTAATCCGTACGCTAACTCTAACCCTAACACTAACGCTAACCCTAATCCTAAACCATACTCTAACCCGTACCCTAACCCTAACCATGACCCGTACCATAACGATAACACTAACCCTAAACCTAACCCTAACCCATACCTGTCGCGGCCGGCGCGAGAAGGTCCGGATTCAGGAACCGAGGGCAAGGGGATGAGAAAGAAACAAGAGACTAAAAGTTCATGGGATAGGAGGTTCCATGCAGCTGATGGCTGCAATGGACAAGCTTTATTTTTGCATGTAGAGTTTATATAGCGTCCGAAAGCAGGCGGCTTATTTCTTTAAAGAGAAGTACATCCCGCGCACAAACATACATTGTTTTTAAGACTGACACCTGTTATTTGTTTAAGCAATAGAGCATGAAGGCCACATATAGACTAAACAGTGAAGTTTGTTTATTAAGTAATGTCTGCCAAGGTGGTCATGTGTCAGGCCACCTTCTTGCTTACTTTATGGGAACTTGTCTCGATAACATTTTAAAGGAGAAGCAAATATGTACATTTACTTCCATAAGGGGGAAGAGCTAGGTGCAGCTCCAGCAGGTTGGCTAGGTATGACAAGGAGCCTTTGCTCAACCCAGAACCCTGCCTCGCGCCGCAGGACTGCGGGTTGGCTAGGGACGACAAGGAGCTTTGGCTCAACTTGGAACCTTGCCTCGCACTGCGGGACCGCTCCCAACACATACCCTAACCCTAAACCTAACCATAACCATAACCTGTACCCTAACCCTAAACCTAACCCTAACCCGTACCCTAACCTTAACCCATACCCTAACCCTAACCGTACCTGTACCCTGACCCTAACCGTCACCCTAACACTACCTAAGGCTAACCCTAACCCTAAACCATACCCTATCCCTAACCTTAACACTAACCCTAACCCTAACCCTAACCCGTACCCTAACCCTGACCCTAACCCAAACCCTAACCCTCACCCTATCCCTAACCCGTACCCTAATCCGTATCCTATCTTGTACCCTAACCCTAAACTTAACCCGTACCGTAACACTAACCCTACCCCGTACCCTAATCCTAACCCTAAACCTAAGCTCACCCTAACCCTAACCCATACCCTAACCCTAACCGATACCCTATCGCTAATCCTACACTAACCCTAACCTTAACCCTAAACCTAACCTTCACCCGTACCCTAAACCTACCTCTAACACTAACCCTAACCCTATGGCTAATCCGTCCCCTAACCCGTACCGTAACCCGTACCATAAACCTAACCCTAACCATTACCCTATCCCTAACCCTAACACTAACCCTAACCCTAACCTGTTCCCTCACCCTCACCCTAACCCGTACCCGTACCGTAACCCTAACCCTAACCTGAAACATAACCCTAACCCTAACCTTAACCCTAACCCGTATTAGTACCCGTAACGTAACCCTAATCCTAACCCGTACCCTAACTCTAACCCTATCCTTAACGAGTACCCTAACCCTGAACCTAAACCGTACTCTAACCCTAACACTAACACTAACGCTAACCTTTACCCTAACCCTAACCATAACGCTAACCCTAACCCTAACCCATCCCCTAACTCTAACCTTAACCCTAACCCGTACCCTAACCCAACACAGACCCGTACCCTAACCAGTTCCCTAACCTGTACCCTAACCCTAACCCGTACCCTAAACCTAACCCTAACGCTAACACTCACCCTAACCTTAACCCTAACCCATACCCTAACCCTAACCCGTACCCTAACCCTAAACCAAACCCTAACCCGTACCCTAAACCTAACCCTAACCTTAACCAAGACCCTAAACCTATTCCTAATCCGCACCCTAACCCTAACCCTTACCCGTACCCTAACGCTACCCGTACGTTACCCCAACCCTAAACCATACCCTAACCCATAACCTAACCCTAACCCTAACCCGTTCTCTAACCCTAATGCTAACCCATACCCTAACCCTAACCCTGACACTTATGCTAATCCTAAACCTAAACCTATCCCTAATGTTTACATTTACCCAAACCCTAACCATAACCCTAACCCTAACGCTAACCCTAACCCGTACACTAACCCTAATCCTAACCATAAACCTTAACCTAAACCCTACCACCCTAAGCCTGACACTAACCCATACCCTAACTCGTACCCCAACCCTAACCCGTACCGTAACCCTAACCCGTACCCTAACCCTATCCCTATCCCTAACCCTAACCCGTACCCTAAACCTAAATCTAACCCTAACCTATACCCTAACCCGTTCTCTAACCCTAACCCTAACCCTAAACCTAAACTTTACCTGTACACTAACCCTATCCCTAACCTGCACCCTAACCCTAACAATAACCCTAACAATAACCATTACCGTAACCCGTACCTTAACCCGTCCCTTAACCCTAACCCTAACACGTACCCTAACGCGTTTCCTAACCCTAACCCGTATCCTAACCCTAATTCGTCCCCTAACCCTAACCCTAACCCGGACACTAACCCTAAACCTAACGCGTACCCTAACCCTAACCCTAACCCTAACCAGTACCCTAACCCTAAACCTAACACATACCCTACCCTAAAACTAATCCTAACTCTATTCCTGACCCAAACCCGTACCCTAACACTACCCGACACCTACCCGTACCCTAAATATAACCCTAACCCTAAACCATACCCTAACCATAACACTAACACGTCCCCTAACCCATACCCTAACCCTAAACCTAACCCTAACAATAATGCTAACCCTAACCCAAACCCATACCCTAACGCGTATCATAACGCTAAACTTAACACTAACCGTAACCTTAACCCTAACCCGTACCCTAACCCTAACGCTAATACTAACCCTAACCCGTACCCTAACCGGTACCCTAACACTAACCCTAACCAGTACGCTAACCCTAATCCTAACCCTGACCCTAATCCGTACTCTTACCCTAACCAGTACGCTAACCCTAACCCGTACCCATACACTAACCCCTCCTTCACCCTAACCCGTACCCTAAACCTAGCCCTAACCCTAACCCTAACCCTAAACCTACCCCGTACCCTAACCCTAACCCTAAATGTAAGCCTAACCCGTACCAAACCCTAACCCTGTCACAACCCTAAACCTAAACCTAACCCTAAACCTATCCCGTACCCTAACACTAACCCTATCCCTAACCCTAACCCGTACCATAACCCGTACCCGAACCCTAACCCTAAACCTAACCCTAACCTTTACCTGTACCCTAATCCTAACCCTAACCCGTACCCTAACCCTAACTCTAAACCTAATGCTAAACCTAACCCTAACCCTAACCCATAACCTAATCGTAACCCGTACCCTAAACTCTACTTAACCCTAACCCACATCAAAACCCTAACCCTAACCCTAACACTAACCTTAACCCTAACCCTAACCTGTACCCTAACCCTAAACCTAACGCAAACACTAACCATATGCCTAACCTGTACCCTCACCATAAACCTAAACATTACGCTAACCCTATCCTGTTCCCTAACCCTAAACTTAACCCGTACCCTTAGCCTAACACTAAACCTAATCCTAATGCGTACCCTAACCCATACCATAACCCTAAGCATAACCCTAACCCTAACCCTAACTCTAACCCCTAACCCTAATCCTAGCCCTAACCTTATCTCTAACCCCTAACCCTAACCCCTAACCCTAATCTAACCCTAACACTTATCCTAAACCTAACCCTAACTCTATCTCTAAACCTAACCCGTACCCTGACCCTAACCCTAACCCTAACCCTGCCCGTACCCTAACCCTAACCCGTACCCTATAATGATAACCCTAACCCTATCCCTATCCATAACCCATACCCTTAATCGTACATACCCCAACCCTACCACTAACACTAACCCGTAGACTAACCCGTACCCTAACCCTAACTTGTACCCTACCTAAACCGTACCCTAACTGTAACCCGTACCCTATCCAGTACCCTAATCCTAATACTACCCCTAACCCTAAACCGTACCCTAGCCCTACTCGGTAACCTAACCCTAACCCATACCCTAATCCTAACCGTACACTAACCCTAACACGTACTATTACCCTAACCTTAACCCTAATGCTAAACCTAATCCGTACCTTAACCCTAATCCGTACCCTTTCCCTAACCCTAACACTAACACTACCCGTTCCCTAACCCTAACCCTAAACCTAATGATAACCTGTATTCTAACCCAAAACCTAACCCTAACACTAACCCTAGTCCTAACCCTAGCCCTAACCCTAACTCTAACCCTAATCCAAACCCATATCCTAACCCTAACAATAACCCTAACCCTAACTCTAACCCTAACACTAACACTAATATTAACCCTAACCCTAAGCCCAAAATGTACCTTCACCCGTACCCTAACCCAAACCAGTACACTAACCCGTACACTCAACATAACCCCAACCATAACCTCAACCATAACCCATACCCTAAACCTAACCCTAACCCGTACTCTAACCCTAACCCTTACCCAAACACTAACCCTAACCCTAACCCTAAACCGTAACCTAACCCTACCCTAACACTAAAACTAAACATAACCCGTACCCTAAACCTTACCCTATCCCTAACCCTAACCCGTAACCTAATCCTAACCATAACCCTAACCATAACACGTACCCTGACATTAACCCTAACATTTAAACTAACCCTTTCCCGTACTCTCACCCGTACCCTAAACCTAACCCGTACACTAACACTAACCCTAACCCTAAATCAAACCCTAAACCTAACCCTGACCCTAACCCGTACCTTAACACATAACCTAACCCTACACTGTACCCTAACCCTAACCCATATCCTAAAACTAACCCGTACCATAACCCTAACACTAAACCTAACCCCAATCCGTTTCCTAACCCTAACCCGTACCCTAACTCTAACCCCTAACCCTAACCCTAACCTTAATCCTTATCCTAAACCTAACCCTAACCCTATCCCTAAACCTAACCTGTACCCTAACACTAACCCATGCCCAAACCCTAACCCGTACCCTAACCGGTACACTAACCCTAAACCGTACCCTAACTGGTACCCTAACCCTAGCCCGTACCCTAACCTTAACCCGTACCCTAACCTTAATCATAACCCTAACCCTAACACTAACCAGTACTCTAAACCTAACCAACCCCATACCGTAACCCTAACTCGTACCCTAACACTGACATAAACCCTCACCCTAACCCTAAACTCTACCCATACCCGTACCCTAACCCTAACCCGTACCCTAACCCAAACAGTAACCCATACCCTAACCCTAACCCTATCCCTAACTTTGACCGTAACCCTAACACTAACCCTACCCTACTCTAACCCTAATCCATACCCTAACCCGTACCCTAACCCAAACCGTAACCCGTACCCTAACCCTAACCCTTACCATAACTCTAACACTAACCCAAACCCTACCCTAACCCTAACCCATACCCTAAACCGTCCCCCAACCCTAAACCTAAAACTAACCCTAAACCTAAAACCAACCCTAACCCTAAATCTAACCCTAACCCTTTCCCTATCCCTAACCCTAACCATAACCGTACCCGTACCTTAACACTAAACTTAATCCTAACCCTAACCCTAAACCCTACCATCACCATACGCTAACACTAATCCGTACCCTAACCGTACTCTCACCCTAACCCCAACCCTAACCCGTATCCTAACCCTAAACCCAACCCAAACACTAACCCTAACACTAACCCTAACGGTACTCTAACCCTAACCCTAACGCTAACACTCACCATTACCCTAACACTAACCCTAACCCTATCCTGTACCCTAACCCTAACCCTAAAGCGTACCTTAACCCTAACCCTAAAACTAATCCTAACCCGTACTCTAACACGTACCCTAACACTAAACCTAACCCTAACTCTAACCCTAATGCTAACACTGACCAGTACCTTAACCCTAAACCTAACACTAACCCTAACCCATAAGCTAACCAGTACCCAAACCCTAAACCTAATCCTAGCACAAATCCTAACCCTAACCCTGACCCTATCCCTAATCCTACCCGTACCCTAACCCTAAGCCTGAACCGAATCATAACACGTACCCTAATCCTAAACCTAACACTAACACTAACCCTAACGATAATGCTAACCAGTACCCTAAATCTAACCCTAACCCTAACACTAACCCTAATCCTAACCCTAAACCATACCCTAACCCTAACCTTAACCCTAACCCGTACACTAACCCTAACCCTAAAACTAATCCTAAAACTAACACTATCCATAGCCCTAACCCTATCCCGTACCTGAAACCTAACCCTAACCCGTACCCTAACCCTAACACTAAAACTAATCCTAACCCGTATTCTAACCCGAACCCTAACCCTAAACCTAACCATAAAACTAAGCCTAAAGCTAACCCTAACAAGTACTCTAACCCTAATCCTAACCTTCACCCAAACACTAACCGTAATCCTAACCCTAACCCTAACCCTAAGCCTAACCCTAACCAGACCATAACCCTAACCCTAACCCTAACACTAACACTAACACTAACCCTAACCCTAACCCGTACCCTAACCCTAACCCTAACCCTCTCGCTAAACCTAACCCTTACCCGTATACTAACCCATACCCTAATGCAGACTTTAACACTACCCCTAAACCTAAACTGTACCCTCACTTGTACCCTAACCCGTACACTCACCATAACTCTAATCCTAACCCGTACACTAAGCCTAACCCTAACCCGTACCCTAATCATTTATTTATTTTTTTAATTTTTTATTTATTTATGATAGTCACAGAGAGAGAGAAAGGGAGAGAGGCAGAGACAGAGGCAGAGGGAGAAGGAGGCTCCATGCACCGGGAGCCCGATGTGGGATTCAATCCCGGGTCTCCAGGATCGCGCCCTGGGCCAAAGGCAGGTGCCAAACCGCTGCGCCACCCAGGGATCCCCCGTACCCTAATCCTAACCCTAAACCAAAAAGTAACCCTATCGCTAACCCTAGCCCGTAACCTAATCCTAACCCTAACACTAACCCTAACCTGTGCCCTAACCCTAACCCTAACCCGTACCCTCACCCGTACCCTAAAGCTAACCCATACCCTAAACCTAACCCGTGCCCTAACCCATATCCTAACCCTAACCCTAACACTAACCCTATCCCTAACCCTATCCTGTACCCTAACCCTAACCCTAACCCATACCCTAACACTAACCCTAAGCTTAACCCTAACCCTAACCCGTACCCTAAACCTAACCCTAACTCTAACCCGTATGCTAACCCTAACCCTAACCCGTACACTAACCCTAAACCTAACCCTAAACCATACCCTAACCTGTACCCTAACCCTAACCCTCACCCTAACCCTAACCCATACCCTATCCCTAATCCATACCCTAACCCATTCCTTAACCCTAACCCTAAATGTAACCTTAACCCTAAACCTAATCCTAACCCGTGCACTAAACCTAACCCTAACACTAAGCCTAACCCTAAACCATACACTCACACTAACCCTAAACCTAACCCTAACCCTAACCCTAACCCGTACCCTAACCCAGACCCTAACCTTAACACAAAACCTAATCCTAAGCCTAACCTGTACCCTAACCCTAACACTAACCCTAAAACTACCCCTACCCCTAACCCTAACATGTACACATACCCTAACACTAACCCTAATCTCTACCCCTAAACCTAACCCGTACCCTAACCCTAACCCTAACCTAATCCTAAAACTAACCCGTACCCTAACCCATACCCTAACGCTAACCCGTACCCTAACGCTAACCCATAGACTAACCATAACCCTAAACCTAATCCTAAACCTAAACCTAACTTAACCCTTACCCTAAGCCTAAGCCTAACCTTAACCCTAACCCTAACCCATACCCTATACCTAACCCACACACTAAGACTAACCCTAACACGTACCCTAACCCGATATCCAAATCTAACCTGTATGCTAACCCTAACCCTAACCCGTACCCTAAACCTAACCCGTACCCTAATCCATACACTATCCCTAACCCTAACCCTAAACCTAACGCGAACCCGTACCTAACCCGAACCCGTATCCTAACCCGAACCCTAACCCGTACCTTAATCCATAACCTAACCCGTACCCTAACCCTAACCCGTTACCTAACCCTAACCCTAACCCTAACCCTAACCCTGACACATACCCTAAACCTAAACCCCACGCTATCCTGTACCCTGACCAAACCCTAACCCTAATATGTACCCTAACCTTAATCCTAACCTTAACCCTAACGCTAACCCTAACCCTAACCCTGACCCGTACCCTAACCCGTACCCTAACCCTAATGCTAACACTAACCCTAACCTTAACCCTAACCGGTACTCTAACCCTAAACCTAACCCGTACCCTAACCCTAAACCTAACCCTATCCCGTACCCTAAACCTAACCCTAACCCTAACCCATACGCTATCCCTAACCCTAAAACTAACCCTAACCATAACCCTAATCCGTACCCTAACCCTAAACCATACGCTAACCCTAACCCATACCCTAACCCTAACCCATACCCTAACTTGTACAATAACCCTAACCCAACCCTAACACTAAACCTAACCCTAATCCGTACCCCAAATCTTACCCGTACGCTAACCCTAACCCATACCCATACCGTAACCCTAACCCTAAAACGTACGCTAACCCTAACCCTAACCCGTACACTAACCCTAACCCTAACCCTATCCCTAAACCCTACCCTAACCATAAGCCTAACCCTAAACCATACCCTAACCCATACCCTAACCCTAACACTATCCCGTACCCTAACCCTAATCCTAGCCCTAACCTTAATCCGTACCCTAACCCTAACCCGTATGCTAACCCTAACCATAACCCTAACCCGTACCCTATCCCTAACCCTAAACGGTACCCTAACCCGATGCTAACCCTACCCCTAACCCTAAACCTAACCCTAACATTACACTAACCCGTTCCCTAACCTGTACCCTAACCCTAACATGTACCCTAACCCTAAACCTAAACCTAATGCTAACCCTAACCCTAACCCGTCCCCTAACCCGTCCCCTAACCCGTACTCTAACCCGTACCTTAAACTAACGCTAACACTAACGCTAACCTTAACCCTAACCCGTACCCTATCCCTAACCCTAACCCGTACCCTAAACCTAGCCTTAACCCATACCCTAACCGGAACCCGAACCCGTACCCTAACCTAACCCTAAGCCGTACCCTAAACCTAACCCTAAAGCTTACCCTACCCTAACCTTAAACCAAACCCGTGCCCTAACCATAAAATTAACCCTAACCCGTGCCACAACCCTAATCCTAACCCTAACGCTAAAACTAACCCTAACCCGTACACTAACACCGACCCTAAACCGTACACTAACCTAAAACCTAACCCTAACCCTAACCCTAATCCGTGCCCTAACCCTAACCCGTATGCTATCCCTAAACCTAACCTGTATCGGTAAACTAAGACTAACCCTAACCCGTACCCTAACCCTAACCCTAACCTTAACCCATACCCTAACCCTACCCCTAACCCGTACCCTAACCCGTAACCCTACCCGTACCCTAAATTTAATCCTAACACTAACCCTAACCTTAACGCTAGCCTGTACCCTAACCCTGACACAAACCCTAACCCGTATCCTAACCGTAACCTGTACCCGTACCCTAAACCTAACCCTATCCTGTACTAACCCTAACCCGTACACTAACCCGTACCCTAACCCTAACACTAATCCTAACACTAACGCTAACACTAACCCTAACCCATACACTAACCTGTACGCTAACCCTAACCCTAACCCTAACCTAATCCCTAACCCGTACACTAAACCTAACCCTAACCCTAACCCTAACCCTAACGCGAACCCGTACCTAACCCGAACCCATACCCTAACCCTAACCCGAACCCTAACCCGTACCTTAATCCATACCCTAACCCATACCATAACCCTAACCCGTTACCTAGCCCTAACCCTAACCCGTACCCTAAACCTAATCCTAACCTTAACCCATACCCTAACCCGTACCCTAACCCGTAACCCTACCCGTACCCTAAATTTAATCCTAACACTAACCCTAACCTTAACGCTAACCCGTACCCTAACCCTGACACAAACCCTAACCCGTATCCTAACCGAAAACCGTACCCGTACCCTAAACCTAACCCTAACCTGTACACTAACCCTAAGCCATACCCTAACACTAATCCTAACACTAATGGTAACACTAACACTAACCCGTACCCTAACCCATACCCTAACCGTAACACTAACCCTAACTTTAACCCTAACCCGTACCCTAACGCGAACCGAAACCCTAACCCGTACCCTAAACCTAACCCGTACCCTAACCCATACCATAACCCTAACCCTAACCCTAACGCTAACCCTCAACCTAACGTGTACCCTAACCCATACCCTAACCCTAACCCTTACACTATCCCTAACCCTAACACTAACACTAAACCTAAACTTAACCCAAACCCATACCCTAACCCTAACACTTACCCTAACCCTAACTCTAACACTAAACCTAAACTTAACCCTAACCCATACCCTTACCCTAACCCGTACCCTAACTCTAACCCAAACCCTAACCCGTACCCTAAACCTAATCCTCACCTTAACCCGTACCCTAACCCTAAACCTAACCCTACCCTAACCCTAAACTTTACCCGTACCCTGAGCCAAAGCATAACCCTTACGCTAAGTCTAACCCTAACCCATACCCTAACCCTAACCCTAAACCCTAGCCTAACCCTAACACTAACCCTAAACTTAACCCTAACCCGTACCCTAACCCTGACCGATCCCTAACCCTAACCCAAACGCTAAACCGTATGCTAACACTAACACTAAACCGGACCCTCACCCTACCCTAACCCTAACCAGTACCCTAACCCTAACACTAACCATAACCCTAACACATACCCTATACCTAATCCTAACCCTAACACTAAACCTAACCGTACCCTAACCCTAACCCGTACGCTAACCCTATCCCTAACCTAACCTGTACCCTAACCCTAATGCTAACTGTCCCTAACCCGTACCTAACCCTAACCCTAACACTAACACTAACCCTAACCGTAACCCTAACCCTAACCCATACCCTAACCAGTACCCTAACCTTAACACGTACCCTAACCCTAACCCTAACACTAACCCTAAACCATACCCTAAACCGTACCCAACCCGTACTCTAACCCGTACCTAAGCTAACGCTAAAACTAACCCTAAACTTAACCCTAACCCTATCCTAACCCTACCCTAACCCTAACCCTAACCCTTACGCATACCATAACCCTAACCCTAACGCGTACCCTAATCCTAAACCTAACCCTAAAACGAACCCTAACTCTAACCTGTACCCTAACCCGTACCCTAACCCTACCCTAATCCTAACCCTATCACTATCCCTAAACCGTACCCTAACCCTAACCCGTACCCTAACCCGTACCCTAAACCTAACCCTAACCGCAACCCTAAACCTACCCTAACCCTAACCATTCCTAACCCTAATCCTAATCCTAACCTGTCCCTAACCCGTACCCTAACCTAACATGTACCCTAACCATAACCCTCACCCTAACACTAACCCTAACGCTAACCTTAAACCTAACCCATACCCTAACCCGTACCCAATAGTACCCTAACCAGCACCTAAACCTAACGCTAAACCTAACCCTAACCTAACCCTAACCCTAACCCAAACCCTAACCCGTATCCTAACCCTAACCCTAACCCATACCATAACCCTAACCCTAACGCGTACCCTAATCCTAAACCTAACCCTAAAACGAACGTAACCTTACCCGTACCCTAACCCTAAACCTAATCCTAACCCTATCACTAACCCTAAACCGTACCCTAACCCTAACCAGTAACCTAACCCGTACCCTAACCCTAACCCTAACCCTAACCCTAACCATTCCCTAATCCTAACCTAACCTTGCCCTACCCTAACCCGTACCCTAACCCTAACCCTAATGTTACCCATACCGTAACCCTATCCCTAACGCTAACACTAACCCTAACCCGTACCCTATCCCTAACCCTAACCCTAACCCTAATACTAACCCTAAACTTAAACCTAACCCATACCCTAACCCTAAGCCGTACCCTAACCCTAACCCAAACGCTAACCCGTATGCTAACACTAACCCTAACCCGTACCCTAACCCATACCCTAACCCGTACCCTAACCCTAACCGTAACCATAACCCTAACCCATAACCTAACCCTAATCCTAACCCGTACTGTAACTCTAACCCTAGCCCTAACCTAATCCGTACCCTAACTCTAACCAGTACACTAAACCTGAACCTAATCCTAACCCGTAACATAACCCTAATCCTAACCCGTACCCTAACCCGTATGTTAACCCTAACTCTAACCATAAACCTAACCCTAACCCGTACCCTAACTGTCTCTAACCCTACCCTAACCCTAACACGTACCCGAACCCTAACCTTAGCCCTAATGCCAACCCTAACCCTAACCCATACCCTAACCCATACCCTAACCTAACCCTAACCCTACCCTTATCGTAACCCTAACCCTAACCCTTACCCTAACCCTAAACTTAACCCTAACCCCTACAAGAACCCTAAGTGTAACCCTAACGCTAACACTAAGCGTAACCCGTACTCTCAGCCGTACACTAACCCTAATCCTAAACCGTACACTAACCCTAAACCTAACCCTATCCATAACCCTAATCCGTACCCTAAACCTAACCCTAACACTAAACCTAACCCCTACAGTAACCATAACCCTTACCCTAACCTGTACCCTAACCCGTACCCTTACCCTAACCCAAACCTTAACCCGTACCCTAAACCTAACCCTAACCCATACCCTAACCCTAACCCTAGTCCTAATGCAAACCCTAACTCTAACCCGTACCCTAACCCGTAACCTAACACGTACCCTAACTCTAA
Source organism: Nyctereutes procyonoides (assembly GCF_905146905.1). Taxonomy (NCBI): domain Eukaryota; kingdom Metazoa; phylum Chordata; class Mammalia; order Carnivora; family Canidae; genus Nyctereutes; species Nyctereutes procyonoides. The sequence continues at coordinate 48,010,461 of NW_026575024.1, forward strand.
CCTTAACCTAACGCTAAACCATACACTAACCCTAACCTAAACCGTAAACCGTATTCTAACCCTAACCCTAACCCGAACACTAACCCTAACCCTAACCCGTACTAACCCTACCCGTACCGTAACCCGTACCCTAACACTAAACCTAACCCTAACCCGTACCCTAACACTAACCTAACACTAACGCTAACACTAAACCTAACCTGTACCCTAACCCGTACCCTAACCCTAACCCGTACGCTCACCCTAACCCTAATGCTACCCCTAATCCTAAACTTAACCCGTACCCTAACCCTAAACGTACCCTAGCCCTAACCCCAACCCTAAGCCTAACCCGTACCCTAACCCTAAGCCTAACACATAACCTAACCCTAAAACTAACCCTTACCCTATCCCTAACCCTACCAGAACCCTAAAACTATCCCGTACCCTAACCGTACCTAAACCTAAACCTGACCTTGACCGTACCCGTACCCTAACCCTAACCCTATCCCGTACCCTAACCAGTACCCTAACCCTAACCCTAATCCTAACCCATACCCATACCCTAACCCTAAACCTAACCCGTACCCTAACCCTAACCCATACCCTAACGCGCACCCTAATCCTAACCCGTACAGTAACCCTAACCCGTACCCTAACCCGTACCCTAACTCTAGCCCTATACCTAACCGTAACCTTACCTGTACCCTAACCCTAACCCTAACACGTACCCTAACACTAACCCTAACGCTAACCTTAACCCGTACCCTAAATGTAACCCTATCCCTAACCCTAACCCGTACCCTAACCCTAACCCGTACCCTAACCCTAACCTGTACCCTAACCCTAACCCTAAACCTAAACTAACCCGTACCCTAACCGTATCGCTAACCCGTACCCTACCCTAATGCTAACCCACACCCTAACCCATACCCTGACCCTAACCCTAACCCATACACTATCCCTTACCCTAACACTCACCCTAACCCAAACCCTAACCGGTATCCTAACCCTAACCCTAATCCTAACCCTAATCCACACCCTCACGCTAACCCGTACCCTAAACCTAACCCGTACCCTAAACTTAACCCTAACCATACCCTAACCCTATCCCTAACCCTAACCCTAATCCGTACACTAACCCGTACCCTAACCCGTACCCTAAACGTAACCCTAACCTATACCCTAACCCAATCCCTAACCCTAACCATACCCTAACCCTAACCCTAACCCTTAACCGTACGCTATCCCGTACTTTAACCCTAAACCTAACCCTAACCCTAAACTTTTCTTGTACCCTAAACCTAACCCTAAACCGTACCTTAATCCTAACTCTAACACATACCCTAACCCTAAAACTAACCCTTACCCTACCCTAACCCTAACGTACCCTAACCCTAACCCGTACTCTAACCCATACACTAACCCTAACCATGACCCTGACCAGTACCCTAACCCAAACCGGAACCCTATCCTGTACACTAAAACGTGCCCTAAATCTAACCCGAAACCTAAACCTACCCCGTACAATAACCCTAATCCTAACCCTAACCCTAACGCTAACTGTACCCCAACCTGTACCGTAACCCGTACCTTAACCCTAACCCTAACCCGTACCCTAACCCTAAACCGAGCGCTAACCCTAATCCTAACCCATACCTGTACCCTAACCCTAACCCGTACCCTAACCCTAAACCTAACCTGCACCCTAACCCATACCCTAACCCTAACCCTAACTTTAACGCTAACCCTAACCCTAACCAGTACCGTAACCCTAACCCGTACTCTAACACGAATCCTAACCCGTACCCTAACCCTAAGCCTAACCCTAACACTAATCCGTAACTTAACCCTAACCGTACGCTAACCCTAAACCTAACCTATAACCTAACCCGTACGCTAACCCTAACCTAGCCCGTACCCTAACCCGAACCCTAACCCGTACCCTAAACTTAACCCGTTCCCTAACCCGTACTCTACCCTAACTCTAACCCTAACCCTAAACCTAACCCTAACGTAACCCTAACCCTAACACGTACCCTAACCCTACCCCTAACCCATACCGTATGCCTAACCTTAACACTAACCCTAACCCTAACACTAATCCATACCATAACCCTTAACCGTATGCTAACCTTAACACTAACCCGTACATGTAACCTATCCCTAACCCTAAACCGTACCCTTACCCTAACCCTAATCCGTACCCTAACCCTAACCCTGACCCTGACCCTAACCCTAACCCTAACCTTAACCTGTACCCTAACCCTAACCCAAACCCGCACTCTAACCCGTACACTAACCCTAACGCTCACCCTAAACCTAACCCATACCCTAACGCTAACCCTAACCCATACCCTATCCCTAACCCTAAACCTAACCCTAAACTTAACCCTAACCCGTACCTTAAACCTAACCCATACCCTAACCCTAAGACAAACCCTGACCCGTAACCTAACCCGTACCTTAACCCCTACCCTAACCCTAACCCTAACACATATCCTAACCCTATAGTAACCCAAAACATATTCGTAACTCTAACCCATACACTCACCCTATAACTAACCCTAACCTAACGCTAAATTAACCTAACCCATACCCTAACCCGTACCCTAACCCTAAAGCTAACACTAACACTAACCTTAACCCTAACTCGTGCCAACCCTTACCCATACCCTAACCCTAAGCCTAACCCTAACCCGTATCCTAACCCTAACCCTAATTCTAACCCTAAACCGTACCCTAACCCTAACCCGTACACTAACTCTAACCCAAATTTTAACCCGTATCTTAACCCTACCCCTAACCTGTACCCTAACACTAACCCGTACCCTAACACTAACCCTATCCTTAACCCTAACCCTAAGCCATACCCTAACCCGTACCCTAACCCTAAGCCATACCCTTACCCTATCCCTAACCCATACCCTAACCCTAACCCTAAACCGTAATCTAACCCTAACCGTAACCCTAATGCTAACACTATCCCAAACCCGAACCGTAACCCATACCCAACCTAACCCTATCCTGAACGCTAACCCTAAACCTAACCCTAACCCTAACCGTAATCCGAACCCTAACCCTAACACGTATGCTAACCCTAACCCGTACTCTAACCCTAACTCTAACCCGTACCTTAACACTAACCCGTACCCTAACACTAACCCTAAGCTATACCCTAACCCTAACCCGTTCCCTAACCCTAACCATAATCTGTTCCCTAACCATAAGACTAACCCTAAGCCATACCCTTACACTAACCCTATCCCGAACCCTAACCCTAAACCTAACCCTAACCAGTAACCACCTTAACCCTAAACCTAAACCATACCCATACCCGTATCCTAACCCTAAACCTAACCCGTACCCAAACCCTAACCCTAACGTTAACCCTAACCCTAATCCATACCCTAATCCTAAACCTAACCCTAACCCTAACGCTAACCCTAACACTAACGTGTACCCTAACCCTAACCCCTAGCCTATCCATAACCCTAACACGAACCCTACCTTAACCCTAATCCATACCCTAACCCTAACCCATACCGTATCCCTAACCCAAACCCTAACCTGTACCCTAAACTCAACCCTAACCCGTACCCTAACCCTAAACCTAACCCGTACCCTAACCCTAACCTGTGCCTTAACCCTAACCCGTACCCTAACCCGTACCCTCACGATAACCAGTGCCCTAACACTAAAAGTATCCCGTACCCTAACCCTAACCCTAACCCTAACCCTAACCCTAACACGTATGCTAACCCTAACCCGTACCCTAACCCTAAATCTAACACATACCCTAACCCTAACCCTAACCCGTACCCTAACCGTAACCCTATTACATACCCTAACCCTAAACCTAATCCTAACCCTATACCTTACCCTAACCCGTACCCTAACCCTAACCCGTACCCTAAACCTAACCCTAACCCTAACTCTAACCCTAACATTTACCCTAACCCTAAACCTAATCCTAACCCTAATCCGTACACTAACCCTAACGCTAACCCCAACCCTAATGCTAACCTAACACGTACCCTAACCCTAACCCTAACACATACCCTAACCATAAAACTAGCCCTTACCTATCACTAACCCTAACATGTACCCTAACCCTAACCCGTACCCTAACCCTAAACCTAACCCTAACCCTATCCCATACCCTAACCCATACCCTAACCCTAACCCTAACCCGTACGCAACCCCTAACCCTAAACCTAACCCTCACCCTAACACTAACCTTATTCCGTACCCTAACCCTAACCCGTACCCTAACCCTAATCCTAACCCGTACCCTAACCCTGACCCTAAACCTAGGGCTAACACTAACCCTAGCCCATACCCTAACCCGTACCCTGACCCTATCCCTGACCCATAACCTAACCCTAACGATAACACTAACCCTAACCCTAACCCTATCCCGTACCCTAACCCTAAATCTAACCTTAACCGTAACACGTACCCTACCCTAACCCTAACCCTAATCCGTACCCTAACCCTAAGCCTAACCCTAACACTAATCCTAACCCTTACCCATACCCTAACCATAACTCGTACCCTAACCCTAACCCAAACCCTAACCCGTACCCTAACCCGTACCCTAACCCGACCCTAACCCTAACCCTAACCATAACTGGTACCCTAACCCTAACCCTCACCTGTACCCTAACACGAACCCTAACCCATACCGTATCCCTAACCCTAAGCCATTCCCTAACCCTATCCCGTACCCTAACTCTAACCCAAAATTTAACCCGTATCATAACCCTAACCCTAAACCGTACCCTAACACTAACCCGTACCCTAACACTAACCCTAACCCTAAGCCGACACTAATCCTAACCCTTACGCTAAAACCTAACCCGTACCCTAACCCTAAACCTAACCCTAACCCGTACCCTAACACTAACCATAATCCGTACCCTAATAATAACCCTAACCCTAACCCGTACCCCAACCCTAAACCTAACCAATACGCTAACACTAATCCTAACCTTAACCAGTACCCTAACCCTAACCCGTACCCGAACCCTAATCCTAATGCTACCCCTCACCCTAACCCGTACCCTAACCCTAACCCAAACCATACCAGTACCCTAACCTCAATCCTAAACCTTACCCTAACCCTAAACCTAACCCGTACCCTAACAAAAGCCTAACCCGTACCCTAACCCATACCCTAACCGTAAACCTAACCCGTAACCTAATCCTAACCCTAACCCATACCATATCCCTAACCCTAACACTAACCCTAACCCGTGCCTTAATCCTAACCCGTGTCCTAACCCTAACCCTAACCTGTACCCTAACCCTAACCCGAACCCTAACCCATACCCTACCCCAAAACATAACCCTAACCCGTACCCACACCTGTACCCTAACCGGTACACTATCCCTAACCCTAACCCTAACACTGACCCGTACCTCAACCTAACCGTAACCCTAACCCTTACCCTAACCTGTACCCTCACCATAAACCTAAACCTAACCCGAACGCTAACCGTAACCCTAGCCCGTACTCTAACCCGTACCCTAACCCGTACCCTAAACCAAACCGTAACCCTAACCCGTACCCTAACCCTAAACATAATCCATACCCTAACCATAATCCTTACCCTAACCCGTAACCTCACTGTAACCCCAATCGTACCCTAACACTAACCCGTACCCTAACCCATACTATAATCCTATCTCTAAACCTAAGGCGTACCCTAACCCATACCCTAACACTAACCCGTACCTTAAACCTAACCCTAACACACACCCTAACCCTAAACCTAATCCTAACCCTATCCCTAACCCTAACCCGTACCCTAACCCTAACCCTAACCCTAAAACACACCCTAACTCTAAAACTAATCCTAACCCTACCCTAACCCTAATCCGTATCCTAACCCTAACCCGTAACCTAACCCTAATCCATACCCTAACCCTAGCCCTAACCCCAAACCAGCCCTAACCCTAACACGTACCCTAAACCAAACCCTAACACATACCCTAACCCTAAAACTAACCCTTCCCCTATCCCTATCCCGAACATGTACCCTAACCCTAACCCATACCCTAACACGTACCCTAACGCAGACATTAACACTAACCCTAACCCTAATCTGTACCCTCTCGTACCCTAACCCGTACACTCACCATAACCCTAATCCTAACCCATGCACTAAGCCTAACCCTAACCCATACTCTAACCCTAACCCTAACACGTACCCTAAACCTAACCCTAACACATACCCTAACCCTAAAACTAATTCTAACCCTAACCCTCACCCTAACACGTACCCTTACACTAACCCGTAACCTAACCCTAACCAGTACCCTCACCATAAAACTAACCGTAACCCTAACTCTAACTCCAACCCTAACCCTAACCCGTACCCTAACCCTAACCCTAACCCTAACACATACCCTAACCCTAAAACTAATCCTAACCCTAACCCTAATCTGTACCCTAATCCTAACCCATACCCTAACCCTAATCCGTACCCTAACCCTAACCCTAACCCCAACGCTAACCCTAACCCTAACACATACCCTAAACCATACCCTAACACATACCCTAACCCTAAAACTAACCCTTCCCCTATCCCTATCCCGAACATGTACCCTAACCCTAACCCATACCCTAACCCGTACTCTAACCCTAACCCTAACCCAGACCATGACCCGTACCCTGACCCTAACCCTAACCCTATCCCATACCCTAACCTGTACCCTTAACCTAACCCTAACTCATACACTAACCCTTACCCTAACCCTAACCCCAACCCTAAACCTAATCCGTACCCTAACCCTAACCCGTACCCTAACCCTAATCCTAATCCTAAGGCTAAACCTAACCCATACCCTCATCGTACCCTAACCCAAACCCTGACCCATACCCTAATCCTAACGTTAACACTAACCCTAACCCTAACCCGTACATTAATCCTACACCTAACCCTAACTGTAAACCTTACCCTAACCCTAACCATAACCATAACCCTAACCCCAAACCTAAACCTAACACTAAACCTAACCCTATCCCGTACCCTAAACCTACCAGTAACCTACCCTAACCCTACCCCTAAACCTAATAATAACCTGTACTAACCCGTACCCTAACCCTAACCCTAACCCTAACACATACCCTAACCCTAAAACTAATCCTAACCCTAACCCTAATCCGTACCCTAATCCTAACCAATACCCTAACCCTAATCCGTACCCTAACCCTAACCCTAACCCCAACGCTAACCCTAACCCTAACACATACCCTAACCCTAATCCTAACACATACCCTAACACTAAAACTAACCCTTCCCCTATCCCTACCCGAACATGTACCCTAACCCTAACCCGTACCCTAACCTGTACTCTAACCCTAACCCTGACCATGACCCGTACACTGACCCTAACCCTAACCCTATCCCATACCCTAACCCGTACCCTTAACCTAACCCTAACTCGTACACTAACCCTTACCCTAACCCTAACTCCTACCCTAAAGCTAATCCGTAACCTAACCCTAACCCTAACGCTAACCCGTAACCTAACCCTAATCCTAACCCTAAGGCTAACCCTAACCCTGACCCATACCCTCACCGTACCCTAACCCTAACCCTGACCCGTACCCTAACCCTAACGTTAACACTAACCCTAACCCGTACACTAATCCTACACCTAACCCTAACCGTAAACCTTACCCTAACCCTAACCCCAAACCTAAACCTAACACTAACCCTAACCCTATCCCGTACCTTATACCTACCAGTAACCTACCCTAACCCTACCCCTAAACCTAATAATAACCTGTACTCTAACCCGAACCCTAACCCTCAACCTAACTCTAACAATAACCCTGACCCTAAACCATACCCTTCCCCTAACCCTAACCCTAACCCTAACCCTAAACCTTACCCTAACCCGTACCCTAACACTAACGCTAACCCTAACCCGTACCCCAACCCTAATCCTAACCTTAACCCTAAATCTAACCGTAACCCTAAGCCTATCCCTAATACTAAAACTAACCCTAACCCTAACCCTAACACTAACCCTGACACTAACCCTTACCCTAAACCTAACCTTAACCCTATCCCTAACCCTAACCCCAAACCGTACCCTCACTGTAACCCTAAACATAACCCGTATCCTAACCCTAACCCTAACCAAAACACCAAACCTAACACTAACCCTAACGGTACCCTAACCCTAACCCTAACACTAACCCTAACCCTAACACTATCCGTAGCCCTAACCCTATCCCTACACGAACCCTAACCATAACCCGTACCCTACCCTAACCCTAAAACTTTTCCTAACCCGTATTCTAACCCGAAACCGAACCCTAAGCCTAACCATAAAACTAAGCCAAAAGCTAACCCTAAACAGTACTCTAACCCTAATCCTAACCCTCACCCTAACACTAACCCTAACCCTAACACTAACCCTAACCCTAACCCTAAGCCTAAGCCTAAACCATACCCTAACCCGAACACTAACACTAACCCTAACAATAACCCTCTCACTAAACCTAACCCTTACCCGTACCCTAACCCATACCCTAACACAGACATTAACACTAACCCTAACACTAAACTGTACCCTAACTCGTACCCTAACCCGTACACTCACCATAACCCTAATCCTAACCCGTACACTAAGCCTAACCCTAACCCGTACCCTAATCCTAACCCTAAACAAAAAGTAACCCTATTACTAACCCTAACCCGTAACCTAATCCTAACCCTAACCCTCTCCTAACCCGTATCCTAAAGATTTTTTTAATTTTTTATTTATTTATGATAGTCACAGGGAGAGAGAGAGAGAGAGAGGCAGAGACACAGGCAGAGGGAGAAGCAGGCTCCATGCACCGGAAGCCCGACGTGGGACTCGATCCCGGGTCTCCAGGATCGCGCCCTGGGCCAAAGGCAGGCGCCAAACCGCTGCGCCACCCAGGGATACCCCATACCCTAAAGATAACCCATACCCTAAACCTAACCCGTGCCCTAACCCATATCCTAACGCTAACCCTAATACTAACCCTATCCCTAACCCTAACCTGTACTCTAACCCTTACCCTAACCCTAACCCTAACTCATACCCTAACACTAACCCTAACCTTAACCCTAACCCTAACCCACTCCGTAAACCTAACCCTAACCCTAACTCTAACCCGTATCCTAACCCTAACCCTCACCCTAACCCTAATGCATACCCTATCCCTAATCCGTACCCTAACCCGTATCCTAACCCTAACCCTAAAAGTAACCCTAACCCTAAACCTAATCCTAACCCATACACTAAACCTAACCCTAACATTATCCCTAACCCTAAACCGTACACTCACCCTAACCCTAAACCTAACCCTATCCCTAACCTGTACCCTAACCTGTGCCTTAACCTTAACACTAAACCTAACCCTTAGCATAACCCATACCCTAACCCTAACACTAACCCTAAACCTACCCCTAACCCTAACACTAACAAATACATGTACCCTAACACTAACCATAACACTACCCCCTAAACCTAACCCGTAGCCTAAGCCTAACCATAAACCTAACCCGTACCCTAACCCGTACCCTAACCCAACCCTAACACTAACCCATACCCTAACCCGTACCCTAACCCTAACCCTAATCCTAACCCTAAACCTAAACTTAACCCTTACTCTAAGCCTAACCCTAACCCGTACCCTAACCCTAACCCTAACCCTAACTCTAACGCTAACCCTAACTCTAACCCATACCCTAACCCTAACCCTAACCCTAACTCTAACCCTAACCCTAACCCATACCCTATACCTAACCCTAACACTAACCCTAACCCAAACACGTACCCTAACCCTAACCTGTACCATACCCTAACCCAAATCCTAACCAGTATCCTAAACCTAACCCTAACCCGTACCCTAACCCTAACCCGTACCCTAACCTGTACCTTAACCCATACCCTAACCTGTACCCTAACCCTACCCCGTTACTGAACCCTAACCCTAACCCATACCCTAACCCTAAACCTAACCCGTACCCTAACCCTAACCCCGACACATACCCTAAACCTAAACCTAATCCCATCCTGTACACTAACCCAACCCTAACCCTAACATGTACCCTAACCCTAACCCTAACCTTAACCCATACCCTTACCTTAACCCTAACCCGAACCCTAACACTAACACTAAAGCTAACGCTAACCCTAACCCTATCCCGTACCCTAAACCATACCCCAACCCTAACCCTAACCCATACCCTGTCCTAACCCTAACACTAACCCTAACCCTAAACCGTAACCTAACCCTAACCCTAACCCTACCCGTACCCTAACCCGTTCCCTAACCCTAACCCGTACCCTATCCCATACCCTAACACTAACCCAACCCTAAACCTAACCTTAACCCGTACCCTAACCTTAAACCTAACCCGTACCCTAACACTAACACTAACCCTAACGCTAACCCTAACCCTATCCTGTACCCTAAACCGTATCCTAACCCTAACGCTAACCCATACCATATCCCTCTCCCTAACACTAACCCTAACCCTAACCGTACCCTAACCCTAACCTGTACGCTAAACCTAACCCATCCCCTAACCCTAACCCTAACCTAACCCGGAACCTCACCCGTACCCTAACCCGAACCCTAACCCTAACCTTAACCCTAACCCAAACCAGTACCTAACCCTAATCCGTACCCTAACCCTAACCCTAACCCGTAACCTAACCCTAAACCTAACACATACCCTACCCTAAACTAATCCTAACTCTATTCCTGACCCAAACCCGTACCCTAACACTAACCCAACACCTACCTGTACCCTAAATATTACCATAACCCTAACCCTAACCCATACCCTAACCATAACCCTAACACTAACACGTCCCCACAACCATACCCTCACCCTAAACCTAACCCTAACAATAATGCTAACCCTAACCCAAACCCATACCCTAACGCGTATCATAACCCTAAACTTAACACTAACCGTAACCTTAACCATAACCCGTACCCTAACCCTAACCCGAACCCAAACCCTAACCCGTATCCTAAACCTAACCCTAACCTGTACCCTAACGCTAAACCTAACCCGTACCCTATCACTAACCATAACCCTAAACGAAATTCGTACCCTAACCCTTACCTGTACGCTAACCCAACCCTAACCCTAACCCGTACCCTAACCCTAAACCGTATCCTAACCCGTACCCTACCCTAACCCTAACCCATAACCTAACCCGTACCCTAAACCTAACACTAACCCTAAACCTAACCCTGACCCGTACCCTCAACCTACCCCTAACCCTAACCCGTGCCCTAACCACTACCCTAACCCTAACCCTAACCTAAACCATATCCTAACCCTAACCCTAACCCATTACCTAACCCGTACCCTAACCCAACCCTAATCCTAACCCTATCCCTACACCTTACCCTCACCCATAGACTAACCCATATCCAAAGGCTAACACTAACCCTAACCCTAACCCCTACCCTAACGCTAAACCGTACCCTAACCCTAACCAGTACCCTAACCCGCACCATAACCCTAATCCTAACCCATACGCTAACCCTAAACCTAACCCTAACCGTAACCCTAACCGTACCCTAACCCTAACCCGTACACTAACCCTAATCCTAACCCCGTACCCATACCCTAACCCTAACCCTAAACCGTACCCTAACCCTAACCCTAACCCATACCCTAACCCTAAACGTAACCCGTAACCTAACCCTAATTGTAACCCTAACTCGTACCCTAACCCTAACCCGTACCCTAACCTTACCCATACACTAACCCTAAACCTAACCCGTACCCATACCCTAACCCTAACCCTAAACCGTACCCTAACCCTAACCCTAACCCATACCCTAACCCTAAACGTAACCCGTAACCTAACCCTAATCGTAACCCTAACCCATACCCTAACCCTAACCCGTACCCTAACCTTTACCCGTACACTAAACCTAACCTTAACCCTTACCCTAACATTAACCCTAACCTTAACGCTAACCCATACCCTAACTCTAAACCTAACCGTAACCTGTACCCTAACCCTAACCCTAACCTGAACCCTAACTCTAACACAAACCCGTACCCTAACCCTATATCTAACCCTAACCCTAACCGTACCCTAACCCATACCCTAAACCTAACTTTACCAGTACCCTGAACCTAAAGCTAACCCTAACCCATACCCTAACCCTCACCCTAAACCCTAATGCTAATGCTAACCCTAACACTAAACCGTACCGTAACTCTAACTGTAACCCGTATCCTAACCCTAACCCTAAGAGTAACCCTAAACTTAACGCTAACCAGTACCCTAACCCTAACCCGTACCCTAACCCTAAACCAAATGCTACACAGTATCCTAACCCTAACCCTAACCCATACCCTAACCCTAACCCTAACCCATACCCTAACCCTAAAACAATGCTACGCAGTACCTAACCCTAAACTAACCCGTACCCTAACCCTAACCATAACCGTTCCCTAACCATAAGACTAACCCTAAACTGTACCCTTACACTAACCCTAACCCGAACCCTAACCCTAACACTAACCCATATCCTAACCCTAAACTTAACTGTACCCTAACCCTAACCTGTACCTAAACCTAATGCTAACACTAACCCTAACCTAACCCTAACCCGTACCCTACCCTAACCCTAACCCTAACCCTAACGCTAACACTAACCCTACCTGTCGCTCACGCATACGCTAACCATAACCCTAACCCGTACCCTAAACCTAACCGTCCTAACCCTAATCCGTACTCTAACCAGTACCCTAACCCTAACCCGTACCCTAACCCTAACCCGTATCCTAACCCTAACCCGTACATTAACCATAAACCTAACCCTAACCCAACCCTAACCCTAACCCTAACCCTTACCCTAACCCTAAACCTAACACATACTATAATCCTACAACAAACCCTTACACTACCCAAACCCTAACACGTACCCTAACCCTAAACACCTTAACCCATACCCTAACCATAACACTAACCCTGACACTGACACGTACCCTAACCCTAACCCGTACCCTAACCCTAACCCTAACGCTAACCCTAATCCTAACCCGTACACTAACGTAACCCTACACCGTACACTAACGCAAACCTAACCCTAACCCTAAACATGACCTTAACCCGTACACTAACCCTAACCCAAACCCATACCCTACCCTAACCCTAACCCATTCCCTAATCCTAAACCTAACAATAACCCTAATCTAACCTAAACGTACCCTAACCTAAACCATACCCTAACCCTAAAGCAAACCTTAACCCTATCCTAACCCTAACCACAACCCTTATCTAACACTAACCTAACCCTAACCCTAACCCGTACCCTAACACTAACCCTAAACCGACCGTAATCCTAAACCTAACCCATACCCTAACCTGTACCCTAACCCTAACCCTTCCATAACCCTAACCCGTACCGTAACCTGTACCCTACACCTAACCCTTACCCTAACCCTAACCTGTACCCTAACCTGACCCTAACCTAACCCTAACCATAACACGTACCCTAACCCTAACCCTAACCCTGAACCTAACCCGTACCCTAACCCTAACCCTAACCCGTACCCTAAACCAAACCTAACCCTAACCCTACCCTATCCCTAAACCTAACACTAACACTAACCCTAACCCTAATCCGTACCCTAACCCTAACCCATACCTAACCCTAACCCTAACCCGTACCCTAACCTAACACTAACCCTAAACGTACCCTAACCCTAACCCTAAACCATATCCTAACCCTAACCCTGACCCTAACCCGTACCCTAACCCTAACCCTAAACCTAACCCTACCCTAACCCTAACCCTAACCCTAACCTAACACGTACCCAAACCCTAACACTGACCCTACCTAACCCTAACCCTAACCATAACCTAACCCTAACACTAACCCGTAACCTAACCCTCACTCTAACCCATACCCTAACCTAAACCTAACACTAACCCTAAACCTAACCCTAACCGTACCCTAACTGTAACCCTAATCCTAACCCGTACCCTAACCCATACCCTAACCCTACCCTAACCCTAAACCTAACCGTATCCTAACCGTACCCTAACCCGCACCCTAACGCTCACCCTAACCCGTACCCTATGCCTAACCCTAACCCTAACCAGACCCAACCTGTAACCTACCTAACCCTAACCCTAATCATAACCTAACCCTAACCCGTACCCTAACCCAAACCCTAACCCTAACACTAACCCGAACCCTAACCCGTACCCTAACCCTAACAAACCGTACCCTAACCCTAAACCTAACCCTAACCCATACCCTAACCTAACCCTAACCCTAAAGCTAACACTAACCCTAACCTAACCCTAACCCGTACCCTAACCCTAACCCACACCCTAACGCTAACCCTAACCCTGAACCTAACCCTAACCGTACCCTAACCCTAACCCGTACGCTAACCATAACCCTAACCCGTACCCGTACCCTAACCCTAAACTAACCCGTACCTAACTCTAACCCTAACCCGTACCCTAACCCTAACCCGTACCTACCCTAACCCGTACCCTAACCCTAACCCGTACCCTATCCTGTACCCTAACACTAACCCAACCCTAAACCTACCCTAACCCATACCTGACCTAACCCTAACCCGTACCTAACACTAACACTATCTCTAACGCTAACCCTAACCTAACCCGTACCCTAAATCGTAACTAACCCATACTAACCCTAACCCTAACACTAACCCTAACCCTAAACCGTACCCTAACACTAACCCGTACCTAAACCTAACCCGTACCCTAACCCTAACCCTAACCCAAACCTAACCCTAACCCTAACCCTAACCCTAACCCAAACCCGTACCTAACCCTAACCCGTAACCTAACCCTAACCGTACCTAACCCTAACCCATACCCTAATCCTAACCCATACCCTAACCCAAACCCTACCCTAATCGTACCCTAACCCTAACCCGTACCCTAACCTAAACCTAACCATACCCTAACCCTAATCCTAACCTAACCTATCCTAACCCTAACCCTACCCTAACACTAACCCGACACCTAACCGTACTCTAACCCTAACCCTAACCCTAACCCTAAACCATACCCTAACCGTAACCCTAACACTAACACGTACCCTAACCCATACCCTAACCCTAAACCTAACCCTAACCATAACCTAACCCTAACCCAAACCCGTACCCTAACCGTACATAACCCTAAAACTAACCTAACCATAAACCTAACCCTAACCCGTAACCTAACCCTAACCCGTACCCTAACCCTAAACCAAACCCTAACCCGTACCTAACCCTAACCCGTACCCTAACACTAACCCTAACCCTAACCCTAACCCTAACCCTAACCCGTACCCTAACCCTAACCTAACCCTAACCGTACCCTGACCCTAAACCGTACCCTAACCCTAACCCGTACCCTAACCCTAACCCTAACCCTAACCCTAACCCGTATCCAAACCTAACCCTAACCGTACCCTAACCCTAAACCTAACCCGTACCTAACCTAACCCTAACACATACCCTAACCCTAAACCTAACCCAAAACATACCGTAACCCTAAACCGTACACTAACCCTATCCTAACCCTAACCTAATGCTAAACCTAACCCAAATCGTACCCTAACCCATACCCTAACCCTAACCCTAACCCGTAACCTAACCCGTACCCTAACCCTAACCCTACCCTAACACAAACCCTAAACCGTACCCTAACCCGTACGCTAAACCTAACCCTAACCCGTACTAACCCTAACCCTAACCGTAACCCTAACCATACCCTAACCGTACCCTAAACCTCAACCGTACCAACCCTAACTCTAACCATACCCGTACGCTAACCCTAACCCTAACACATACCCTAACCATAACCTAACCCGTACACTACCCTAACCCTAACCCTAACCCTAACCCTACCTTAACCCTAAGCCTAACCCTAACCCGTACCCTAACTCGTACCCTAACCCTAACCCTTAGTACCGTACGTAACCTAACCCTAACCCAACCCTAACCCTAACACTAACCCTAACCCATACCCTAAACCTAACCCTAACCCTAACCGTACCCTAACCTGTACCCTAAACCTAACCCTAACCCTAACCTAACTTACCGTACCCTAACCCTAAACCGTAACCTAACCCTAACCCTAACCCATACCCTAACACTAACCCTAACCCGTACCCTAACCGCACCCTAACCATAACCCAACCCTAACACTAAACCCTATCCATAACCCTACCCTAAACCTAAACCTAACCCTAACCCGAACCCTAACCCTAACCCTAATCCTAACCCTGACCCTAACTCGTACCCTCACCCTAACCCAACCCTAACACTAAACCTAAACCTGACCCTAAACCTGACCTAACCCATACCCTAAATCGTACCCTAACCCTAACCCTACACCTAAACCTAACCCGTAGCCTTACCCTAACCCTAACCCTAACTCTATCACGTCCCAACCCTAACCCTAACCCTAACACTAACCTAACCCTAACCCTAAGCTGTACCCTAACCCTAACGCTAACCGTAACCCTAACACTAACCCTAACGCAAACCCTAAACCTAACCCTATCCCGTACCCTAACCCTTACCCTATACCTAACCATAACCCGTACCCTAACTCTAACCCTAACCCTATACCGTACCCTAACTCTACCCTAAAACTAACCCTAACCCGTACCCTAACTCTAAACTTAACCCTATCCCGTACCCTAACCCTTACCCTAAACCTAACCCTAACTCGTACCATAACCCTAACCCTAACCTTATACCGTACCCTAACCTACCCTATTCTAACTCTTACCCGTGCTTATCCTAACCCTAAAACTAATCCTAACCCATACCCTAATGGTTCCCTAATTCTAACCCTAACCCTAACAGTAACACTAACCCTAACCCTAACCAGTACCCTAACCTTAACCCTAAACCTAATCCGTACCTAACCCTTACCCTAACCCTAACCCTAACCCTAACCCTAACCAGTAACCTAATCCTAACCCTAACACCTAAACCGTACCCAAACCCGAACCCTAACCCTAACCATACTCTAAACCTAACCCGTACCCTAATCCTAAACCAGACACTAACCCGTACACTAACCGTACCCTAACCCATAACCTAAACCTAACCCGTACCCTATCCTAACCCTAACCCAACCCGTTCCCAACCCTAACCCTAACCCTAACACTAACCCTAACCCTAACCGTAACCCTAAGCTGTATCCTAACCTTAACCCTAACCGTAACCCTAACACTAACCCTAACGCTAACCCTAAACCTAACACTGCCCGTACACTAACCTTACCCTAAACCTAACACTAACCCTAACCCTAACCCTAAGCTGTATCCTAACCTTAACCCTAACCGTAACCCTAACACTATCCCTAACGCTAACCCTAAACCTAACACTGCCCGTACACTAATCCTTACCCTAAACCTAACACTAATCCTAACCCATACCCTAAACCGTACCCTAACCCTAACCCTAACCCTAATCCTAACCCATACCCTAACCCTAACCCTAACCCTAACACTAACGCTAACCCTAAACCTAACCCTAACCCTATCCTGTACCCTAACCCTAACCCTATTCCTAACCCTAACTCGAACAAATGTCCGCAGTTCCTGAAGCCACCCTCAGTTTCAAAGTCATTCCTATCAAAATCATGGTGGCAGATGTTAGAAATAGGAGAAAAAACCCATAACATATCCACCCCCACAAATGACCCTGGACAGCATCAGTGTAGGAGAAGCAAGACAGAGCGGGACGCAGCACTTTCCTATTTCAAACGATGTCACAGAGACACAGGAGAAAGCAGTGTGGTTCTCGGGCCTCCGGCTGGCTCGGTTGGTTAAGCATCCAACTCCTGACCTCACGTCTGGTCCTGATCTCGGGGTCGTGAGTTCTAGCCGTGGGCTGGGCCATGGACGAGGCATGGCGCCTATTGAACAAACCAGACCCACGGGGGGTGGTCCCGGCATAAGCTGAAGGAGCATAACAGAGAGTCCAGAAGGAAATGTGCTCTGATACAACTGATTTTTTTAACTTAATTTAATTTAAACCCAATTAATTAACGTATAGTGTATTATACTTTCAGAGGCAGAATTCAGGGATTCACCAGTTGGAGATAACAGCAGTGCTCATGAAGTCACGTGCCCTCATTCATGCCTGTCCCCTGTTATCCCCTCCCCCCACCCCTCCCTTCCAGCGACCCTCAGTTTGTTTCCTATGATTAAGAGTCTGTATTTCCTGGGATCCCTGGGTGGCGCAGCGGTTTGGCGCCTGCCTTTGGCCCAGGGCGCGATCCTGGAGACCTGGGATCGAATCCCACATCGGGCTCCCGGTGCATGGAGCCTGCTTCTCCCTCTGCCTGTGTCTCTGCCTCTCTCTCTCTGTGTGTGACTGTCATAAATAAAAAAAAAATAAAAATTAAAAAAAAAGAGTCTGTATTTCCTGCCTCTGTTTTCATCTTATTTGTTTTTCCTTCCATTCACAGATGTCCATCTGCTTTGCTTCTTTAATTCCACCTATGAATGACACCACACGGTCATTCTCTTTCCCGACTGACTTATTTCACTTAACACGATCCCTCTAGTTCTATCCACGTCATTGCAAATGGCAAGATTTCCTTCTCTTTGATAGCTGAGTACCATTCCTATCATCTATCTATCTATCATCTATGACCATCATCTATCTCCCATCCTCTTTATCCATCATCTGCCCGAGGGCTCCGAGGCTCCTCCCGCAGTGTGGCTACTGTGGACCCGCCTGCTGTGCACATTGGGGTGCAGGTGTCCCGAGTGTCACTGCATCTGCATCTTGGGAGTGAGCTCCAGGCCTTGCACCTGCCGGTCGCAAGGCGGCTCTATTTGTAACTTCCTCAGGAGCCTCCACACTGTTTCCAGGGGCTGCACCAGCCGCGGTCCCGCCCAGAGTGGAAGAGGGTCGAGTGAGTTTTGCAGGACATGGTAAAAGTCTGGTCCACATTTCATTCTGCGTCCTGTGGGCTCCAATTCCTTGTCCTTAAGTATTTCTGGGGAAGCCGGGTGTTGGGTTCCGTTTCAGTGAGATGTTTCCGAAGCTCACAGGCCACAGCTGGAGCCTGGAAGGAGGCAGGTGCGCCCAGGGGCAGGCACACCGCCTCCTGCAGAGCCTCCTGCATTGCCTGAGCGTCCCGCAGGGGGCGCCCGAGTCCAAGCCCCGCCAAGGGGGTGCGCATGCCCAGTAGGCCTCTTCCACCTGCACTAACAAGAGCCCGCCTGTGCTGGGGTGGCCTCAGGAGGACGTGGGGAGCGTCCACGCTGATAAGCCGCAGCCTCCTCAGGACCCGCGGGGAGTCTTCAGGGGAACATTGGGCCGCGTTCACGCTGACAGGAGCCCCGGTCTCCTCAGGACCCGCGGTGAGGCTTCAGGAAGATGTGGGCCCGCATCCACGCTGACCGGAGCCCCTGGGCCGCCTCAGGACCAGCGGGGAGGCTTCAGGAAGATGTGGCACCACGTCCACTCTGGCAGGAGCTCCCGGCCCCTCAGGACATAAGTTGAGGCTTCTGGAAGCTGGGGGCCGCATCCACGGTGACAGGAGCCCCGGCCTCCTCAGAACCCGCGGTGACACTTCGGGAGGACGTGGGGCCACGTCCACACAACAGGACGCTGACTTCCTCAGGACCTCCGGGGTAGACTTCGGGAAATATGGGGATGCGTCCATGCGGACAGAAGACCCCAGCCTTGTCAGGGCTGTGGTGAGGCCTAAGAAAGATGTGGGTGCTGCATCCACACAGACAGGGGTCTCTGGCCTCCTCAGCACCCACTGTGAAGGTTTGGGAAGATTTGGGGCCACGTCCATGCTGACAGGAGCCCCCAGCCTCCTCAGGTCTTATGGTGAGGCTTCAGGAAAATGTAGGGCCACGTCAACACTGACAGGACCCCCGCCCTCCTCAGGACCTGCACTTGGCTTTGGGACATATGGGGCTGCGTCTATGGTGACAGGAGCCCACAGCCTCCTCAGGACCCGCGGTGAGTTTTTGGGGGGACGTGGGGCCATGTCCAGGCTGACTGGAGCCCCCGGCCTCCTGAGGACCTGCTGTGAGGCTTCCAGAGGATGTGAGGCAGAGTCCACGGTGACAGGAGACCCGGTGTCCTCAGGACCCGCTGACTATGACTCAGGAACACGTGGGGCCACGTCCGCACTCACAGGAGCCCGGCTTCCTCGGGACCCCCTGGAGGACTCTGGAGGCGCTGTTGGGGGCCACGTCGACATCAGAAGGGACTCCTCAGAACCACAGGGTAAGTGAATGGGTAGAATGAATGGTATGGTCAGGGTAGGGGAGGCAGTTGGTGGTAAAGCTTAGGTTAGATGTTAGGGGTTAGTGATTATGCTTATGGTTATGGATTAGAGGTTAGGGTGAGGGATAAGGGTAAGGGTCAGTGGGTAGGAGTTAGGATGGGGGTTAGGGATTAGGAAAAGGGGTTAGGGTTAGGGTTAGGCACAGGATTTAGAGTTAGCGTTAGGCTTCAGGCTTTAGGGATTAGGGCAGGAGGTTAGGTTTGGGGTTAGGGTTATGGTTAGAGTTAGGGTTGGGCTTAGGTTTGCAGTTAGGGTTAGGGGTTAGAGTGTGAGTTAGGGTTAGGGGTTAGGGTTAAAGTTAGGGCTAGGTTGAGGGTTAGGGCGAGGGTTAGGCTTAGGATAGGGGTTAGGGCTAGGGTTAGGGTTAGGGTTTGGTTAAGGGTTAGGGGCAGGTCAGTGTCAAGGTCAGGGTACGGTTTTGGAAAAGGTTAAGAGATAGGGTTAGGGAGTGGGTTAGGGGTTAGTTTTAGGGTACGGGTTAGGGTACAGTTTGGGGTATGAGATAGGAGTATTAGAGGGTTAGGGTTAGGGTACAGGTTAAGGTTAGGAATAGGATTTGAGTACATTAAGTTAAGGTTAGGGTTAGGGTTAGATTTAAGGTAGGGTCAGGGTTAAGGGTTTAGAATAGGTTTAGGAGTTAGGGTGAGGGTTGGCAGGAAGGTTCAGTGAATGTGTTTCGGTCTTGGGGTTTGTGTTTGGTTTTCGATTAGTGATAGGTCTTGTTTAAGGGTTAGGTTAACATTAGGATTAAGTGTAGGGTTAGGGTTATGTCTGTGTACGGTTAGAGTTTGAGTCTTGGCATGTGCCTGCACTGGGACTCTAGTATCTTGGGCAGTTTAGTTTTATGCACTCTATTTAGGTTTTGGGTTCAAAGATAGCCTGACTCCACCAAGTCAGTGGCCTCCCCAGAGAATCAAAATCCAGGCTTCTGCTGGGGTCAGAATAGACATGGCAGCCTTCTCCTGAGCTGAGCTGAGGAGGGGATTTGTGGCTCTAAGTACTCTTTATTTGGATGTTCAGTTGCCTTTCTGATTTTACCTCTTGTGCGCACATGTTTCATCAATACCACCAATTATCATTTTAAAGTTTTACTTGAATTCCTGTTTGTAAACACAGTATGATATAGCTTCAGGTTTACCACATAGTGATTCAAGCCTTGGATACAACGCCTGGTACTGGTCACAGGTGCCCTCCACTATCCCCATCCCCTGATTCCCCATCCCCCCACCTTGCTCTGGTATTTATTCGTTTATTCTCTGTGGTTAAGAGTGTGTTTCCTGGTTTGCTTCTCTCATCCCCCCCACTCCGCCCTTTGCCAGTTTGTTTGGTTTCTTGAAATTCACACGTGAATGCAATTGTATGGTATTTGGTATCGGTCTTACTCTGACTGACTGAGTTCATTTAGCATAAGTGCTTTCCACTTCTCCCACATCATTGTAAATGGCTTCATTTCATCCCTCCTGAGGACCGAGTGATGTCGCAGTGTGTACATTAACCACCTCATCTCTGCCCGTTCGTCTGCCGATGGACATCTGGGCTGTATCCACGTTTGTCTGTTGTTGATAACGCTGCTACAAACCCTGGGCTGCGTGTCCCACTTCGAATCTACTAAACTACTTTTGTATCCTCGGGGTAAATACCTAGCTGTGCAATTTTGGAATCGTAGGGTAGCTCTACTTTAACTTCTCGAGGACCCTCCACACAGTTTTCCACAGTGGCTGCACCTGTTCGCATGCCCACCAGGAGCGTAAGGGGGCTTCCCCTTCTCCATAGCCTCACCAACACCTGTTGTTTCTTGTGTTGTTAATTTTAGCCATTCTGACGGCTGTCAGGTGACATCTCATTGCGGTTTTGGTTTGCATTTCCCTGATGATGGGTGACGCTGAGTGTCTTTCCGTGTGTCTGGCGGCCATCTGGATGTCTTGTCAGAGACAAAGTCCATTCATGTCTTCTGCCCATCTGCAGTTGGATAATTTGTGTTTCGGATGCTGAGCATTTATATTTGCTTTATGTATTTTGGATACTAACTCTTTATTGTGTGTGTTGTTTACAAATATCTCCTCTCATTTTGTATGTTGCCTTTGAGCTTTGGTTGTTGCCTTCACTTTGTGGAAGCTTTTCAATTTGATGAAGTCCCAAGAGTATTTTTGCTTTTGTTTCCCTCACCTCAGAGGCATAACTAGAAAGAGATCCAACGGCCAATTTCAAAGACGTTGCTGCCTATCTTTTCTTCTTTTTATGGTTTCAGGTCTCACATTTAGGTCTTTCATCCATTTTGAATTTATCTTTTATTTATATGGTGTAAGACAGTGGTCCACTTTCATTCTTCTGCATGTGGCTGCCTGGTTTTGCCAACACCATTTGTTCTTAACCTGGGGTAAGGTTTAGGGTTTGTTGAAGAGACTGTCTTTTTGCCATTGGATATTCTTTCCTGCTTTGTTGATATGGGTAGGGTTAGGGTTAGTGTACGGGTTAGGGAACGGGTTAGGGTTAGGCTATGGGTAGGTTTAGGTTTAGGTTTAGGTTTAGGTATAGGGTTAGGGTTAGGGTTAGGGTTAAGGTGCGGGTTTGGGCTAGCATACGGGTTAGGGTTAGGGTTAGGGATAGGATAGGGTTCGGGTTAGGGTACGGGTTAGGGTTAGGGTACGCGTACTGGTTAGGGTTTAGGGTTAGGGTTAGGGTGAGGGTACGCGCTCGGGTACGGATTACGGTTAGGCTACCGGTTAGTGTTAGGGTACGCGTACGGGTTAGGGTTAGGGTTAGGGTTAGCTTTAGGCTTAGGGTTAGCTTTAGGCTTAGGGTTAGCTTTAGTGTAAATGTTAGGGTACGGGTTAGTGTTAGGGTTAGGGTACGGGTACAGGTTAGAGTTAGGGTACGTGTTAGGGTAAGTGGGTTAGGGTTAAGGGAAGGGTACGTGTTAGGGTATGGGTTAGGGTATGGGTAGGGTTAGGTTATGGGTTAGGTTTAGGGTTATGGTACGGGTTAGGATTAGGGTATGGGTTAGTGTACGGGTTAGGGTTAGGTTTAGGGCACGGGTTAGAATTAGGGTATGGGTTAGTGTACGCGTTAGGGAACGGGTTAGGGTTAAGATTCGGGTTTTGTTTAGGGTACAGCTTAGGTATAGGGTACGGGTTATGCTACGGTTTCGGGTTAGGGTTGGGGTTAGGGTTAGGGTTAGGGTATGGGTCAGGGTTAGCATTAGGGAAGGGGTGAGGGTTAGGTTACGGGTATGGGTACGGGTTAGGGTTAGGGTACAGGTTAGGGTTAGGTTTAGTGTACGGGTTAGGGTTAAGGTTAGGGATAGGGTACGGGTTAGGGTGCAGGTTAGGTTTAGGTTACGGGTGCGGGTTAGTGTTAGGGTAAGGGTTAGGGTTAGAATATGGGTTAGGGTTAGGGAACGGGTTAGTGTTAGGGGTTAGCGTTAGGAATAGGGTATGGGTACAGGTTAGGGTTAGGGTTAGGGTACCAGTTAGGGTTTGGGTACGTGTTAGGGTTAGGTTTAGTGTTAGCGTTAGCGTACGGTTTAGGGTTAGGGTACGGGTTAGGGTTAGGGTAGAGGGTTAGGGTAAGGGTTAGGGTTAAGGTTAGGGATTAAGGTTAGGGTTAGGGTTCATGTTAGGGGTTAAGAGATAGGGTTAGGGTTAGGGTTATGGTTCAGGTTAGGGTACGGGTTAGGGTATGGGTGAGAGTACAGGTTAGGGTATGGGTTAGGGTACGGGTAGGGGTTAGGGTTATGGTTAGGTTTGGGTTAGGGTTAGGGTTAGGGTGAGGGTTAGGGTAAGGGTTAGGGTTAGGGTTCAGGGGTTACGGTTGTCATAGGTTAGGGTTAGGGTAATGGAGAGGGTTAGGGATAGCGTTAGGGTTAGTGTTAGGGTTAGCGTTAGGGTTAGGGTAGGGTTAGGGTACGGGTTAGGGTTAGGGTATGGCTTAGGGTTAGGTTATGGGTCAGGGTTAGGTTTAGGGTACGGTTTAGGGTTAGGGTACGGGTAGGGTTAGCGTTAGGGGTTAGGGTAAGGGTTAGGGTACGGGTTAGCGTTAGGTTTAGGGTTTAGTGTTAGAGTACGGGTAGGGTTAGGGTTAGGATACGGGTAAGGGTTAGGGTTAGGGTTATGGTGCAGGTTAGGGTTAGGGTATGGTTTAGGGTTAGGGTATGGGTAGGGTTAGGTTTAGGGGTTAGGGTTAGGGTACGGGTTAGTGTTAGGTTTAGGGTTTAGGTTTAGGGTACAGTATAGAGTTAGGGTCAGGATACAGCTTAGGGTTAGGGTATGTGTTAGGGTACGGTTTAGGGTTAGGGTACGGGTTAGGGTTAGTGTACGGGTTAGGGTACGGTTAAAGGTTAGGTTACGGGAAAGGTTTAGGGTTAGGGTACGGTTTAGGGTAGGGTACGGTTTAGGGTTCGGGTTAGGGTTGGGTACGGGTTAGATTAGGGTACGGGTATGTGTTAGGGTTAGGGTATGTGTTAGGGTTAGGGAATGGTTTAGGGTTAAGGGACAGGTACACGTTAGGGTACGGTTTAGGATATGGGTTAGGGTTAGGTTATGGGTTAGGCTTAGGGTTAGGGTATGGGTTAGGGTTAGGGTACGTGTTGGTGTACGGTTTAGGGTTAGGGTTAGGGTAGGGTACGGGTCAGGGTACGGGTTGGGGTACTGGTGAGGTTTAGTTTACGGGTTAGTGTTAGGGTACGGGTTACGGTTAGGGGTTGGGGTTAGGGTACAGGTAAGGGTTCAGTTTAGGGTTAGGGTACGGTAAGGGTTACAGTACGGGTTAGAGTTAGAGTACGGTTTAGGGTACATGTTAGGTTTCGGGTACGGATTAGGGTTAGGGTACGGTTAGAGTTTGGGTATGCGTACGGGTTAGGGTTAGGGCACGGGTTAGGGTACCGTTTAGGGTTAGCTTTAGTTTTAGGGTTAGCTTTAGGGTAAGTGTTAGGGTCGGGTTAGTGTTAGGGTTAGGATTAGGTTTACGGTATGGGTTAGGGTTAGGGTACGGGTTAGGGTGAGTGTACGGGTACGGGTTAGGGTTAGGTTTAGCATTAGGGTATGGTTTAGTGTTAGGGTACATGTTAGTGTTAGGGTACGGGTTCAGTTTAGGATTAGGATATGGGTTAGTGTACGGGTTAGGGAATGGGTAGGTTTAGGGTTAGGGTTAGTTTTAAGGTTAGGGTTAAGGTACGGTTTAGGGTTAGCCTATGTGTTAAGGTTAGGATTAGGATACAGGTTAGATAAGGGTTAGGGTACTGGTTAGGGTTAGGTATAGGGTACGTGTTAGGGTACAGGTAGGGAACGGGTTAGGGTACGGGTACATGTTCGGGTTAGGGTACGGGTTAGGGTTAGGGTGAGGGTACAGGTTAGGGTTATTGTAAGGGTTAGGGTACGGATTAGGGAACGGGATAGGGTTAGTGTACGGGTTAGGTTTCGAATTAGGGTATGGGTTAGGTTTGGGTACGGTTTAGGTTTAGGGTATGGATTAGGGTACTGGTTACGGTATGGGTTAGGGTTACAGGTTAGGGTTAGGGTATGGGTTAGGGTACGGGTTAGGGTACGGATTAGGGTTAGCATACGCATTAGGTTTAGTGTTAGGTATAGTGTACAGGTTAAATACGGGTTAGTGTTAAGTTACGGGTATGGGTTAGGCGTAGGGTTAGGGTTAGGGTTAGCTTTAGGGGTAGGGTTAGGGTTAGGGTATGGTTAGAGGTGGTTTAGGGTTAGGTACGGGTTAGGGTACGGGTTAGGGTTAGCGTACTGTTTAGGGCTAGTGTTAGGGATAGGATTCGGGTTAGGGTATAGGTTAGGTTTAGGTTACAGGTACGGGTTAGTGCTTAGTGTTAGGGTATGGGTTAGTACTGGTTAGGGTACAGGTTAGGGAACAGGTTAGGGTTTGGGTTTGGTTTAGGGTTCGGGTACGGGTTAGTGTTAGGTTACGGATAGAGTAGGGTTTAGGGTTAGGGTACGGGTTAGGGTTAAGTTTAGGTTTAGGTTCTCGGTAAGGGGTAGGGTTAGGGTTAGGGGTTAGGGTTAGTGTTAGGGTTAGGGTTAGATGCTTAGGGTAAGGTTTAGGGTTAGGGTTAGGGTATGGGTTAGGGTAAGTGTTAGGGTTAGGGTTAGGGTAGGTTTAGGGCTAGGGTTAGGGTTAGGGTTAGGTTACGAGATAGAGTAGGGTTTAGGGTTAGGGTACGGGTTAGGGTTAGGTTTAGGTTTAGGTTCTCGGTAAGGGTAGGGTTAGGGTTAGGGGTTAGGGTTAGTGTTAGGGTTAGATGCTTAGGGTAAGGTTTAGGGTTAGGGTTAGGGTATGGGTTAGGGTAAGTGTTAGGGTTAGGGTTAGGGTAGGTCTTAGGGTAGGGTTAGGGTTAGGGTTAGAGGGTTATGTTAGGGTTAGGGTTAGGGTTAGGGTAAGGGTAAGGGTTAGGGTTAGGTTTAGGGTTGGGGTTAGGGTTAGGGTTCAGTTGAGGGTTATGGTATAGGTTAGTGTTAGCGTATGGATAGGGTTAGGGTTGGGGATAGGTTTCGGGTTAGGGCAGGGTTAGGGTTTGGTTACATGTACGGGTTAGGATTAGGTTTAGGGTTTGGGTTAGGGTACGGGTTAGGGTACATGTTAGGGTTAGGGTATGGGTTAGGTTTAGGGTTAGGGTACAGGTTATGGTTAGGGTACGAGTTAGGGTTTAGTGTTAGGGTTAGGGTTAGGGTACCGCTAGGGTATGGATTAGGGTTAGGGTACGGTAAGTGTTAGGGTACGTGTATGGGTTAGGGTAGGGCACGGGTTAGGGTATGGGTTAGGGTTAGCTTTAGGCTTAGGGTTAGCTTTAGGGTATGTGTTAGGGTACGGGTTAGTGTTAGAGTTAGGGTTAGGGTACGGGTTAAGGTTAGGGTACGGTTAGGTTTAGGTTATGGGTTAGGGTACGGGTTAGGGTGAGGGTACGGGTTAGGGTTAGCGTTAGGGTACGGTGTAGGGTTAGGGTACGGGTTTGGTTTAGGTTTAGGTTACTGGTTAGGGTTAGGGTTAGGGTATGCGTTAGTGTACGGGTTAGGGTAGGGGGCAGGTTTAGGGTTAGGGTTAGTGTTAGGTTAGGGTTAAGGTATGGGTTAGGGTTAGCTACAGGTTAAGATTAGGGTTAGGGAACGGGTTAGGGTAAGGGTTAGGGTAGGGTTAGGGTTAGGGATAGGGTACGTGTTAGGGTACGGGTTAGGGAACAGGTTAGGGTACGGGTACGTGTTAGGTTAGTGTACGGGTTAGGGTACGGGTTAGTGTTCGGCTTAGGTTATGGGTTCGGGTACAGGTGAGGGTTAGGGTACGGGTTAGGGTTCGGGTAAGGGTTAGGGTATGGATGAGGGTTAGTTTAAGTGTTAGGGTACGGTTTAGGGATAAGGATAGGATTAGTGTACAGGTTAGGTTTCGGATTAGGGTTCGGGTTAGGTTTGGGTACGGGTTAGGTTTAGGGTTACGGTTAGGGTCTGGTAGGGTACGGGTTTGAGTTATGGGTTAGGGTTAGGTTTTCGGTTAGGGTACGGGTTAGGGTTCGGGTTAGGGTTAGCGTATGTGTTAGGGTTAGGTATTGGGTTCGTGTTAAATACAGGTTAGTGTTAGGTATAGAGTTAGGGTACGGTTAGGGTTATCGTACGGTTAGGGTTAGGGTTAAAATGGGTTCGGATAGGGAACAGGTTAGGGTAAGTGTACGTGTACAGGTTAGGGTTAGGGTTAGGGTTAGTGTTAGGGTACGGGTTAGGGTACGGGTTAGGGTTAGGGTTAAGTACTGGGTAGGGTTAGCGTTAGGGTTAGTGTACGCGTTAGGTTAGCATTAGGGTTAGGGTACGCGTTAGGGTATGGGTTAGGGTTATGGTACGGGTTATGGTTAGGGTAAGGTTTAGGGTTAGGCTATGGGTTAGGGTTAGGTTACGGGTTAGGGAACGGATTAGGGTACGTGTTAGGGTTACAGTTAGGGTAGTGTTAGGGTACGGTTTAGTGTTAGGTTTAGGGTTAGGGTTACTGTTAGGTTTAGGTTTAGGGTACAGTTAGGGTTATGGTATGAGTAGGGTTGGGTTAGGTTTAGGGTAGGGTTTAGGGTTACGGTACGGGTTAGCTTTAGGGTTAGGGTACGGGTTAGGGTTAGGGATAGGGTACGGATTAGGTTTAGGGTTAGTGTACGATTTAGGGTCGGTTTAGTGTACGGGTTAGGGTTAGGGTACGGATGAGGGTTGGGTTACGGTTAGGGTATGCGTTAGGGTACGGGTTAGGTTTAGGATTAGGGTACGGGTTAGGTTAGGGTTCGAGTTAGGGTGAGGGTTCGGGTACGGTTTAGGGTATGGGTTAGGGTTAGGGTATGGGTTAGGGTACGGATGAGGGTTTACGTAAGGTTAGTGTAGGATTAGGGTTAGGGTTAGGGTTTAGGTTTGGGTTAGGGTACAGGTTAGGGTTAGGGTTAGAGTTAGGGTTAGGGTATGGGTACAGTTAGGGTTAGGGTACGAGTTAGGGATAGTGTAAGGGTTAGGGTTTGGGTAGGCATACGGGTTACGGTTAGGGTACGGGTTAGGATTAGGGTACGGGTATGGGTTAGGGGTTAGGGCTTACGGTTAGGGTTTGGGTTAGGGTTAGGGTTAGGGGTTAAGGTTAGCGTTAGGGTACAGGAACGGGTTAGGGTTAGGGGTTAGAGGTAGGGTACTGGTATGGGTTAGGGTACGTGTACGGGTTAGGGGTAGGGTACATGTTAGTGTTAGGGTACGGTAAGTGTACTAGTTAGGGTACGGGTTAGGGTTAGGGTACGTTTTAGGGATAGGGTATGGATTCGGGTTAGGGTTAGTGTAGGTTTAGGGTAGGATTGGTGTTATGGTTAGGGTTAGGGTTAAGGGTATGGTTAGGTTACAGGTTAGGGATAGGGTATAGATTAGGACTAGGGTTAGGGTTAGGGTAAGATTAGGGTTAGGGGTTACGGTTAGTTTTAGGGTACGGGTTAGGGTTAGGGTTACAGTCAGTGTACGGGTTAGGTTACGGGTTAGTGTTAGGGTATGGGTTAGGGTACAGATTAGGGTTAGTGTATGGGTTAGGAAACGGGTTAGGGTAAGGGTACAGGATAGGTTACAGGTTAGGGTTAGCGTACGGGTTAGAGTACGGCTTAGAGTACGGGCTAGGGCACGGGTTATGTTATGGGTTAGGTTAGGGTTAGGGTATGGGTTAGGGAACAGGTTAGGGTACGGTTTAGGGTTAGGGTTAGGGTACGGGTTAGGGTTGGGTTAGTGTTAGGGTACGGGTACGTGTTAGGTTTAGGGAATGGGTACAGGTTAGGGTACGGGTTAGGGTTATGGTTCAGGTACAGGTTAGGGTTAGGGTAGCAGTTAGGGTTAGATATCGGGTTAGGGTACAGTTACGGATATGGTTAGGGTACGTGTACGGGTTAGGGTACGTGTTAGAGTTGGGTACTGGTACAGGTTAGTGTTAGGAATAGGGTTAGAATTATGTTTAGACTACGATCATGGATTAGGGTATGGGTTAGGGTTAGGGTGCGGGTTAGGGTTAGGCTATGGTTAGTGTTAGGGTAAGTGTTAGGGTCGGGTTAGGGTTAGGGTACATGTTAGGGTTAGGGTACGGTTAAGGGTTAGCAGTAAGGGTTATGGTTAGTGTTAGGGCTAGGGTTAGGGTTAGGGTACAGGTTAGGGGTAGGGTTAGTGTTAGGGTACGGGTTAGATTTAGGGGTTATGGTACGGGTTAGGTTTAGGGATTAGGGTTAGTGTTAGAGTACGGGTGAGGGAAGGGTTTAGGGTTAGGGTACGGTTAGGGTTAGGTTTAGTGATAGTGTTAGGGGACGGGTTAGGGTTAGGGTTAGAGTTAGGGTTAGGGTACGACTTAGGGTACTGGTTAGGGTTAGGGTTAGGGTACGTGTTATGGTTAGGGTACGGGTTAGCGTTATGGTATGGGAACAGTTAGCAGTAAGGGTTATGATTAGTGTTAGCATTAGGGTTAGGGAACGGGTTAGGGTATGTTTAGTGTTAGGGTACGTGTTAGGGTATGGATTAGGTTTAGGGGTTAGGGTACGAGTTATGTTTAGGGTTAAGGTTAGGGTTAGAGTACGGGTGAGGGAAGGGTTTAGGGTTAGGGTACGGGTTAGGGTTAGATTTAGTGATAGTGTTAGGGGACGGGTTATGGTTAGCTTTAGGGTACGATTTAGGGTACTGGTTAGGGTTAGGGTTAGGGTTAGGGTACGTGTTCGGGTTAGGGTACGGGTTAGGGTTGAGTAGATGTTAGGGAACAAGTTAGGGTTAGGGTCTGGGTTAGGGTTAGGGTACGGGTTAGGTTTATGGGACGGGTTAGGGTACAGGTTAGTGTGAAGGGTACGGATTAGGGTTACTCTTAGGGTTAGGTTTAGGGTAAGGGTACGGGATAGGGTTAGGGTACGGGTTAGTGTTAGAGTTAGGGTTACGGTATGTGTACATTTAGGGTTAGGGTTAGGATAAGGGTTAGGGTTAGGGTACGGGTTAGGGTTAGGGTACTGGTTAGGGTTAGAGTACGGGTTAGGGTTAGGGTATGGTGAGGGATAGGGTTAGGGTAAGGGTTAGGAAAATGGTACGGGTTATGGTTAGGGTTAAGTTTAGGGTACTGGTTAGGGATAGGTTTAGCGGTTAGGGTTAGGGTACGGGTTAGGGTTAGGGTTAGGTTACGGTTAGGGTTAGGGTTAGTGTTACGGTACGGGTTAGTGTTAGGTTACGGTTTAGGGTTAGGTTACGTGTTAGGGTCAGGGTAACGGCATGGATGAGGGTTAGGTTTAGGGTCAGGGTATGGGTACCACTTAGGATTAGGGTATGAGTTAGGGATACGGTACGGGTTAGGGTTAGGGTACGGGTTAGGGTTAGGGTTACGGTTACGGTTTGGGTTAGGGTTAGGGGTTAAGGTTAGAGTTAGGGTACGGGAACGGGTGAGGGGTTAGGGATTAGGTATAGGATACGGGTTAGGGTTTGGGTACAGGTTAGGGTTAGGGTACAGGTTAGGGTTGGGGTGCGGGTTCGGTTTAGGAAGCGGGATTATGTTAGGGTTAAGGTTAGGGTCGGTTTAGGGTTAGGTTATTGTCTAGGGTACGGTTAGGTTACGAGTTCGGGAAAGTTTAGGGTTAGGGTTAGTGTTAGGGTATCGGTTAGAGTACGAGTAGGGTATGGCTTAGTTTAGGGTACGGTTTAGGGTTAGGGTATGGGTTAGGGTACGAGTAAAGGTTAGGTGTTAGGGTTTGGGTTAGTGTTATGGTTAGGGTTAGGGTTAGGTTACGGGTTAGGGTACGGGTTAGGCTAAGGGTACGGGATAGTGTTAGGGTCGGGTTAGGGTTAGGCTACGGGTAACGGTGAGGGTAAGTGTTAGGTTTAGGGGTTAGGCTTAGGGTTAGGGTGGGTGAGGTTAGGGGTTAAGGTTAGGGTACGGGTTAGGGTTAGGGTTAGGTTTAGGGTCGAGTTAGTGTTAGGGTACGGGTAGGTGTTAGGTTTAGGGAATGGGTACGGGTTAGGGTACGTGTATGGGTTAGGATTAGGTTACCTGTTAGGGTTGGGTACGGTACGAGTTAGTGTTAGGAATAGGGTTAGAATTATGGTTAGGGTACGGTTAAGGATTAGGGTACGCGTTAGGGTACCCGGGTGCGGGTTAGGGTTAGAGTCCGGTTTAGTGTAAGGGTAAGGGTTAGGGTTGGGTTAGGGTACGGGTTAGGATTAGGGTACGGTAAGGGTTAGCAGTAAGGGTTATGGTTAGTGTTAGGGTTAGGGTTAGGGTACGGGTTAGGGTAGGTTTAGTGTAAGGGTATGTGTTAGGGTACGGTTTATGTTAGGGTTAGGGTACGGGTAACGTTTAGGGTTAGGGTTAGAGTACAGGTGAGGGAAGGGTTTAGGGTTAGGGTACGGGTTAGGGTTATGTTTAGTGATAGTGTTAGGGGACGGGTTAGGGTTAGGGTTAGGGTACGATTTAGGGTACTGGTTAGGGTTAGGGTTAGAGTATGTCTTAGGGTTAGGTTACGGGTTAGGGTTTGGGTAGGTGTTAGGGTACAGGTTAGGGTTAGGGTCCGGGTTAGGGTTAGGGTACTGGTTAGGTTTATGGGATTGGTTAGGGTACAGCTAGGGTTAGTGTATGGATTAGGGTTACTGTTAGATTTAGGGTTAGGGTAGAGGTACGGGATAGGGTTAGGGTACGGTTTAGGGTTAGAGTTAGAGTTAGGGTATGGGTACCGATTAGGGTTAGGGTTAGGGTAAGGGTTAGGGTTAGGGTGAGGGTACGGGTTAGGGTTAGCGTACGGTTATGGGTTAGGGTTAGGGTATGGGTTATGGTTACGGTACGGGTACAGGTTAGGTGTTAGGGTTTAGGGTTATGGTACGGGTTAGATTTAGGGTACTGGTACGGGTTAGGGTACGGGTACGCGTTAGGGTTAGGGTACGGGTTAGTGTTGGGGTACCGGTATTGTTATGGGTTAGGTTTAGGATTAGGGTTATGGTTACAGTACAGTTAAGGATTAGGGTACAGGTTAGGTTTAGGGTGCGGGTTAGGTTTAGGGTATGGGTTTGTGTTATGGTTAGGGTTAGGGTCGGCTTAGGGTTAGGTTATGGTCACGGGTACGGGTTAGGTTTAGGGTACAGGTTAGGGTAAAGGTTAGGGTTAGGGTATGGATTAGGTTTAGGGTACGTGTTACGGTTATGCTACATGTTACGGCTCAGGTTAGGGTACAGGTTAGGGTATGGGTTAGGGTACAGGTTAGGGTTAGTGTACTGGTTAGGAAACGGGTTAGGGTATAGGGTAAGGTTACAGGTTAGGGTGCGGATTAGGTTTAGGGTACAGTTTAGAGTACGGATTAGGATACGGGTTATGTTATGGGTTAGGTTTAGGGTTAGGGTATGGGTTAGGGAATGGGTTAGGGTCAGTTTAGGGTTAGGGTTAGTGTTCGGGTTAGGGTTAGGGTTAGGTTTAGGGTCAGGTTAGTGTTAGGGTACGGGTACGTGTCTGTTTAGGGAACGGGTACGGGTTAGGGTACGGGTACGGGTTAGGGTTCGGGTACGGGTTAGTGTTAGGGTAGCGGTTACGGTTAGGTATCGCGTTAGGGTACAGTTACGGATATGGTTAGCGTACAGGTACGGGTTAGCGTTAGGGTACGGGTTAGGGTTCGGTTTAGGGTTAGGGTACGGGTTCGGGTTAGGGTGCGGGTTAGGGATAGGGTACGGGTACGGTTTAGGATACGTGTAGGGGTTAGTGTTAGGGTACATGATAGGGTTGGTTCGGTACGAGTTAGTGTTAGTTATAGGTTTAGAATTATGGTTAGGGTACAGTTAAGGATTAGGGTATGGGTTAGGGTTAGGGTGCGGGTTAGGGTTAGGGTACGGTTTAGTGTTAGGGTTAGGGTCGGGTTAGGTTTAGGTTACAGGTTAGGGTTAGGGTATGGGTAAGGGTTAGCAGTAAGTGTTATGGTTAGTGTTAGGGTTCGGGTTAGGGTTAGGGTAGTGGTTAGCGGTAGGTTTAGTGTTAGGGTATGTGTTAGGGTACGGGTTAGGATTAGGGGTTAGGGTACGGGTTAGGTTTAGGGTTAGGTTTAGGGTTAGAGTACGGGTGAGGGAAGGGGTTAGGGTTAGGGATGGGTTAGGGTTGGGTTTAGGGTACGATTTAGTGTACTGGTTAGTGTTAGGGTTAGGGTACGTGTTAGGGTTAGGGTACGTGTTAGGGTTAGGGTACGGGTTAGGGTTTGGGTAGGTGTTAGGGTACAGTTTAGGGTGAGGGTCTGGGTTAGGGTTAGTGTACGGGTTAGGGTTAGAGTATGGATTAGGGTTACTGTTAGGGTTAGGGTACGTTTACGGGATAGGGTTAGCATACGGGTTAGGGTTAGATTTAGGGTTAGGGTATGGGTACGATTAGGGTTAGGGTTAGGGTAAGGTTTAGGGTTAGGGTACGGGTTAGGGTTAGCGTACGGTTACGGGTTAGGGTTAGGGTACGGGTTAGGATTAGCGTACGGTTACGGGTTAGGGTTAGGGTACGGGTTAGGGTTAGGGTACAAGTCGGGTTAGGTGTTAGGGTTATGGTACGGGATTGGTTTAGGGTACTGGTATGGGTTAGGGTACGGGTACACGTTAGGGTTAGGGTACGGGTTAGGGTATGCGTTAGGGTACGGATTATGGTTAGGGGTTAGGGTTAGGGTTAGTGTTAGGGTTTGTGTTAATATTATGGTTAGCGGTTAGGGGTAGGGTACGGGAACGTGTTAGGGGTTAGATGTGAGGGTTAGGGTACGGGATAGGTTTAGGGTACTGGTACGGGTTAGGGTATGTGTACGGGTTAGGGGTAGGGTACGTGTTAGTGTTAGGGTATGGTTTAGGGTACTGGTTAGGGTATGGGTTCAGGTTAGCGTACGGGTTAGGGTTAGGGTACGGTTTAGGGTTTGGGTACGGGTTAGGGTTAGGGTTAGTGTTAGGGTTAGGGTAGGATTAGGGTTAGGGTTAGGGTTTACCTTTAGTTAGGGTTAGGTATAGTGGTTAGGGGTATGGTAAGGTTACGGGTTAGGGTTAGGTACAGGTTAAGATTAGGTTTAGGGTTAGGGTAAGCTTAGGGTTAGGGTTAGGTTTAGGGGTTAGGTTTATGTTTAGGTTTAGGGTTAGGGTTAGTTTTAGGGTACGGGTTAGGGTTAGGGTTACGGTCAGGGTACGGGTTAGGTTACGGGTTAGGCTTATGGTACGGGTTAGGGTACAGGTTAGGGTTAGTGTACGGGTTAGGGTTATGGTACGGTTTAGGTTTAGAGTATGGGTTAGGGTTAGGGTACGGGTGAGGGGTAGGGTTAAGGTATGGGTTAGTGATTGGGTACGGGTTATGTTTAGGGTTAGGAGTTAGGGTTAAGTTTAGGGTACGTGTTAGCGATAGGGTTAGGGGTTAGGGTTAGGGTACATGTAAGGTTTAGGGATAGGTTACGGTTAGGGTTAGGATTAGTGTTACGGTACAGGTTAGTGTTAGGTTACGGTTTAGGGTTAGGTTACATGTTAGGGTTAGGGTAACAGCACGGGTGAGGGTTAGGGTTAGGGTTAGGGTTAGGGCATTGGTACCAGTTAGGTTTACGTTACGAGTTAGGGATAGGGTACGTGTTAGGGATATGGTACGCATATGGGTTAGGGTTAGGATATGGGTTAGGGTTAGGGTATGGGTACGGGTTAGGGGTTAGGGTTACAGTTAAGGTTTGGGTTAGGGTTAGGGTTAGGGTACGGGTAGGGTATGGGTTAGGGTTATGGTATGGGTTAGGTTTAGGGTACGGTACTGTTTAGGGTACGGGTACATGTTAGGATTAGGTTTCGGGTTACGGTATGGTTAGGGTATGGATTAGGGTTAGGGGTTAGGGTTTGGGTTAATGTTAGGGTTAGGGGTAGGGTGAGGGTAGGGTACGGGAACGTGTTAGGGTTAGATGTGAGGGTTAGGGTACGGGATAGGTTTAGGGTACTGGTATGGGTTAGGGTACGTGTATGGGTTAGGGTAGGGTACGTGTTAGTGTTAGGGTACGTGTTAGGGTACTGGTTAGGGTACAGGTTAGGGTTAGCGTACGGGTTAGGGTTAGGGTACGGGTTAGGGTTAGGGTTAGTGTTAGGGTTAGGGTAGGATTAGGGTTATGGGTTACAGTTAGGGTTAGGGTTAGGGTATGGTTAGGTTATGGGTTAGGGTTAGGGTACGGTTTAGGTTTACGCTTAGGGTTAGGGTAAGATTAGGTTTAGGATTAGGGTTACGGGTTAGGTTTAAGGTTAGGTTTAGGGGTTAGGGTTAGTTTTAGGGTACGAGTGAGGGTTAGGGTATGGTCACGGTACGGGTTAGGGTACGGGTTAGGGTTAGTGTACGGGTTAGGGTACGGGTAGGTGTTAGGGTTAGTGTTAGGGTACGGGTTAGGGTTAGAGTACGGGTTAGGGTACGGGTAGGTGTTAGGGTTAGGGTTAGGGTACTGGTAAGGGTTAGGGTTAGTTTTACGGTACAGGTTAGTGTTAGGTTATGGTTTAGGGTTAGGTTACGTGTTAGGGCTAAGGTAATGGCACAGGTGAGGGTTAGGGTTAGGGTACGGTTAGTGTTAGGGTTAGGGTATGGGTACCAGTTAGGGTTAGGGTACGAGTTAGGGATAGGGTACGGGTTAGGGTTTGGGTACGCGTACGGGTTAGGGTACAGGTTAGGGTTAGGGTACGGGTACGGTTTAGGGCTTAGGGGTTACGGTTAGCATTTGGGTTAGGGTTAGGGTTAGGGGTTAATGTTAGGGTTAAGGTACGGGAATGCGTTAGGGTTAGGAGTTAGGTTTAGGGTACGGGTGAGGGTTAGGGTACGGGTTAGTGTCAGGGTACAGTACGGTTACGGGTTAGGTTTAAGGTTAGTGTTATGCTTAGGATATGGTTAAGGATTAGGGTACAGGTTATGGTTCGGGTGCAGGTTAGGTTTAGGGTATGAGTTTGTGTTAGGGTTATGGTTAGGGTCGGCTAGGGTTAGGTTACAGTCTACGGTACGGGTTAGGTTATGGGTTCGGGAAAGGTAGGGTTACGGTTGGTGTTAGGGTATCAGTGAGGGTATGGGTAGGGATTGAGTTAGGGTTAGGGTACGGGTTAGGGTTAGGGTTAGTGTGTGGGTTAGGGTACGGATTAGTGTTAGACTCAGGTTAGGGTAAAGGTTAGGGTAAGCATACGGGTTAGGGTTAGGGTACGGTTTAGGGTTAGGTTACGGGTTAGGGTTAGGGTACAGGTTAAGGTAAGGGTACCGGTACGGGTCCGGGTTAGGGTACCGGTTAGGGTATGGGTTAGGATAAGTTTTAGGGTACGGGTTAGGGTATGTGTGAAGGTTAGGGTATGCGTTAGGGTTAGGGTAGGGGTTATGGTTACGGTTACGGTTAGGGTGAGGTTACGGGTTATGGATAGAGTACTGGTTAGGGTTAGGGTAAGGGTTAGGGTTAGTGTACTTGTTATTGAAAAGTTTAGGGTTAGGGTACGGAGTAGTGTACTGGTTAGTGTTAGGGTATGGGTCAGTGTACGGGTTAGTGTTAGGTTTAGGTTTACAGTACGGTTAGGGTGCGGGTTAGGGTACAGGTTAGGGTAGGGTTTAGGTTTAGGGAACGGGTTAGGGTGAGGGTACATGTACGGGTTAGGGTTAGGGTACGGGTTAGGTTTAGGGTTAGGGTACTGGTACGGGTATGGCTTAGGGTGAGGGTTAGGGTAAGGTTACGGTTTAGGGTCCGTGTTAGGCTACTGGTTAGGGTTTGGGTTAGGGTAAGGTTTAGGATATGGGTTAGGGTACGGGTGAGCGTTAGGGTACGGGTTAGGGTTAGGGTAGGGGTTAGGGTTAGGGTACGGGTTAGTGTTAGGGTAGCGTTGACGGTTAGGGTACGGGTACGGGTACGGGTTAGGTTTAGGGTTAGGTTTAGTGTCCAGGTATGGGTTAGGCTTAGGGTAGAGCTTAGAGTACGGGTTAGGGTTAGAGTATGGATTAGGGTTGTGTTAGGGTACGTTTAGGTTAGGGTACAGGTTTGGGTTAGGGTCGGGTTAGGGTTTGTGTACTGGTTATGGTATGGGTTAGGTTTAGGGTATGGGTTAGGGTACATGTTAGGGATATGGTACTGGTTTGAGTTAGGGTATGGGTTAGGGTTAGGATACGGGTTAGTGTACGGGTTAGGGTTTGTGTACTGGTTAGGTTACGGGTTAGGTTACGGGTATGGTTTAGGGAACAGGTACGGGTTAGGGTACGGGTTCGGGTATGTGTTAGGGTATGGGTAAGGGTACAGTTTAGTATTAGGGTACAGGTATGGGTTAGGGTTAGGGTACGGGTACGCCTTAGGGTACGGTTTAGTGTATGGGTTAGGGTTAGGCTTAGGGTACGTGTTAGGGTTAGGTTTAGGGTACGGGTTAGGGTACGGGTTAGGGATAGGGTACGAGTTATGGATAAGGTGCAGTTTAGGGTACGAGTTAGGTTATGGGTTAGGGTTAGGGTTGGGGTACGGGTTAAGGTATGGATTAGGTTTAGGGTTTGGTAATGCATTAGGGCACGGGTTATGGCTAGGGTACGGGTACAGTTTAGGGTACTGGTTAGGTTTAGGGTACGGGTTAGGGTACAGGTTATGGTTAGGGTTAGGTTTAGGTTACGGGTTAGGGTACGGGTAAGGGTACAGGTTAGGGTTAGGGTACATTTAGGGTTAGGGTACAGTTTAGGGTTAGTCCCGGGTTAGGGTTAGTGTACTGGTTAAGGTACAGTTTAGGGCTAGGGTACGGGTTAGGTTACGTGTTAGGGTTAGGGTCCTGGTTAGGGTTAGGGTACGGGTTAGGATTAGGGTATGCGTTAGGGTACGGGTTAGGGTTAGGGGTTAGGCATTAGGGGTTAGGGTTAGGGTTAGTGTTAGGGGTTAGGGTTAGGTTTAGGGTTCGGGTTTAGTTGTTAGGGTTAGGGAACGGGTTAGGGTACGGGTTAGGGTACGGGATAGGGTTAGTGTTAGGGCACGGTTTAGGGAAAGGATTAGGGTTAGGGTTAAGTGTAGAGTTAGGGTACGTGTTAGGGTTAGGCTATGGGTACGGGTTAGGGTACGGGTTAGGGTACATGTTAGGGTTACGGTACAGGTGAGGGTACGGTTACGGTGAGGGTACTGGTTAGGGTTAGTACGGTTTAGGTTTAGTGTTAGGGTTAGGGTACGGTTTAGGGTACGGGTTAGCGTACGGTTTAGGGTTTGTGTACAAGTTAGTGATAGGGTACGGGTTAGGGTACAGGTTAAGGTACCTTTTAGGGTTAGGCGTTACGGGTTAGGGTTAGGGTTAGTGTACGGGTTAGGGTTAGTGTTACGGTAAGGGTACGGGTACGGGTTAGGTTTAGGGTTAGTGTTAGGGAAGAGGTTAATGTTAGTGTACTTGTTATTGAAAGGTTTAGGGTTAGGGTACTGTTTAGGGTACGTGTACGTGTTAGGGTTAGGGTACGGGTTAGTGTTAGGGTACGGGTTGGGTTAGGATAGCTTATGGGTTAGGTTACGGGTTAGGTTTATGGTACGGGTATGGGTTAGGTTTCGGGTTATGGTTAGGGTACGGGTACGGGCTTTGGGTACAGACACTGGTTAGGGTTAGGGTACGGGTTTTGGTACGGGCTAGAGTATGGGTTAGGGTATGGGATAGAGTACGGGTTAGTGTACGGGTTAGAATTAGGGTATTGGCTAGGGTACGGATTAGGGTAAGGTTTAGGGTATGGGTTAGGTTTAAGGGTATGTGTTAGGGTCCGGGTTATGGTATGGGTTAGCGTCCAGATTAGGGTACGGGTTAGGTTTCGGATTAGGGTACGGGTTAGGGTACGGATAAGCTTTAGGTTTAGGGTTAGGGTTAGGGTACGGGTTAGGGTTAGGGTACGTGTTAGGCTATGGGTTAGTGTTAGTTTACAGGTACGGGATACGGTACAGGTACGGGATAGGGTTAGTGTATGGGTATGGGTTAGGGTAAGGGTTTAGGGTTAGGGTATGGTTTAGGGTTAGGGTCCGGGCATGGGTTAGGGTTAGAGTTAGGTTTAGGGTACGGGTACAGTTTAAGGTTAGCATTAGGGTTAGGGTACGGGTTAGGGTTTGGTTACCAGTACAGGTTAGGGTAAGGGTATGTGTTAGTGTTAAGGTATGGGTACTGGTTAGGGGTTAGTGGTTAGGGTTAAGGAATGGGATAGGATTACAGTACAGGTTAGGGTTAGGATACGGGTACGGGTTAATTTACAGGTTATGGTTAGGGTACGGGTACGGGTTAGGGTACGGGTTAGGGTTAGGGAACGGGTTAGGGTACAGGTTAGGGTTACTGTCCAGGTACGGGTTAGGGTTAGGCTAAGTGTTCGGGTAAGGGTAAAGGTACCGGTTAGGGTACGCTTTAGGGTACAGGTTAGTGTATGGGTTAGAGTACGGGTTAGTGTATGGGTTAGGGTTAGGGTACTGTTTAGGATATGGGTTAGGGTAAGGGTTAGTGTACGGTTTAGGGTTAGGGTACGGGTTAGGGTCCGAGTTATGGTACGGGTTAGGGTATGGGTTAGGGTACGGGTTAGGGTACTCATTAGGGTTAGGGTACTGGTTAGGTTTAGGTTTAGGGTACAGGTTATGGTATGGGTTAGGTACTGGTTAGGGTATGGGCTAGGGTACGGGTTAGGGTATGGGTTAGGGTTACGTTAAAGGTTAGTGTATGGGTTAGGGATAGGGTTAGGGTACGGTTTAGTGTTAGAGTATGGGTTAGGGTTAGGGTATGGGTTACGGTTAGATTTAGAGTTGGGCTATGGGTGAGTTTTAGGGTATGGGATCGGGTTAGGGTATGGGTTAGGGTTCGGTTTAAGGTACGGATGAGTGTACAGGTTAGGGTTAGGTTTAGGGTAAGGGTTAGGGTATGGATTCGGGTTAGGTTTAGGGTTAGGGTTAGGGTGAGGTTACGGGTAAGGGTTAGGGTACAGGTAAGGGTACGGGTTAGGGTTAGTTTATGGGTACAGTTTAGGACACGGGTACGGGTTAGGGTAAGGGTTAGGTTTAGGTTATGGGTACGGATTAGGGTTCAGGTACGGTTTAGGGTTAGGGTTAGGGTACAGGTACGGGTTAGGTTTAGGGTTAGGGTTAAGGTACGGTTTAGGGTTAGGGTACGGGTATGAGTTAGGGTTAGAGTTAGGTTTATGGTACGGGTACTGTATAGGGTTAGGGTTAGGGTAAAGGTAAGTGTTAAGGTACGGGTACTGCTTAGCGGTTAGGGGTTAGGGTTATGGTACAGCTTAGGGTTAGGGTGAGGGTATGGGTACGGGTTAGGGTTAGGTTATGGGTTAGTGTTAGGGTATGGCTACTGGTTAGGAGTAAGGGGTGAGGGTAAGGGTACAGGTTAGGGTTATGGTACGGGTACAGGTTAGGGATTAGGGGTTAGGGTTAGGGTGTGGGTTAGAGATAGCTTATGGGTTAAGGTTAGGTAATGGGTACCCGATAGGGTACGTGTACAGGTTAGGGTTAGGGTACTGGTTAGGGTTAGGGTACAGTAACGGGTTAGGGTAGAGTAAGGGTTAGTTTACGGGTTAGGGTTATGTTATGGGTACGGGTTAGGTTACGGGTTGGGGTTAGGGTACGGGTACGGGTTAGGGTAATTATAGAGGTTAGGTTTAGGATACCGGTTAGGATATGGTTTAGGGTATGGGTTAGGGTACGGGTTAGAGTACGGGTTAGTGTACGGGTTAGGGTTAGGGTACTGTTTAGGGTATGGGTTAGGGAAAGGGTTAGGGTATGGGTTAGGGTCCGGGTTATGGTCCGGGTTAGTGTACGGGTTAGGTTACGGGTTAGGGTACTGCTTAGGGTTAGGGTATGGTTAGGGTATGGATTAGTGTTGGGTTACGTTTAGGGTATGGGAACGGGTTAGAGTTAGGGTACGGGTTAGGTTTAGGCTTAGGGTATGGGTTAGGGTATGGGTTAGGATACGAGTTAGGGTATGGGTTAGAGTACAGTTTAGCGTACGGTGTAGGGTACCTTTTAGGGTTAGGGTACAGGTTAGTGTCAATGGGTTAAGGAAAGGGTTAGGGTACAGAAAATGGTTAGAGTACAGGTTAGGGTTTGGGGTTAGGGTACGGGTTAGGGTATGGGTTATGGTACTGGATAGGGTTAGTGTACCGGTTAGTGTTAGGATAAGGGTTAAGGTTAGGATACGGGTTAGGGTACGGGTTAGGGTACGGGTTAGTGTTAGAGTACGGGTTAGGGTTAGGGTACAGGTTATGGTTAGATTTAGGGTTAAGGTACGGGTTAGGGTTAGGTTACGGGTTAGGGTCCGGATTGGGGTACGGATGAGGGAACGGGTTAGGGTACGGGTTAGTGTTAGAGTACGGGTTAGGGTTAGGGTACGGGTTATGGTTAGATTTAGGGTTAAGGTACGGGTTAGGGTTAGGTTACGGGTTAGGGTCCGGATTAGGGTACAGATGAGGGTACGGGTTAGGGTTACATTTAGAGTTAGGGTACGGGTGAGGGTTAGGGTATGGGTTAGGGTTAGATTTAGGGTTAGGGTATGGGTGAGGGTTAGTGTACGTGCTAGGGTTAGGGTACGGGTTAGTGTTAGTGTAATTGTTATTGAATGGTTAGGGTTAGGGTACAGTTTAGGGTATGGGTTAGGGTTTGGGTAAGGGTACGGGTTAGGGTTAAGGTACGGGTTAGTGTTAAGGTACGGATACTGGTTAGGTTTTAGGGGTTAGGTTAAGGGTACGGGTTCGGGTTAAGGTACGGGTTAGGGTTAGGTTATGGGTACGAGTTAGGCTACGTGTATGGGTTAAGGTTAGGGTACGGGTTAGTGTTATGGTACGGGTACAGGTTAGGGTAGGGTATAGATAGGGTTACGGGTTAGGGTTATTGTACAGATAAGGGTTAGGGTTAGGGTAAGGGTTAGGTTTAGGGTTATAGGTTAGGGTT
Organism: Nyctereutes procyonoides; assembly: GCF_905146905.1. Classification (NCBI taxonomy): domain Eukaryota; kingdom Metazoa; phylum Chordata; class Mammalia; order Carnivora; family Canidae; genus Nyctereutes; species Nyctereutes procyonoides. Next base: position 48,053,134 of record NW_026575024.1, read on the forward strand.
ATAGTACGGGTTAGGGTACGGGTTAAGGTATGGGTTAGAGTACAGGTTAGTGTATCGTTTAGGGTTAGGGTACTGTTTAGGGTATTGATTATGGTAAGGGTTTGGGTACGGGTTAGGGTTAGGGTACGGGTTAGGGTCCGGGTTATGATACGGGTTAGGGTACGGGTTAGGGTATGGGTTAGGGATAAGGTACGGGTTATTGTTTGTTAAGATTGGGGTTCGGGTACGGTTTAGGGTACGGGATAGTGTACTGGATAGGGTACGGGTTAGGTTTAGTGTACGGATGAGAGTGTACGGCTTAGGGTACGGGTTTGGGTACGGGTTAGGGTTAGGTTTTATGGGTTATGGTTATGGTTAGGGTTAGTCATTAGGGTTAGGGTTCAGGTTAGGGTACAGGTTAGGTTAGGGTATGGGTTAGGGTATGGATTAGGGTTAGGGTTAGGGTTAATTTTATTGTACGGGTTAGGGTTAGGTTCCGGGTTTGGTATGGGTTAGGTGACAGGATAGGGTACGGGTTAGGTTTAGGGTACGGATTAGGGAACGGGTTAGCGTATGGTTTAGGGTACAGGTTAGGGTACGGATTAGGGTTAGGGTAAGGGTTAGGGTACGGGTTTGGGTTAGGGTACGGGTTAGGTTAGGGTATGGGTTAGGGTATGGGTTATGGTTAAGTTTAGGGTTAGGTTAGGGGTTAGGGTTATAGTACGGGTTAGGGTACGGGTTAGGGTACCCTTACCATAATCAATACCCTAAACAGTACCCTAACCCTAAACGATACACTAACCTGTACTCTAACCCATACCCTAACCCATACCCTAACACTTACCCTAACCCTAACCCATATCCTAATGCTAACCTAACTCGTACCCTAACCATAACACCCAACCCTAACCCGAACCTGTACCCTAAACCTAACCCTAAACCCTAAGCCTTACCTTAACCCGTACCCAACCCTAACCCGTAACCTAACCCTAACCCGAACAATAACACTAACCCGTACACTAACCCGTACCTTTACCCTAACCCTTAAACTCACCCTTACTCATATCCTAACCCTATCAATAACCCTAAACTTAAATCGTACCCTAACCCATACCCTAACCCGTACCCTAAACCTAACCCTAATCCAAAACCTAGTCCTAACCCATACCCTAACCGTACCCTAACCTTTATGGTAACCTAACCTAACCCTAACTCTAACCCAAACCCGTACCCTAACCCGTACCCTAACACTAATACGTACACTAACCCATACACTATCCCTAACCCGTACCTTGAAACTAACCCGTACACTAACCCGTACTCTAAGCCATACCCTAACCCTAACCCGTACCCTAACCCTAACCCGTACCTAACCCTAACCCATACCCTAATGCTAACCTTAACCCGTACTCTAACCCTAACCCGTACCCTAAGCTAACCCTAACCCATACCCTAAGTCTAACACCTATCCCTAACCCTAACCCATACCCTAACCCTAACAGTAACCCTAACCCCTAAGCCTAGCCTAACCCATACCCAAACCCTAACCCGTAACCTAACTGAAGCATAACCCTAACCGTAACCCGTGCCCTACCCCTAAACCGAACCCTAGCCCTAACCCCTACCCTAACCCCAACCCATACCCTAACATGTACCCTAAATCTAACCCGTACCCTAATTCTAACCAGTACGCTAACCCTTACCTGAAACCTAAACCTAACCCGTACCCTAAGCCTTACACTAACCCTAACCTGTAACCTAACCCTAACCCATACCTTAAACCCAACACATACCCTAACCCTTACCCTAACACTAACTCTAACCCTGTAGACTAACACATACCCTAACCCATACCATAACCCGTACCCTAACCCTAACCGCAACCCTAAGCCTAACCCTAACCCAAACTCGTACTCTAAACCTAACCCTAACCCTATCCCATACCCTAATACTAACCAATATCTTAACCCTATCCCGTACACTAACCCATACCCTAACCCTTACCCATACCCTAACAGTAACCCGTACCCTAACCCTAAACCCTTCCCGAACCCTAAACCGTACCCTAACCCGTACCCTAACCCTTACCCGTACCCTAACCCTAAACCGTCCCTTAACCCAAACCTAAACCTAACCCGTATCCTAACCCTAACCCGAACCCGAATCCTAACCCATACCCTAACCCGTACCTTACCCCAAGCCTTAACCTAACCCTAACCTGTATCCTAACCCTAACATGTACCCTAACCCGTGCCTTGCCTAACCCGTACCCAAACCCTGACCATAACCCGTACCCTAACCCGAACCCTAACCCGTACCTAAACTGTACCCTAACCAGAACTCAAACCCTAACCCGTATCCTAACCTTAACACTGACCCTAAACCATACCCTGACCCGAACCCTAACCCTAACCTTAACACGTACCCTAACCCATACTCTAACCAGTACCCTAACCCTAATCCTTACCCAAACCCGCACCCTAATCCGTACCATTACCCTAATCTAACCCTAACCCTAACCCTAAGCCGTTCCCTCACACTAACCCGTACCCTAACCCTAAACCGTAACCTAAACTGTAACCAAACCCTAACCCGTAATGTAACCCAACACTAACCCTACCCCGTACCCTAACTCGTAACTGTACCCTAACCCTAACCCGCACCCAAACCCTCACCCGTACCCTAACCTTTGCCCTAACCCTAACCCGGACCCTAACCCTGACACTAAACCAAACCCATGCCCTAACTGTAACCCTAACTCTAACCCCTACACATACCCTAAACCTAACCCTTACCCGTACAATAACCCGTACCCTAACCCTAATCTGTACACTAACCCTTACCCTATCCGTACACTAATCCTAACCCTAACCTGTACCCTAACCCTAACCCTACCCTAACCCTTACCCAAACCTAACCTGTAACCTAACTCGTACCCTAAATACTTACCCTAACCCGTACACTAACCCTAACACTAACCCTAACCCGTACCCTAACAACAACCCGTACCCTAACCCTCAACAGCACCTAACCCGTACCCTAAACCTAACTGTACCCTATCCGTACTCCTAACCCTAACCCGTACCATAACCCCTACCCTAACCCTAACACGTACCCTAATGTAACCCTAACCCGTACACTAAGCCTAACCAGTATCCCTAACCGTAACCCGTTCCCTAACCCGAACCCTAACCGTAACACCAAAGCATAAACTTATCCCTACCCCAAACCCAAACCCTAAACCTAACCCATACCAAAACACTAACCCTAAACCGTTACCTAAGTATAACCCATATCCTAACCCTAACCCCTACCCTAAACCTAACCCGTACCCTAACACGTACCTTAAATCTAACCTGTACCCGAAACCTCACCCGTACCCTAACCCTAACCTGAAACCTAAACCTAACCCATACCGTAACCTGAAACCTAACCCTAACCCGTAACCTAACCCTAACACGTCCATAACCCTAACCCGTACCCCAGCCCTAACCTGTACCCTAACCCATACCCTAACCCTAACCCTAACCATAACTCTAACCGTACCCTAACCCTAACCCTAACCGTTACATAACCCTAACCTAACCCTAACCCGCACCCTAACCCTAACCTGTACCCTAACCCTAACCCTTACCCTACCCCGTAAACTAACCGCAACCAGTACCCTAAACCTAACCCATAACCTCATCCGTACCCTAATCCTAACACTACCCTAACCCGTACTCAACCCTAAACCGTATCCTAACCCGTACCCTAACCCGTAACCTAAACCGAAATTAATCCTGACATACCCTAACCCGTATCCAAACCAGCACACTAAACCATGCCCTAAACTTACCCTAAACCTAACCCGTACCCTAACCTTAACCCATACCCTAACCCGTACCCTAACCCTAAACCGTACCCGTACCCTAACCCGTACCCGTACCCTAACCATAACCAGTACCCTAAACTTAAACGTACCCTAACCCATACCCTAACCTTAACCTGTAAACTGACCCTAACCACTACCCCAACCTGTATCCGTACCTAACCCTAACCCGTACCCTAACCTGTACCTTACCTAACCCGTACCCAAACCCTAACCATAACCCGTACCCTAACCGTACCCTAACTCGAACCCTAACCCGTACCTTAACCCGTACCCTAACCAGTACTCAAACCCTAACCCGTATCCTAACCTTAACGTAATCCTAACCCGTACCCTGACCCATACCCTAACCCTAACACATACCCTAACCCGTACTCTAACCAGTACCCTAACCCTAACCCTAATCATTAAACAAAACCACACCCTAATCTGTACCCATACCCTAATCTTAACCCTAACACTAACCCTAACCCTAAACCGTACCCTAACCCTAACACTAAACCTAACACTAACCATCCCTAACCCTAACCCATACCCTAACCCTAACCGTACCTAAACCATAACCTAACCCTAACCCGTAACGTAACCCAACCCTAACCCTACCCATACCTAACCCGTACCTGTACCCTAAACCTAACCCTAACCGAACCCTACCCGTACCCTAACCTTAACCCTAACCCGAACCCATACACTAACCCTGACACTAACCCAAACCCATACCCTAAACGTAACCTGTACACTAATCCTAACCCGTAATCTAACCCGTACCATACCCTACCTAACCCTAACACTAACCCTAACGCTAACCGCTAACCCGTACCCTAACCTAACCCTAACCCGTACACTAACCCTAACCTGTACCTTAACCGTAACCCTAACTCTAACCCTACACATACCCTAAACCTAACCCTAAACCTAACCCTAACCCGTACCCTAACCCTACAATAACCCGTACCTTAACCCTAATGTACACTAACCCTAACCCTAACCGTACCCTAATCCTAACCCTAACCTTATCCTAACCCTAACCCAAACCTAACCCGTAACCTAACTCATACCCTAACCCATACCCTAACCCATACACTAACCCTAACCCGTACCATAACCCGTACCCTAACCCTAACCCATACCCTAACAATAACCGTACCCTAACCCTAACAGCACCCTAACCCGTACCCTAAACCTAAACCTACCCTAACTCGTACCCTAACCCTAACCCGTACCATAACCCTACCCTAACCCTCACATACCCTAACGTAACCGTAACCCGTACCCTAAGCCTAACCCTAACTCTAACCCTAACCGTTCCCTAACCCGAACCCTAACCGTAACACCAAAGCTTAAACTTATCCCTACCCAACCCTAACCCGAACCCTAACCCGTACCAAACACTAACCCTAAACCGTACCTAACTATAACCATATCCTAACCCTAACCCCAACTCTAAACCTAACCCGTACCCTAACATGTACCTAAATCTAACCGTACCCTAAACCTCACCCATACCCTAACCCTAACCGAAACCTAACCCTAACCCATACCGTAACCCGAACCTAACCCTAACCTGTAACCTAAACCTAACATGTCCTAACCCTAAGCCATACCCAGCCCTAACCTGTACCCTAACCCATACCCTAACCCTAACCCTAACCCATACCCTAACCCGTACACTAAACCTAAACCGTAACCTAACCCTAAGCCGTACCCTAACCCTAACCCTAACCCTAACCGTACCCTAATGCTAACCCTAACTCGTACCCTAACCTAAACCCTAAACCTAACCTAACCTGTACCCTAACCTAACCCTAAACCCTAAGCCTACCTTAACCCATACACAAACCCTAACCTATAACCTAACCCTAACCTGAACCATAAACCTAATCCGTACCCTAAACCGTACCTAACCCTAACCCTTAATCTAACCCTAACCCGTAACCTAACCCTAACCCGTAACCTAACCCTAACCCGTACCCTAACCCTAACCCGTACACTAACCCATACACTAACCCTAACCCTAACCCTAACACTTACCCTAACCCTAACCTAACCCTAACCCTTACCCTAACCCTAACCCGTACCCTAACCCGTAACCTAACCGTAACCCATACCCTAAACCTAACCCGTACCCTCACCCGTACACTAACCCTAACACTAACCCTAACCCGTACCCTTACACTAACCCTAACCCTAACCCGTACCCTAACCCTAAACCTAACCATAAACCTAACCCATACCCTAACCCGTACCCTAACACTAACCCTAACCCTAACCCTAAACATAAGCCATACCCTACCCTAAATCTAACCCTAACCCTAACCCTGACAGTCACTTAAACCTAAGCCTAATACGTACCCTAAACCGTACACTAACCAGTACCCTAACCCTAATCTTACCCTAACCTGCACCCTAACCGTACCCTACCCTAACCCTAAACCTAACCCTAACACTAACCCTAACCCTAACCCGTACCCTACCTCTAACCCTAACCCTAACCTAACCAATCCCTAACCCTAACCCGTACCCTAACCCTAAACCGTAAACTAACCCATACCATAAACCTAACCCTAATCTAACCAGTACCCGAACCCTAACCCGTACCCTAAACTTAACCCTAACCCTAAACCGTACCCTAAACCTGACACTAACCCTAACCCGTACCCTAACCGTAACCCGTACCCTAATCCTAACCCATAACCTAACCCGTACCCTATCCCTACCTAACCCTAACACTAACCCTAATGAAACCGCTAACCTGTACCCGTACACTAACCCTAAGCCGTACCCTAACCCTAAACCTACCCTAACACTAAACCTAACCCAAACCTAACCCTATCGCTAACCATAAACCGTACACATACCCTAACCCTAACCCTGAACCTAACCCTAACCCTAACGTACCCTAACCCGTACAATAACCCTAACCCTAACCTGTACACTAACCTTACCCAACCCGTACCCTAACCATAACCCTAACCCTAACCTGTACCTAACACTAACCCTAACCTAACCCTTACCCTAACCCTAACCCGTAACCTAACCTATACCTAAACCATACCCTAACCAGTACCTAACCCATACACTAATCCTAACCTGAACCCAAACACGTACCCTAACCCTAACCCTAACCCTAAACGTACACTAACCTGATCCTAACCTAATCCGTCCCTAACCGTTACCCTAACCCTAACCCTAACTCGTACCCTAACCCGAACCCTAACCCTAACACTAAACTGACCCTAACACTAACCCTAACCTAACCCTAACGTACCATAACCCGTACCATAGCCCTAACCCTAACCCTAACCCGTACCCTAACCCTAACCTAAACCGAACGCTAAACCAAACCCTAACCCTAACCGTACCCTAACCCTAACCGTACCCTAACGCTGACCCTAACCCATACCCTAACCTAACCCTATCCCTAACCATAACCCGTTCCGTAACCCTAACCCTAACCCTAACCCTATCCCTAACCCAACATGTCCTGTCCCAAACCCCAACCCATACCCTAACCCGTACCATAACCCTAACCCTAACCCGTACCCTAACATAACCCATATCCTAACCCTACCCTAAACCTAAACCGTACCCTAACACGTACCTAAACCTAACCTGTACCCTAAGCCTAACCCTAACCCATACCGTAACCCTAACCCTAACCTGTAACCAAACCTAAGACGTACTGTAACCCTAACCCGTACCCAAACCCTAACCGTACCCTAACCCATACCCTACCCTAACCCTCACTCTAACCCTAACCCTAACCCATACCCTAACTCTAACCCGTACCCTAACCCTAACCTGTAACCTAACCCGAAGCATAACCCAACCGTAACCCGTACCCTAACCCTAACCCGTACCCAAACCTAATACGTACCCTAACCCTAACCCTACCCTAACACGTACCCTAAATCTAACCCATACCCTAAATCTAACCCGTACCCTAACACTAAACCTAACCCTAAACCTAACCTAAACCTAACCCTAATCAGTACCCTAACCGTACACTAACCCTAACCCCTACCCTAAACCCAACATGTACCCTAACCCTAACCCTAACCCTAACCCAACACCGTACCATAACCCGTACGCTAACCCGTACCATAACCTGTACCCTAACCGCAACCCTAACCGCAACCCTAACCCGTACCCTAACCCTAACCCTAACCGTACTCTAACCCTAACCCTAACCCTAACCCGTACCCTAACACTAACGTACCCTAACCCTAACCCGTACCCTAACACTAATCGTACCCTAACCCTAACCGTACACTAACCCGTACCCTAACCCTTACCCGTACCCTAACCCTAACTCGTAACCTAAACCTAAACCGTTCCCGAACCCTAAACCATACCCTAACATGTACCCTAACCCTAAACAGTACCCTAACCGTACCCTAACCCTATCGTACCCTAACAATAACCTGTACCCTAACCCTAACAGCACCCTTACCCGTACCTAACCCTAACCAGACCCTACCTCGTACCCTAACCCTAACCCGTACCATAACCCGTACGCTAACCCTAATGCTACCTAACCCGTATACTGTACCCTAACCCATACCCTAACGAGTACCCTAACCCATACCCTACACCATACCCTAACCCGTAACCTAACCGTAACATGTACCCTAACCCTAACCCGTACCCTAACCCTAAACCTACACCTAACCCTATCCCGTACCCTAGCCCTACCCTAACCTGTACCATAACCCTAACCCTAACCCTCAACCTGACCCTAACCCGTATACTTACCCGTACCCTAACCCTAACCCTGTCCCATTCCTAACCATACCCCATACCCTAACGCGTAACCTAACCCTAACCCTAACCGGTACCCTAACCCGTACCCTAACCCTAACCCTACACTTAACACTATCTCATACCCTAGCCTAGCCCTTACCCTAACCCTAACCCGTACCCTAACCCTACCCTAACCTGTACCATAACCCTAACCCTAACTCTAACCCTAAACCTAACCCTAAACTGTATCCTGCCCGTACCGTAACCCTAACCCTGTCCCGTTCCTAACCCTAACCCGTACCCTAACCCTAACCATACCCATATTCTAATCCGTACCGTAACCCATACACTAACCCTAACCCTAAACCTACCCTAACCAGTACCCTAACCCTAACCCACACCCAATCTGTAACCCTAACCTGTACCATAACCCTAACCCTAAACATAACCCTAACCCTAACCCATAACCTAACCCTTAACCGAATCCAAAGCTGTACCCTAACCGTACCCTAACCATAACCCGTACTGTAACCCTAAACCATACCCTAAAACTAAACCTGACCCAAACCCGTACCTTAACCCTAACTCTAACCCTGACCCTAATCCGTACCCTAACCTTACCCTATGCCCAATCTAAACCTAACCTAACCCGTACCCTAACCCTAATCCTAAACCTGACCCTAAAACTTACCCTAACCCCAAACCTAAACCTGACCATAACCCGAACCCTAACCTTACCCTATCCCTAACCCAAACCTAAACCTAACCCGTACCCTTACCCGTACCCTAAACCTAACCCGTACCCTAACCCTAACCCTAAACCTGACCCTAAACCTTACCCTAACCCAAACCTACACCTGACCATAACCCGAACCCTAACCTTACCCTATCCCTAACCCAAACCTAAACCTAACCCGTACCCTAAACCTAACGCGTACCCTAACCCTAAACCTAACACTAACTGTACCCTAACCCATACCCTAACCCTAACCCTAACCAGTATCCTAACCTAACCCTACCACTATCCCTTACCCGTAACCTAACCTGTACCCTAACCCTAACGCGTACCCTAACCCTAACACTTACTGGTACCATAAACCGTACCCTAAACCTAACACTACACCTAACCCTAAGCCTGTCCTGTTCCTAACCCTAACCCGTACCCTAAACAGTACCGTAACCATAACACCTACACTGTACCCAAACCCTAACGCTAACCAGTACCCAAACCCAGCCTTTACCGTAACCCTAACCCTAACCCTAACCCTATCCCTAACACTTACCCTGCCCTTAACCCTATCCCGTACCCTAATGCTAACCTTTACCGTAACCCTAAACCATACCCTAACCATAACCCAACTCTGACCATAACCCGTACCCTAACCCTAACTCTACACCTAACCTGACCCTACCCTAATCCCAACCCTAAACCTGACCTTAACTGTACCTTAAACCTAACACCTAAGCCGTAACCAAACCCTAACCCTAATCAGTACCCTAACCCTAACCTTAACACTACCACTAACCCTAACCCAAACCCTAAACCGTACCCTAACCCTAATCTAACCCGTACCCTAAACCAAACCCTAACCCTAATCCTTACACTAACCCTAACCGTAACCCTAACAAAGCACGAACCATAACCCTAACCCTAACACCTAAACCGTACCTGAAACCTAACCTATACCCTAACACTACCCATACCCTAACCCTAAACCAGACACTAACTGGTCCTACCCCATACCCTAACCCATAACCTAACCCTAACCTGTACCCTTACCCTAACCCTAACCATAACCATAACCCGTTCCCAACCCTAACCCTAACACTAACCCTAACTGTAACCCTAATCTGTACCCTAACCCTAACCGTAACCCTAACACTAACCCTAGTGCTAACCCTAACCCTAACACTATCCCAAACCCTAACCCTTACCCTAAACCAACACTAACCCTACCCTAAACCGTACCCTAACCCTAACCCGTACCCTAACACCCTAACCCTAATGCTAACCGTACCGTAACCCTAAACCTAACACTAACCCTAACCCTAAACCTAACCGTAACCCTATCCCGAACCCTAACCCTAACCCCATACTAACCCTAACTCGAACCTTAATCCTAACACTAAACCTTATCCTAAACCATACCCTAACCCGTAACCTAACCCAAACCCTAACCCTATCCGTACACTAAACCTAACCCTAACCCTAACCGTTACACTAACCCTAACTGTACCCTAACCCTAAACCTATCCCATACCCTAACCCTAACACTAACCCGTACCCTAACCCTGAACCGTACCCTATCCCTAAATCTAAACCGTCCCTGAACCCTAAACCTAACCCTAACCAAAACACTAACCCTAACCCTAACCGTAAACCTAACCATAACACTATCCGGTACCCTAACCTTAACTCTAACCCTAACCCTAAACCTAACCCGTACCCTAAAGTTAACCCTAACCATAACCCGTAACCTAACCTGTACCGTAACACTAACACCTAAACCATACCTGAACCCTAACCCTAACCAGTACCCAAAACCTAACCCTAACCCTAACACTAACCCTACACTAACCCTATACTGTACCCTAACCGTAACCCTAACCCGTACACTAACACTAAACCTAACCTTAACCTGTACCCTAATCTTAACCCTATACTTAATCCTAACCCGTACACTAACCTAACCCTCAACATAATCCTAACCCGTGCCCTAACCCATACCCTAACCCTAACCCTAACCCAAACCCTAACACTAATCCTAACCCTAACACTAACCATAACTCTAACCCTAACCCAAACACTATACCGTAACCTAAAGTAACCCTAACCAGTACCCTAACCCTAACCCGTACCCTAACCCTAACGCTAACCCTAACACTTATCCGTAACCTAGCCCTAACCCTAACACTAACCCTAACGCTAACCCTAACCAGTACCCTAAACCTAACCCTAACCCTAACACTAACCCTAACCCTAACCCATACCCTCACCCTAACCCTAACCCTAACATTAACACTAATCCTAACCCTAACCCTATCCCTAACACTAACCCTAACTCTAACTCTAACCCATACCCTAACTCTATCCCGTTCCATAACCCTAACCCTTACCCTAACCCTAAACCTAACCCTAACTGGTACCCTAATCCGTAACCTAACCCTAACCCTACCCTAACCCTATCCCGTACCCTATCCCTAACCCGTACCCTAACCCGTACCATAAACCTAACCTGTACCCTAATCCTAACCCGTACATAACCCTAACCGTAACTCTAACCCTAACCCTACCCAGTAACCGAACCCATAACCTAACCTGAACCCTTACCCTAACCCTAACCTTGTCCCGTCCTAACCCTAACCCGTACCCTAACCCAGACCCTAATCCTAATCATAACCCTAATCCTAACCCGTATTCTAACCAACACTAACCCTAACCCTATACCATATCCTAACCCTAACCCTAACCCATGCCCTATCCCTAACCTTAACCCTAACCCTAATTTAACCCTAACCCTAACCCAGCACTAACCCTAACCCTAACCCTAACCAGTACCCTAACCCTAACCCTAACACTGACACATAAACCGTACCCAAACCATAACCCTAACAAGGACCCAAACCCTAACCCGTACCCTAACCCTAATCCGGACCCTAACCCGTACCCTAACCTGTACCCTAACCCGTTACCTAACTCTAACTCGTGCCCTAACCCTAACCTAAACCTAACCCGTACCCTAATCCTAACCCATACCCTCACCCTAAACATAACCCGTACCCTAACCCTAACCCCAACCCTAACCCTATAACTAACCTTAACCCTAACCCTAACCCTAACACAGCACTAACACAAACCCTAACCCTAACACCTAAACCATACCCGAACCCTAACCCTAACCTGTACCCTAACCCGTACCCTAAATCTAACCCTAACCCTAACCCTAACCCGTACCCTAACCCTACCCTAACACTAACGTGTACCATAACCCTAACCCTAACAACTGGTACCCTACCCATACCCTAACCGTAACCCTACCCTAACGCTAACCCTGTTCCGTTCCTAACCCTAACCCGTACCCTAACCCATACCCTAACCCTAATACCTAAACCGTACCCGAACCCTAAACCTAACCAGTACCCCAACCCTAACACTAACCCTAACCTAACCCTAAACCGTACCCTAAACCAACCCTAACCCGTACCCTAACCCTAACCCTAACCCTAACCCTAACACTACCCTAACACTATCCCAAACACAGCACTAACACTACCCTAATCCTAACACCTAAACCGTACCTGAACCCTAACCCTAACCTGTACCCTAACCCTAAACCGTACCCTAACCCTAAACCGGACCCTAACCCGTAACCTAACCATAACCCGAACCCTAAACCTAACCATAACCGTATCCTAACCCTAACAATTACCCTAAACTGAACCCTAAGCCTAACCCGTACACGAAACCTAACCCTAACCCGTACCCTAACCCATACCTAACCATAAACCTAACCCTAACAATAACCCTAACCCTAACCCTAACTCTATCCCGTACCGTAACCCTAACTCTAACCCTAACCCTAACCCGTACCCTAATACTAATCCTAACCCTAACCCTTACCCTAACCCTAACCCGTACATAACCCTAACCCTAACCCTAACCCTATCCCATACCCTAACCCTACCCTATCCTAACTCTAACCCATACCTTAATCCTAACCATAAAACTAATCCTAAACCTTACCCTAACTGGTCCCTAATCTAACCCTAATACTAACACTAACACTAATCTATCCCGTTCCCTAATCCTAACCCTAACCCTAATCCGTACCCTAAAGCTAACCCTAACTCTTACCCTAACACTAACCCTAACCAGTAACCTAACCCTAACACTATCACCTAAACCATACCCGAACCCTAACGCTAAACAGTACCCTAACCCTAACCCGTACCCCAATTCTAAACCAGACACTAACCCATACCCTAACCCGTACCCTAACCCATAACCTAAACCTAACCTGTCCAGTTACCCTAACCCTAACCCTTACCCTATCCCGTTCCCAACCCTAACCCTAACCCATACCCTAACCCTAACCCTAAGCTGTACCCCAACCCTAACCCTAACACTAACCCTAACCCATACCCTAACCCTAACACTAACCCTAACCCTAAGCTGTACCCCAACCCTAACCCTAACACTAACCCTAACCCATACCCTAACCCTGAACAATACCCTAACCCGTACCCTAACCCTAACTCTAACGCTAACCCTTTCCTGTACCCTAACCCTATTCCTAACCCTAACCCATACCTTATTCTTAACCCTAAACCTAATCCTAACCCGTACCCTAACCATAACACTAACCCTAACCCTAACCCTAACCAGTACCCTAACCCTAACCATAACCCTATCCCTATCCCTACCCTAACCCTTACCCTAACACTAACCCTACCCTGTACCCTAACAATAAACAATACCCTAACCCTAATCTGTACCCTAAACCTAACCCGTAACCTAACCCTAACCCTAACCCTTACACTAACCCTAAACCTAACCCTAACCAGTACCCTAATCCTAACCCTAACTCTAACCCTAGCGCTAACCCTAACCCTATCCCTCTCCCGTACCCTAGCCTTTACCCTAAACCTAACCCTAACCCGACCCTAACCCTAACCCGTACCCTAACCCCAACCCTAACACTAACCCTAACCCTAAACCGAACCCTAACCTGTACCCTAACCCTAACCCTATTCCTAATCCTAACCCGTATTTAATCCTAACCCTAAACCTAATCCTAACCCGTACCCTAACCCGTGCTCTAACCCTAACCCTAATCCTAACTGTAACACTAACCTTAACCCTAACCGTAACCAGTACCCTAACCCTAACCCTATCCCGTTCCCTCACCCAACCCTAACCCTAACCCTAATCTGTACCCTAACCCTAACCCTAAACCTACTCCTAAACCGTACCCTAACCCTAACCCTAACCCTGACACCTAACCCCTAACTCTAACCCTAACCCCTAACCCTAACCCCAAAACCTAACACTAATCCTAACCCTAACCGTAAGCAGTACCCTAACCCTAACACTAACCCTAAACCTAACAGTAACCGTAAACCTAACACTAACCCTAACCCTATCCCGTACCCTAAACCTAACCCTAGCACTAACCCTAACCCTATCCCGTACACTTACCCTAACCCGTACCCTAACCGGTACCCGAACGCTAACCTGTACCCTAACCCTAACTCTTACCCTAACCGTAACCCTAACCCTAACCTAAACCTAACCCCTATCCTAACCCTAAACCTAACCCGTACCCTAATCCTAACCCGTACCCTAAAACATTCCCTTACCCTAAACTTAAACTGTACCCATACCCTAACCCTAACCTGTACCCGAACCCATGCCCTCACCGTAACCCTAACTCTATCCCTAACCTGTACACTAACGTACTCTAACCCATACAGAAAACCTAACCCTAACCCTAGCCCTAACCCTAACCCTTACCCTCAACCAAACCCTAACACTACCCTAAACCTAACCCTACACTAACCCTAACCCGTACCCTAACCCTTACCCGAACCTATCCTAACCCGTACCATAACCCATGCCCTAACCCTAACCCTAAACCTAACCAGTACACTATCCCTAACCCTAACCCTAACCCTAACACTAACCCTAACCCTCACCCTAACCGTACCCTAACACTAACCCTAACCCTAAACCTAACCCATACCCTAACCCTAACCCAACCCTTAACCCTAACCCTAACCCTATCCCGGACCATAACCCTAACCCTATTCTTAACTCTAACCCGTATCTTAATCCTAACCCTAAACCTAATCCTAACCTGTATCCTATCCGGTACCCTAACCCTAATCCTAAACCTAACCCTAACCGTAACACTAACCCTAACCCTAACCCTATCCTGTTCCCTAACCCTAAACCTAACCTTACCCCTAACCCTATCCCGTACCCTAGTCCTAACCTGTACCCTAACCCGTACCCTCACCCTAACCCTAACCCTATCCCTAAGCGGTACACTAACCATACCCTAAACCGTACGGTAACCCTAACCCGTACCCTAACCCTAACCGTAACCCATACCCTAACCCTAACCCTGACCCTATCCCTAACCCTAAACCTAACCAGTACCCTAACCCTAACCCTAACCCTACATCTAATCCTAACCCTACATCTAATCCTAACCCTAACCCATGTCACACTGTCCCTATTTGCTGAAGACGAGGTACTAGAAACAGGAAACCCAAGAGCCTCCACCAAAACCTGTTAGAACTAATGATTGAATTCAGTAAATTCACGGGACACCAACTGAACCTACAGAGCAGAGTAGCCTTGCTGTGTCCCGACAATGAGCACTCAGGAAGCAAATGAAGGACGTGACTCCCTTCTCAGGAGCATCACAGAGACTAAATAATGAGACTGAACCAAAGGAGCACAAGACTTGTGCACTGAGCCATACCAGGCTCTGGGAGGCCGTCCTGGGCTCGTGGGGTGGGGCCTCATCTTGTGAAAATGTCCGCAGTTCCTGAAGCCACCCTCAGTTTCAAAGTCATTCCTATCAAAATCATGGTGGCAGATCTTAGAAATAGGAAAAAAAAAAAACCATAACATCCATCCGCCCCCACAAATGACCCCGGACAGCATCAGTGTAGGAGAAGTAAGACAGAGCGGGACGCAGCACTTTCCTATTTCAAACGATGTCACAGAGACACAGGAGAAAGCAGTGTGGTTCTCGGTGCCCGGCTGGCTCCGTTGGTTAAGCATCCGACTCCTGACCTCACGTCCAGTCCTGATCTCGGGGTCGTGAGTTCTAGCCGTGGGCTGGGCCATGGAAGAGGCATGGCGCCTACTTGAACAAACCAGACCCACGGGGGTGGTCCCGGCATAAGCTGAAGGAGCATAACAGAGAGTCCAGAAGGAAATGTGCTCTGATACAACTGATTATTTTAACTTAATTTAATTTAAACCCAATTAATTAACGTATAGTGTATTATACTTTCAGAGGCAGAATTCAGGGATTCACCAGTTGGAGAGAACAGCAGCGCTTCCCTCTCACAACGCTTCAGTCACGCATGGAGCCTAGGCCTCTTAGGAGCGAAGTGATCCCTGCAGGCAGGATGTGGGAGGTACAGGCCGTCAGCTCAACTCTCAGGAGTGTGTATGCCCGGGAGGCAGATGTCTGCTACCCACTCCTACAGGGGAGTTAGAACCTAGCTACACTCTAATTGAACAAGGATGTTGGCAATCACTGTCTTCAACTCACATACACGTGAGTTCAGGCCTGACGCTTCCACATGCCTTTCTCACAACCTGTCCCTGCACCTAACATGAGGATGCTAGCAGCTACGTCTACAGGCAGGCACGATGTGGGAGGGTCCTGCCGTGAGCTCAACTCTCAAAAGGAAGCAAGCCTCCAAAGCAGCTTTCCACTAGCTGCGTTCTTATGGCCGGGAGAACGTAGCAGCATTGTAAGTCAGGACGTTCCGTGACTACCGCTCTACTGCACCTGGAGACACAACCATTGAAGCCTGCAGCTTGCCCCTTGCGTCCCATGAGCTTCTGACAAACATGTCTAGTGAGGATGTTCGTAACTCCGTGTGCAGGCAGTGTGGAACTGGGAAGGACCGCGTGTCAGCTCATCTCGCAGAAGGAAGGTCCCCTGAGAGAGAGCGTTCAACTAGGTTCTCAGGTTTGGAAGTTAGTATGTAGCTCCCATCGGACGGAGGAATTCCTCAGCAGTCGCTGGATGGAGCTAGGAGACACTTGCCTCTCGCAAACCTTGCATCCCGCATCAAACGAAGTCCTTTGGAGGCGAGGCGTACAGGCGGTCAGCATGTGGGAGGGACAAGCCATAAGCTCAACACAAAGGAGTGTGCATGCCTTGGAGGCAGCCGTCCCCTAGGCGCGAAATTGACAAGGCAGTCCCTTGGCTCTCTCTCTGCTACTGTCCCGCATAGAACGAAACGCTGTGGAAGCGAAACATACAGGCAGTCAGGATGGGGGAGGGACAGGCCATGAGCTCAACTCTCAGAAGTGTGTGTGCTTTGCAGGCAGATGTCTGCTAGACACTTATTGATGGGAGCTGGAACCGAGCTACCCTCTAAATGAACAAGGACGTTTGCAATCGCGGTATTGAACTCAGATACACGTGAGTACAGGCCCGTCACTTCCACATGCTTTTCACACAGCCTCTTCCAGCACCTCACATAAGGATGCTGGGACCTAGGACTCCAGGCAGTCAGGATGCGGGAGGGTCCAGCCCTGACCTCAACTCTCCCAAGGAAGCATGCCTTCAAGCCAGCTTTCAACTAGCTGTGTTCTTATGGCAGTGAGAACGTAGCAGTATTTTAAGTCAGGAAGTTCCGAGAATACCACTCTAATGCACCTGGAGACACCTTCCAGGTCTGCATTATTCCACTTGCGTCTCACAAGCCTCTGACACACATCTATGATGAAGATGTTAGAAACTCCTTCTGCAGGCAGTGTGGAACTGTGAGGGATTGAGTGTGAGCTCAACTCTCAGAAGTAAGTTGCCTTTGGACAAGGCGTTCAGCTAGCTTCTCCCGTATGGAACTTAGTACGTAGCCCCAGGCTAACACAGGAATTCCTAGGAAATCGCTGGATTGAGCTTGGAGGCACTAGTTTTGTGGGCCAGGACTTTCCACTTACCTCTCACAACACTTCAGTCACGCATGGAGCCTAGGCCTCTTAGGAGCGAAGAGTCCCTGCAGGCAGGATGTGCGAGGTACCGGCCGCAAGCTCAACTCTCAGGAGTGTAGGCCCGGGAAGGCAGATGTCTGCTACGCACTCCTACAGGGGAGTTAGAACCTAGCTACACTCTAATTGAACAAGGATGTTGGCAATCACTGTCTTCAAATCACCTACACGTGAGGACAGGCCTGACGCTTCCACATGCCTTTCTCACAAGCTGTCCCTGCACCTAACATGAGGATGCTAGGAGCTACATCTACAGGCAGGCACGATGCGGGAGGGTCCTGCCGTGAGCTCAACCCTCAAAAGGAACCAAGTCTCCAAAGCAGCTTTCCACCAGCTGCGTTCTTATGGCCGGGAGAACGTAGCAGCATTGTAAGTCAGGACATTCCGTGACTACCGCTCTACTGCACCTGGAGACACAACCATTGAAGCCTGCAGCTTGCCCCTTGCGTCCCATGAGCTTCTGACAAACATGTCTAATGAGGATGTTCGTAACTCCGTGTGCAGGCAGTGTGGAACTGGGAAGGACCGCGTGTCAGCTCAACTCGCAGAAGGAAGTTGCCCTGAGAGAGAGCTTTCAACTAGGTACTCAGGTTTGGAAGTTAGTATGTAGCTCCCATCTGAGGGAGGAATTCCTCAGCAGTCGCTGGATTGAGCTAGGAGACACTAGCGTCTCACAAAACTTCGTCCTCTATGAAACGAAATCCTTTGGAGGCGAAGTGTACAGGCAGTCAGCATGTGGGATGTACAAGCCATAAGCTCAATCCAAAGGAGTGTTCATCCCTTGGAGGCAGCTCTCCGCTAGGCGTGAAATTGACAAAGCTCACACTTGGTTCTCACTCTGCTACTGTCCCACATAGAACGAAATGCTGTGGAAGGGAACCGTACAGGCAGTCAGGATGTGGGAGTTACAGGCCATAAGCTCAACTCTCCAAAGTGTGTACGCCTGGGAGGCAGATGTCTGCTACCCACTCATAGATGGGACTTAGAACCTAGCTACAGAACAAATTTTTTAAGATTTGTGTGGAATCATAAAAGACCCCTAATAGCTAGGGGAATTTTAAAAAAGAAAACCAGTTCTGGGGGCATCACAATGCCAGATTTCAGGTTGTACTACAAAGCTGTGGTCATCAAGACAGTGTGGTAGTGCCAGAAAAACAGACACATAAATCAATGGAACAGAATAGAGAACCCAGAAGTGGACCCTGAACTTTATGGTCAACTAATATTCGATAAAGGAGGAAAGACGATCCACTGGAAGAAAGACAGTCTCTTCAAGTAGATGGTACTGGGAAAATTGGACATCCACATGCAGAAGAATGAAACTAGACCACTCTCTTGCACCATACACAAAGATAAACTCAAAATGGATGAAAGATCTAATGTGAGACAAGATTCCATCAAAATCCTAGAGGAGAACACAGGCAACACCCTTTTTGAACTCGGCCACAGAAACTTCTTGCAAGATACATTCACGAAGGCAAAAGAAACAAAAGCAAAAATGAACTATTGGGACTTCATCAAGATAAGACGCTTTTGCACAGCAAAAGATACAGTCAACAAAACTAAAAGAGAACCTACAGAATGGGAGAATATATTTGCAAACGATGAAATAGATAAAGGGCTAGTTTCCAAAATCTATAAAGAACTTATTAAACTCAACAGCAAAGAAACAAACCATCCAATCATGAAATGGGCAAAAGACCTGAACAGAAATCTCACAGAGGAAGACAGACATGGCCAACATGCACATGAGAAAATGCTCTGCATCACTTGCCATCAGGGAAATACAAATCAAAACCACAATGAGATACCACCTCACACCAGTGAGAATGGGGAAAATTAACAAGGCAGGAAACCACAAATGTTGGAGAGGATGCGGAGAAAAGGGAACCCTCTTACACTGTTGGTGGGAATGTGAACTGGGTGGGAATGTGAACTGGGTGCAGCCACTCTGGAAAACTGTGTGGAGGTTCCTCAAAGAGTTAAAAATAGACCTGCCCTACGGCCCAGCAATTGCACTGTTAGGGATTTACCCCAACGATTCAGATGCAATGAAACGCCGGGACACCTGCACCCCGATGTTTCCAGCAGCCATGTCCACAATAGCCAAACCGTGGAAGGAGCCTCGGTGTCCATCGAAAGATGAATGGATAAAGAAGATGTGGTTTATGCACACAATGGAATATTCCTCAGCCATTAGAAATGACAAATACCCACCATTTGCTTCAACATGGATGGAACTGGAGGGTATTATGATGAGTGAAGTAAGTCAATCGGAGAAGGACAAACATTATACGTTCTCATTCATTTGGGGAATATAAATAATAGTGAAAGGGAATATAAGGGAAGGGAGAAGAAATGTGTGGGAAATATCAGAAAGGGAGACAGAACATAGACTCCTGACTCTGGGAAACGAACTAGGGGTGGTGGAAGGGGAGGAGGGCGGGGGGTGGGGATGAGTGGGTGACGGGCACTGAGGGGGACACTTGACGGATGAGCACTGGGTGTTATTCTGTATATTGGTAAATTGAACACCAATAAAAAATTAATTTATTAAAAAAAAGAACCTAGCTACACTCTAATTGAAGAAGGCCATTGCAAATCACTGTATTGAACTCAGATACACGTGAGTACAGGCCTGACGCTTCCACATGCATTTCTCACAACCTCTCCCAGCACCTAACATAAGGATGTTAGCAGCTATGTCTACGGGCAGGCAGGATGTGGGAGGGTCCTCAGCTCTCAAAAGGAAGCATGTCTCGAAGCCAGCTATCTATTAGCTGCGTTGTCATGGCCGTGAGAACGTAGCAGCATTGTAAGTAAGACGTTCAATGAATACCGCTCTACTGCACCTGGAGACACAACCATTGAAGCCTGCAGATTTCCCCTTGTGTCCTATGAGCTTCTGACAAACATGTATAGTGAGGATGTTCCAAACTCCATCTGAAGGCCCAGTGGAACTGTGAAGGACTGGGTGTGAGCTCATTCTCAGAAACAAGTCCTTTGGACACTGCATTCAAATAGCTTCTCATGTATGGAACTTAATATGTAGCACCAATCTATGACAGGAATTCCTCGGAAATTGCTGTATTGAGCTCGGGGAGACTAGTCTTTTGGGCCTGCACCTTCCACTTACCTCTCACAATAGTTCTGTCACGCATCGAACCTAGGCCTGTTAGGAGCGAAGTGTACCTGCAGGCAGTATGTGGGAGGTACAGGCCATAAGCTCAACTCTCAGAAATGTGTTTGCCTTGCCAGCAGATGTTTGCTTGCCACTCATTTATGGGAGTTAAAACCTAACACGACTCTAATTGAACAGGGCTTTTAGAAATCCCTGTATTGAACTCAGATACAGGTGAGTACAGGCCTGACACTTCCACATGCTTTTCACACATCCTCTTCCAGCACCTCACTTAAGGATGATAGGAGCTATGTCTACCGGGAGTCACGATGCGGGAGCGTCCCGCCCTGAGCTCAGCTCTCACAAGGAAGCATCCCTAGAAGCCAGCTTTCAACTAGCTGCGTTTTTTACGACTGTGGTGTCCTTCTAACCTAACCTATAATACTTGGTCACTCCAGTCCCCAACTGGGCCTCAGCTGGACTTGATGCCTCTGGTACTTAGTTTGGCCTCACCTGGTCCTGGTGACTGTGTTCCCACCTGGGCCTCAACTGGTCTTATGACTTTTGTCCCCACCTGTCTCACCCAGACCAGGTGACTGAGTTCCACCTAGGCCTTACCTGGACCTGGTGAATCTGGTCCCCTCCTGGGTATCACCTGGACCTGGTGACTCTTGTACCTACCTGGGCATCATGGGGAAATGTTTAGTCTGTTTCCCAAGTGAGGCTCTGGAACATTTAACTTTGGTCCTCACCTGGGCCTCACCTGGACCTGGTGACTCTGGTTCCCACATGAACCTCACCTGGACCTGGTGTCCCTGCTATTCTTGTAGCCTCACCTGTACCTGGTGACTCCAGTCCCCCTGCCCTCGGGCCTCACCTGGATTTGGCGATTCTGGTCCTCAGCTTGGTTTCACCTGGACCTGGTGACTGTGGTCCCCACCTTGGCCTCACCCGGACCTGCTGACTCTGGTTCCCACCTGGGTCTCACCTGTACCTGGTGATCTGGTTCTCACATGGACCACACCTAGACCTGGTGACCGTGCTGTCCTTCTAGACTCACCTTTAACTGGTAACTCTGGTCTCCACCTGGGCCTCCCCTGTACCTGGTGATACTGGTCCGCACCTGGGCCTCACCTGGACGTGGTGGCTCTCATCCCCACCTGGGCCTCACGTGTACCTAGTAACTCTGGTCTCCACCTGGGCCTCCCCTGTACCTGGTGATACTGGTTCCCACCTGGGTCTCACCTGGACCTGGTGAGTCTGATCCCCACCTGGGCCTCACCTGTAACTGGTGACTCTCGTTCCCACATGGACCTCATGTGGACCTGGTGGCTGTAGTGTTTCTAGCTTCTCATGTACCTGGTGACTCTGGTCCCCACCAGGGCCTCACCTGGACCTGGTGAGTGTGGTTGCCACCTGCACCTCACCTGGACCTGGCGATTCTTGTCCCCACTGGAGCCTCACCCATACCTGGTGACTTAGGTCCCCACGTGGACCTCACTTGGACCTGGTGAACCTGGTCCTTGCCTGGTCCTCACCCAGACCTGGTGACTCTGATCACCATCTGTGCCGCACCTGGCCCCGGTGACTCTGGTCCCCACCTGGACCTGGTGACTGTGGTCCCCACCTGGGCCTCACCTGGACATGATGACTCTGATCCCCACCTTGGCCTCACTTGAGTCTTACCGGGACCTGGTGACTCTGGTCCTCAGCTTGGCCTCACCTGGATCGGGTATCTGGTCCCCACCTGGGCCTCACCTGGACCTGGTGTCTCT
Organism: Nyctereutes procyonoides; assembly: GCF_905146905.1. Classification (NCBI taxonomy): domain Eukaryota; kingdom Metazoa; phylum Chordata; class Mammalia; order Carnivora; family Canidae; genus Nyctereutes; species Nyctereutes procyonoides. Next base: position 48,076,371 of record NW_026575024.1, read on the forward strand.
GGTACCTATCTAGGCATCATCAGGACAGGGTTTCTCTGTTCCCCAACTGGGACACACCTGGATCTGTTATCTTTGGTCCTCACCTGGCCTCACCTGTACCTGGTGACTCTGGTTCCCACATGGACATCACCTGGACCTTGTGTCTCTCGTTTCCTTCTAGGTTCATCTGTACCTGGTGACTCCGGTCCCGACCTGGGCCTACCTGGATCTGGTGACTGTGTTCCCCACCTGGGCCTCACCCGGACCTGGTGAATCTGTTTCCCACCTGGGCACACCTGGACCTGGTGACTCTGGTCCCGTCCTGGGCCTCATCTGGACCTGGTTTCTGTGGTTCCCACATGGGCCTCACCTGGATCTGGTGGCTCTAGTTCCCACATCAGGTTCACCTGGACATGGTGACTGTGGTCCCCTTCTTGGCCTCACCTAAACCTGGTGACTATGATCACCATCTGGGCCACACCTTGACTTGGTCACTCTGGTCCTCACCTGGGTGTCACTGGGACCTGGTTAATCTGTTCGACATCTGGGCCTCACCTGGATCAGGGGATTCTGGTCCCCTTCTGAGCCGCTCCTTGACCTGGTGACTCTGGTTCCCCTCCTGGGCCTGACCTGGACCGGGTGACTCTGGTTTGCACATGGACCTCACCTGGAGCTGGTACCTGTTGTGTCCTTCTGGCCTCACCTGGCCCTGGTGACACTGGTCCTCACCTTGGCCTCACCTGGACCTGCTGAGTGTGGCTGCCACCTGGGTCTCACCCGGCCCTGGCGACTCTGGTCCCCACCGAGGCCTCACCCCTACCTGGTGAATCTGGTCCTTACCTGTTCCTTACCCAGACCTGGTGACTCTGGTCACCACCTGGGCCTCACCTGGTCTTGGTGAATCTGGTCCCCACCTGGGCTTCACCTGGACCTGGTGACTGTGGTCCCCACCTGGGCCTCAAATGGACCTGGTGGCTCTGGTTCCCTCATGGGCCTCACCTGGACCTGGGTCCTGTGGTCTCCTTCTAGGCCTCACCTGGATCTGGTGACTCTGGTGCCTCAGCTGGACCTGTTGTGCCTCAGCTGGACCTGTTGACTCTGGTCCTCAGTTTTGCCTCACCTGGACCTGGAGACTGTGTCCCCACCTGGGCCTCACCCAGACTTTGTGACTTTGGTCCCCACCAGGGCCTTACCTGAAGTTGGTGAATCTGGTCCCCACCTGGGATTCACCTGGACCTGGTGAATCTGGTTGCCACCTGGGCCTCACCTGGACCTGGTCTTTTTGGTCCCCAGCTGAGCCTCATCTGGTCCTGGTGGCTCTGGGTCCCACATGGGGCTCACCTGTACCTGGTGACTGTGGTCCTCACGTGGTCCTCACCCAGACCTGGTGACTGGTATGTGAGGAGTAGGCATGGAGCCTACTTAAACAAACCAAACCCACAGTGGTGTGGTTCTGGCATAGGCTGAAGGAGCAGAATAGAGAGCCTGGAGGAAAATGCACTCTGGTACAGTCAACTGATTTTTTAAACTTAATTTAATTTAAACCCAATTAATTAACAGTATAGTGTATTATACTTTCAGAGGTAGAATTCAGGGATTCACGAGTTGGAGATAACACCAGGGCTCATGACATCACGTGCCCTCCTTCATGCCCGTCTACCAGTTACCCTGTCCCTCCACTCCCCTCCCCTCCAGCGACCTTCAGTTTGTTTCTTGTGATTGAGTCTCTTTTGCCTCCATCTCTGTTTTCATCTTATTTTTTTTTACCTTCCCTTCACAGAAGCCCATCTGCTTTGCTTCTTTAATTTCACCTACAAATGAAACCATACGGTCATTTTCTTTCCTGACTGACTTATTTCACTTAACATGATCCGTCTAGTTCTATCCACATCATTGCGAATGGCAAGATTTCCTTCTCTTTGATAGCTGAGTACCATTCCTATCATCTATCTATCTATCTATCTATCTATCTATCTATCTATCATCTATCTATCATCTATGACCATCATCTATCTCCCATCCTCTTTATCCATCATCTGCCCCAGGGCACCGAGGCTTCTCCCACAGTGAGGCTATTGTGGACCCGGCTGCCGTGGACATTGGGGTGCAGGTGTCCCGGAGTCTCACTGCATCTGTATCTTGGGAGTGAGCTCCAGGCCGTGCACCTGCCGGTCGCAGGGCGGCTCTATTTGTAACTTCCTGAGGAGCCTCCACACTGTTTCCAGAGCAGCTGCACTGCCTGCGGTCCCGCCCACAGTGGAAGAGGGTTGAGTGAGTTTTGCAGGACGTGGTAAAACTCTGGTCCACATTTCATTTCGCGTCCTGTGGGCTCCAATTCATTGTCCTTAAGTATTTCTGAGGAAGCCAGGTGTTGGGCTCCCTTTCAGTGAGACGTTTCCGAAGCTCACAGGTCTCAGCTGGAGCCTGGAAGGAGGCAGGTGCAGCCCCAGGCACAGGGAAGCCGCCTCCTGCACGGCCTCCTGCAGTGCCTGAGCGGCCTGCAGGGGACGCCCAACCCCAGGCCCTGCCCAAAGAGCGCGCATGCCCAGTAGGCCTTTTCCACCTGCACTAACAAGAGCCCGCCTGTGCTTGGGAGGCCTGAGGAGGATGTGGGGTCGCGTCCACGCTGATGAGCCGCAGCCTCCTCAGGACCCGCGGGGAGTCTTCAGGAGGACATTGGGCTGCGCTCACGCTGTCAGAAGCCTGGTCTCCTCAGGACCCGCAGGGAGGCTTCAGGAAGATGTGGCGCCGCATCCACTCTGGCAGGAGCTCCCGGGCTCCTCAGGACCCAAGTTGAGGCTTCTGGAAAATGGGGGCCGCATTCATGGTGACAGGAGCCCCGGCCTCCTCAGAACCCGCGGTGAGGCTTCAGGAGGATGTGGGGCCACGTCCACACTGACAGGACGCTGACCTCCTCAGGACCCCCGGGGTAGACTTCGGGAAATATGGGGATGTGTCCATGCGGACAGAAGACCCCAGCCTTGTCAGGGCCCGTGGTGAGGCCTAAGAAAGATGTGGGTGCTGCATCCACACAGACAGGTCTCCGGCCTCCTGAGGACCCACTCTGAAGTTTTGGGAAGATTTGGGGCCACGTCCATGCTGACAGGAGCCCCCAGCCTCCTCAGGTCTTATGGTGAGGCTTGAGGAAAATGTGGGGCCACGTCAACACTGACAGGACCCCCGTCCTCCTCAGGACCTGCACTTGGTTTTGGGACATATGGGGCTGCGTCTATGGTGACAGGAGCCCACAGCCTCCTCAGGACCCGCGGTGAGTTTTTGGGGGGACGTGGGGCCATGTCCAGGCTGACAGGAGCCCCCGGCCTCCTGAAGACCTGCTGTGAGGCTTCCAGAGGATGTGAGGCATAGTCCACGGTGACAGGAGACCCGGCGTCCTCAGGACCCGCTGACTATGTCTCAGGAACACATGGACCACGTCCGCACTCACAGGAGCCCGGCTTCCTCAGGACCCCCTGGAGGACTCTGGAGGCGCCATTGGGGGCCACATCCACATCAGAGAGGACTACGCAGAACCACAGGGTAAGTGAATAGGTAGAATTAATGGTAGGGTCAGGGTAGGGGAGGCAGTTGATGGTTAGGGTTAAGTTAGATGTTAGGGGTTAGTGATTATGCTTATTTTTACAGATTAGAGGTTAGGGTGAGGGATAAAGGTAAGAGTCAGTGGGCAGGAGTTAGGATGGGGGTAGGGATTAGGGCAAGGGGTTAGGGTTAGGGTTAGGGACAGGATTTAGAGTTAGGGTTAGGGTTTAGGCTTTAGGGATTAGGGCAGGAGGTTAGGAGTTGGGGTTAGGGTTATGGTTAGAGTTAGAGTTAGGGTTGGGCTTAGGTTTGCAGTTAGGGTTAGGGGTTAGGGTGTGAGGATTAGGGGTTAGGGTTAAATTTAGGGCTAGGTTTAGGGTTAGGGCGAGGGTTAGGGTTAGGATAGGGGTTAGGGCTAGGGTTAGGCTTAGTGTGGTTAGGAGTTAAGGTCAGGTCAGGGTCAGGGTACGGTTTTGGAAAAAGGTAAGAGATAGGGTTATGGAGTGGGTTAGGGGTTAGTTTTTGGGTACGGGTTAGGGTACAGTTTGGGGTATGAGATAGGGTTAGTATTAGAGGGTTAGTGTTAGGGTACAGTGTAGGGTTAGGAATAGGATTTGAGTACATTAAGTTAAGGTTAGGGTTGGGGTTAGATTTAAGGTAGGGGTCAGGGTTAAGGGTTTAGAATAGGTTTAGGAGTTAGGGCCAGGGTTGGCAGGAAGGTTCAGTGAATGTGTTTCGGTCTTGGGGTTTGTGTTTGGTTTTCGATTAGTGATAGGTCTTGTTTAAGGGTTAGGTTAACATTAGGATTAAGTGTAGGGTTAGGGTTATGTCTGTGTACGGTTAGAGTTTGGGTCTTGGCATGTGCCTGCACTGGGACTCCTAGTATCTTCAGCAGTTTAGTTTTATGCACTCTATTCAGGTTTTGGGTTCAAAGATAGCCTGACTCCACCAAGTCAGTGGCCTCCCCAGAGAATCAAAATCCAGGCTTCTGCTGGGGTCAGAATAGACATGGCAGGCTTCTCCTGAGCTGAGCTGAGGAGGGGATTTGTGGCTCTAAATACTCTTTATTTGGATGTTCAGTTGCCTTTCTGATTTTACCTCTTGTGCGCACATGTTTCATCAATACTACCAATTATCATTTTAAAGTTTTACTTGAATTCCTGTTTGTAAACACAGTATGATATAGCTTCAGGTTTACCACATAGTGATTCAACCCTTGGATACAACGCCTGGTACTGGTCACAGGTGCCCTCCACTATCCCCATCCCCTGATTCCCCATCCCCCCAACTTGCTCGGTATTTATTATTTATTCTCTGTGGTTAAGAGTGTGTTTCTTGGTTTGCTTCTCTCACCCACCCCCTCCGCCCCTTTGCCAGTTTGTTTGGTTTCTTAAAATTCACATGTGAATGCAATTGTATGGTATTTGGTATCTGTCTTTCTCTGACTGACTGAGTTCATTTAGCATAAGTCCTTTCCACTTCTCCCACATCATTGTAAATGGCTTCATTTCATCCCTTCTGATGACCGATGTGATGTCGCAGTGTGTATATTAACCACCTCGTCTCTGCCCATTCGTCTGTCGATGGACATCTGGGCTGTATGCACAGTTTGTCTGTTGTTGATAACGCTGCTACAAACCCTGGGCTGCGTGTCCCTCTTCGAATCTACTAAACTACTTTTGTATCATCGGGGTAAATACCTAGCTGTGCAATTTTGGAATCGTAGGGTAGCTCTATTTTTAACTTCTTGAGGACCCTCCACACTGTTTTCCACAGTGACTGCACCTGTTCACATGCCCACCAGGAGTGTAAGGGGGCTCCCCCTTCTCCATAGCCTCACCAACACCTGTTGTTTCTTGTGTTGTTAATTTTAGCCATTCTGACGGCTGTCAGGTGACATCTCATTGTGGTTTTGGTTTGCATTTCCCTGATGATGGGTGACGCTGAGTGTCTTTCTGTGTGTCTGGTGGCCATCTGGATGTCTTGTCAGAGACAAAGTCCATTCATGTCTTCTGCCCATCTGCAGTTGGATAATTTGTGTTTCGGATGCTGACATTTATATTTGCTTTATATATTTTGGATACTAACTCTTTATTGGATGTGTTGTTTACAAATATCTCCTCTCATTTTGTATGTTGCCTTTTAGCTTTGGTTGTTTCCTTCACTTTGCGGACGCTTTTCAATTTGATGAAGTCCCAATAGTATTTTTGCTTTTGTTTCCCTTGCCTCAGAGGCATATCTAGAAAGAAGATCCAATGGCCAATGTCAAAGACGTTGCTGCCTATCTTTTCTTCTTTTTCTGGTTTCAGGTCTCACATTTAGGTCTTTAATCCACTTTGAATTTATTTTTTATATACATGGTGTAAGAAAGTGGTCCAGTTTCATTCTTCTGCATGTGGCTGCCTGGTTTTCCCAACACCATTTGTTCTTATCCTGGGGTCAGGGTTAGGGTTTGTTGAAGAGACTGTCTTTTTGCCATTGGATATTCTTTCCTGCTCTGTTGAAGATTAATCGATCATAGAGTTATAGGTTTGTATCTTGTTTCGGCTTTCCATTCTGTTCTATTGATCTAAGCATCTCCTGTTGGGAGATTCTTGATTGCTGATTCAATTTCTTTGCTGGTTTCTGTCTGTTCAAGTTTCTTATTTCTTCCTTTTTCATTTTTGCTATGTTATATATTTCTAGGAATTGATCTATTTCTTCCAGGTTCTAGGTTGCTGGCATATAATTTTTCATAATGTTCTCTTATAATCGTTTGTATTTCTCTAGTGTTGTTTTTTTTTTTCTAGTGTTGGTTCTTATTTCTCTTTTCTCATTTGTGATTTTATTTGGGTCCTTTCTCATCTTTTTATCTTTTTCTTTTTTAAAGATTTTATTTATGTATTCATGAGAGACCCAGAGAGGCAGAGGTATAGGCAGAGGGAAAATGAGGCTCCATGCGGGGAGCCTGATGTGGGACTTGATGCCCCAGGACCCCGGGATCATGACCTGAGCCAAAGCAGATGCTCAACCACTGAGGCACCCAGGTGCCTTGCTGATTCAATTCCTTTGCTAGTTATGGTCTGTTCACATTTTCTATTTCTTCCTATTTCAGTTTTGCTCATTTGCACATTTCTAGGGATTTGTCCATTTCTTCCAGGTCTCCCAGTTTGTTAGCGTATAATCTTTCATACTATTCCCTTATAATTGTCTTATTTTTCTGGTGTTGATTGTGATCTCTCTTCTCTCATTGTGATTTTATTTATTTAGGTCTTTTCTGTTTTCTCCATTGATGAGGCAGGCTAGGGATTGATCCATTTTATTAATTATTTTGAAGAACCAGCTCTTAGTTTTGTTATTCCATTCTACTGTTTTGTTGTTTCTGTATTGTTTATTTCTGCCCTCACTCTTTATTTTTTCCCTTCTTCTGTAGGCTTTAGGCTTTGTTTGCTATTCCTTTTCCAGCTCCTTTAGGTGTAGGGTTAGGTTGTGTATTGGAGACTTCTTGTTTCTTGAGGTAGGCCTGTATTGCTATGTACTTCCCTCTTAGGACTGCCTTTGCTACATCCTAGAGGTTTGGAGAAACATGTTTTCATTTTCATTTGTTTTAAATTTCCTCTTTAATTTCCTGGTTGCTCCATTCATTCTCTAGTAGGATGTTCATAATCTCCACGTATTTTTGGTCTGTCCAAATTTTTTCTTCCTGTCGACTTCGAGTTTCATAGCGTCGTGGTCTGAAAATGTACAGGGTATGATATCAACCTTCTTGTACCTGTTGTACCTGTTGAGGGCTGATTTGTGGCCCATGATATGATCTGTTCTGGAGAATGTCCCATGTGCACTTGAAAGGAATGGGTATTCTGCTTTAGGATGAAATGTTCTGACTATCTCTGTTGAGTCCCTGTGGTCCAGTGTGTCAAGGCTATTGTTCCCCTGTTGATTTTCTGCATAGACGATCGGTCCATTGCCATAAGTGGGTGTTAAAGTCCCCTGTCATTGTATTATTATCAGTGAGTTCCTGTACGTTTGTTGTTAATTGGTTTCTATATTTAGGTACTCCCATGTTGGCAGCATAAATATTTAGTTGTTTGATGTTGATAGAGAGTCTTTTTAATTATGAAATAATGCCCTTCTTCATCTCTTCTTACAGTATTTGTTCTTTCTTTTTTAAATTTAAATATTTTATTTATTTATTCATGAGAGATACACAGAGAAGCAGAGGCAGAAACATAGGCAGAGGGAGAGGCAGGCTCCCCAAAGGGAGGCCGATGTGGGACTCGATCCTGGGATCCCAGGATCACACCCTGAGCCAAAGGCAGATGCTCAACCACTGAGCCACCAGGTGTCCCCCAGGGTTTGGTTTCAAATCTAGTTTGTCTGATATAAGTACGGGTCCTCCAGCTTTCTTTTGATGTCCATTAGCGTGATAGATGGTTTTCCATCCCCTTTCAATCTGCTGGTGTCTATAGGTCTAAGGTGAGCATCTTGTAGGCAGCATACAGATGGATCTTGTTTTTTTAATAACGATTTTATTTATGAGAGAGTGAGACAGAGAGAGAGGGGAGAGGCAGAAAATTAGGCAGAGAGAGAAGCAGGCTCCCCACCAGGAGCCCAATATGGGACTCGATCCCAGACTCCAGGATCACACCCTGAGTCAAAGGCAGAGGCTCAACCCTGAGCCACCCAGGCATCCCGGATCATGTTTTTTAAGCCACTCTGATACCCTATATCTTTTGATTGGAGCATTCAGTATCAGCATTCAGAGTGATTATTGAAAGATATGAACTAAGTGCCTTTGTGTTACCAGTAGAGTTGGTGTTTCTGGTGACGTTCTCTGGTCCTTTCTAGTCTTTGTTGCTTTTGGTCTCTTTTTTTCCCCCACTAGAAGAGTCCCTCTTAAAATTCCTTACTGGACTGGTTTAGTGGTCATGAACTCCTTTATATTTTTGCCTGTCTGGGAAACTCTTTATCTCTCCTTCTATGCTGAATGACACCTTGCTGAAGAAAGAATTCTTACAAATTGAACTCCAATTAAAAAAGATTTAAAAACATAAAATAAATTTTTGCTATTATGATTGAGGAAAATGGCATTTTATGTTTAGAAATTTTTAATTTCTTCCTAGGGAGATTAAATAAATTTTGATGATTATTCTTAAGAAAACAAAAGAAAGAATTCTTGGCTGCATACTTTTCCCATTCAGCATATTGAATATTTCCTTCCACTTCCTTCTGGCTTGCCAAGTTTGTGGACAGATCTGCTGCAAACTGATTCATCCTCCCTTGTAGGTTAAGGACTACCCCCCCCAAGCCCCACCTCCACTGCTTTCAGGATTCTTGTCTTTGTATTTTGTGACTTTGACTCTGATGAGCCTGGGTGGTGGTCAGCTTCTGTTGAATTTATTGGGAGTTCTCTGTCTCTCGATTTCAGTGTCTGTGTCCTTCCTCAGGTTATAGAAGTTTACATAATTCGTTCAAATAAAACTTCTGCCCCTTTTCTCTCTCTTCATCTTCTGAGTCTCCTATGATATGAATGTTATTGTTTTAATAAGTGGCTGAGTTCCCTCAGTCTGCCTCTGTGGTCCATAACCTTTCTTGTTTTTAAGGCTTCCACTTGGGACTGCATCTCAGTTATAGCATTTTTAACGTTGGCCTGACTAGATTTTAGTTCTTTTATTTCTACAGTAAGGGATTCTCTAGTTTTCTTCTGTGCTCTTTTTCCAGCCCAGCTGTTATCTTTATAATCATTGTTTTAAACTGTAGTTAGACATCATATATGTGTATTGATGAACTTCCTGGCTGTGAGTACTACCTCATGTTATTGTATGGAGGTGAATTTCTCCATCTCATTATGTTTTCCAGAAAAGAAAGAAGGAAGAAAAAGAAAAACCAAGAAAAACAATAACAACTGCCCTCCCCCAAAAAACACCAGATTATTTTGGCCTGCTTGTTAAAAGATTCTAAATCCCAAAATAAGAAACACAATTAAAGTACCATGAAAGTAAAAATAAGAAATATATAAGGTACATACATAAAAATTAAAAGAAAGCAATTAATAAAAAAGAATCGAAGAAAATAAATGAAAATAAAGCACAAAGTACAAAGGAAGCTAGACCCTACTTTCCAGGCAGAGCTGAAGCTCTGCAGCCTCTGGTCCGACCACTTGGTGGCAGCGAGTGGTCTGTGCGGGGTCTTGGGATGGGCCTGGTCGCTGATTGTCAGGTGCACAGCTGCCTGGGAGATGCACCTGCGGGGTCAGAGAGGGGTGGGCGTCAGCGCCTCTGGCCTCCAGCGGGTGGCGTTGTGCTGCTCCCTGAGACTGGGCGCTGATGGGCGGGATGCAGGTGGGGACGCTGTGTCCTCTGGCTCTGGGGCTGAGCATCCGGCCTCCCAGTCTGCAGGGGCCTCCACAGAAGAGCCCCCAAGCCCCTGGGTCTCTGCTGCTTCTCTCAGAACCCTGCATTCACTCTGCCTGCGTCTGAGCTTCTTTTGGTTTTGTTTTTTTATCTCAGACTGTTTTGCCCAAGATTGCGAATCCGAGAAACCACCGAGAAGCCGACACCGATGCAAACACACGAGGGTTTATTTACAAGCTGGAGCTTGTGTCCAAGTATACCTGACACAGGGGAGCAGGGACTTGGACCCCGAGGTGGGTTTTAGCTTAGTTTTAAGGGCTGGTCTCGGGGACCTCCAGAAGGGCTGGAGCAATTCCTCCATTTCTGTTTACATTTTGATATGGGGCCTTTGAGGGCATTGAGCTCTCTTCTCATTCTAATAGGGGCTTCCAGCCCTTGGCCTGGGCTCAGTTCTTATGCTAACATGGGGCTTTCTAGGACATTAAGCTGTAAACTTTTGTTTATTTGCTGTAACTGAAGTAATGTAAATTTCAGCTCTTCTTCTCAGGGGCCTGGGATGGATGGACGCGTGCTAACGTTGAACTTATAGTCCAATGGCCTTAATTTGAACTTAAAGTGGAATGGCCTTAATTTTCTCGGCCTCCACCCTTCCTGTCCCATCCTATCTAGCTCCTTCCCCCTTCCCCAGAGCTCCTAAGAGAGCAATTGCAAATGGTCTCAGCCTGGCAGCCTGTGTTGGGGGATAGGCCCAGGGATTTGGGATCAGGAAGACCTGGAGAACGGGCGTCCTGGCTGCGCAGTGGGATTCCATGCTGCAGACTCTTATTCCCTAAGGCTATCTTGACAACTGACTTTGTACAAAGAAAAGCTCTCTTTGTCTTTAAAAGCTCTCCTTTGTCTTTAAAAGATGAAGAGCAAGTCAAACCTGCTGATTTCTCAGATTCCAATCTGAGACGTATTTCCTGTTAATAAGGATAATTTACTATCCGTAGTACTATGCTTAAAATATTCTGACACAAGTAATTCAGAGGGATGAGGGTTTCTCATCTCTTTCTTCACAGCTCAGTCACTCATCAGGAAATGCATCTTTATGGATTTGGAAAGAACTGAGAGACATTATTACCAATGGTCCTATTATTATGTTAAGGTTTCTTCCCTGAGATCCCAAGAAGGCAATTTTTCCTCAGGCTTGAGGAGTGAGGTTAGAATCAGAAATTGTGTGTTTGGGTTTCAGATAATGGAACTGGCTAGCTAAGTAAACAGGGACAGGCACTTAGGTTCTTTTTGAATCTCAATTCCCTTAAAAGCTATAGAATAATTTCTAAACACCTCATTGGACTGTTGTAGGATTTCTTTATTGCTAATATAAGTTAACATTCATATGGCACATATTTTGTGCCAAGAATTGTTCATGCTTCACATAAAAGAACTCATGGGATCCTCCAACAACCCTATGGGCAGATACTGTTATCTTGATGGGCCAACTAAAGGAGAGGAAGAAAACATCTTGTCCAAGGTCGAACAGCTAGTTAAGTGGATTGGAACTCAGGAAGCCTGGCTCCAGGCTGTTATGGCCACCAGAAAATATTTATTAAGTACTTACTAATGTCCTGGGTATTGTACAAATAAAGTCCACTCTTTACTCATTAGAGCTCTATGGCACAAGCATTATTAACTGTCACAGTTTTGCAGAGAAAGAAGCAGGTTCAGAGTCTAAGCTCAAGGGACTTGCCCAGAGCCCTACAATTCAGAGGCAGAAACCTTCCATTTCCCGTAATATTCTCCTTCCACCACTTACCTTCTCCTTTCTCTAAGTCTTAATATAAATGTTGCTTCTTCTGGTCATCTTCTCTGAGGCCCCAGTTAGACTAAGCCTTCTTATATATGTACTTGTAGTAAGCTGTATATTTACCTTTATATTGACTACTATAATCTTGTTTAGTTGTCTTTCTGTCACTTTTTTAAAAATTTTTATTTATTTATGATAGTCACACAGAGAGAGAGAGAGAGAGGCAGAGACATAGGCAGAGGGAGAAGCAGGCTCCATGCACCGGGAGCCCGACGTGGGATTCGATCCCGGGTCTCCAGGATCGCGCCCTGGGCCAAAGGCAGGCACCAAACCGCTGCGCCACCCAGGGATCCCTTTCTGTCACTTTTTGGTTAGTATCTGTTAGGTTTTTTAGTAACTAAATGGAAATGAGACCACCAAGGCAAGCGAGGTCCAAGAACAGATTTTATTGCAGGCACCCTCGGGCAAGGTTCCACGACTCACGGAGGGAAAGAGTGAGTCAGGGAAGTCGCGCCAAGACAAGATGGCAGGGGGTTTACATAACGTTGTAAAGCAGAACGGTTTCCTATTGGTTGGCTCATATGCAAAGGAAGGATTGCAATCCAACCAGTCAGAGTGACCCTCACTATGCAAAGGAAGGATTGCAATTCGGTCAGTCAAAGGTGACTTCCTCCTCTGGGGTTTGAAGGGCATTGGGTCCGGTTGGGGAAGTCCAAAGGAGAGGTCTAAGGGTCTGCGTCAAGCTGTCAGCGGGTCATTGGTCCATTGACGTCCCAGGTGGAGGTGGTGGCAGGAACCTCAGCCATTTTGGGGTATCCACCATCTTGAGGAGTTTCTCTTCCCGCCTGTCCCCAACAATTTTCATTTATTTTCTCTGAATTTTTTATTAATTGCCTTATTTTAATATTTATGTATGTACCTTTTATATTTCTTATTTTTACTTTCATGGTACTTTAATTGTGTTTCTTATTTTGGGATTTAGAGTCTTTTAACAAGCAGGCCAAAATAATCTGGTGTGTTTTTTTTGGGAGGGCTGTTGTTATTGTTTTTCTTGGTTTTTCTTTTTCTTCCCTCATTCTTTTCTGGAAAATAAAATGAGATGAAGAAATTCACCTCCATACAATAACATGAGGTAGTACTCACAGCCAGGAAGTTCATCCATATGCATAAATGATATCTAACTACAGTTTAAAGCAATGATTATAACGATAGCAGCTGGGCTGGAAAAAGAGCACAGAAGAAAACTAGAGAATCCCTTACTGTAGAAATAAAAGAACTAAAATCTAGTCAGGCCAACGTTAAAAATGCTATAACTGAGATGCAGTCCCAAGTGGAAGCCTTAAAAAGAAGAAAGTTGGGATCCCTGGGTGGCGCAGCGGTTTAGCGCCTGCCTTTGGCTCAGGGCGCGATCCTGGAGACGCGGGATCGAATCCCACGTCGGGCTCCCGGTGCATGGAGCCTGCTTCTCCCTCTGCCTGTGTCTCTGCCTCTCTCTCTCTGTGTGTGCCTATCATAAATTAAATAAAATAAAAATTATTAAAAAAAAAAAAGAAGAAAGTTTACTGACCACAGAGGCAGACTTAGGGAACTCAGCCACTTATCAATACAATAACATTCATATCATAGGAGACTCAGAAGATGAAGAGAGAGAAAAGGTGGGTCTTGCTCAGCCATTAGAATCGACAAATACTCACCATTTGCTTCAACGTGGATGGTACTGGAAGTATTATGCTGACTGAAGTAAGTCAATTGGAGAAGGACAAACATTGTATGTTCTCATTCATTTGGGGAATATAAATAGTAGTGAAAGGGAATATAAAGGAAGGGAGAAGAAATGTGTGGGAAATATCAGAAAGGGAGACAGAACATAAAGACTCCTGACTCTGGGAAAGGTACAAGGGGTGATGGAAGGGGAGGAGGGCGGGGGGTGGGGGTGAATGGGTGACGGGCACTGAGGGGGGCACTTGATGGGATGAGCACTGGGTTTTATTCTGTATGTTGGCAAATTGAACACCAATTAAAAATAAATTTATTATTAAAAAAGAAAGAAAGAAAGAAAGAAAGAAAGAAAGAAAGAAAGAAAGAAAGAAAGAAAAAGAAAGAGTGGCACCTGGGTGGCTCAGTCAGTAAGCTTCTGCCTTAGGCTCAGATCATGTTCCAGATCCCAAGGCAGGCTCCCTGTTCAGCAGGGAACTGCTTCTCCCTCTCCCTCTGCCCCTCTCTCTCATGCTTTTTCTCTCCTCTCTCTCTCAAATAAATAACATCTTTGAAAAAACAAACAAACAAACCCACAAGGAAGAGAAATCTCCCATGCAGCAGAATTTCAAACAATTTGTGCAGACATTCCATCCTCAAGTTGATGAGCATAGCTTTCCACTCTTATGTGTGGAATACACATTGTAACTTCCTTCTACAAAATACATTATGAAAAATTTAAAATAATAATAATATATTAATAATAATAGTTATAATAAAGAATCACTTTACTATGGAGATAACTGACAAACACTACCTCAGCAAGATGATCAGATCGATAACAAGAGTGATAAGTCATGTTGATAGTATCTATCCTTTATATGATATAATAAAAATGCCAGTATATCTCTGTATATAATCCACAAAAACAGTTCAATCATGAGATAAAGAACAGACATGTCCCAACTGAGGGAAATTTTACAAAATACTCTACTTCTCAAAGTGTTCCACTTCAACAACAGCAAAGAAAGGCTGAAAGACTGTCACAATCCAGGGAGCTTAAGAAAACATGAGGACAAATGGAATGTGATATGAGGGATGGTAACTTAGCAAAAACTAAGGAAATCTGAATAAAGTATGGTCTTTGGTTAATGCGAATATTTTAATATTGATTCATTAGCTAATATTTGAACTGTACTAATATATCAATAATTGGAGAAATTGAGTGCAAGTGCATGAGAATTCTTTGTGCTATCTTCTCAATTTCCCTCTAAATCTTTGTTTTTTTTTCTAATCAATAAGATTTATTTTGAAAATTGACTTAAATGAATCAGGCTCCAAGTGTGAAGACATTTTAAGAAAAGCTGAATTAACTTTTGCCTTATTCTTAAAGAGTTCATTTGATGGGAGCAAAGGAGGAATTATATTTTTTTAATTTTTTAATTTTTTTATTATTTTTATTTATGATAGTCACACACACAGAGAGAGAGAGGCAGAGACACAGGCAGAGGGAGTAGCAGGCTCCATGCACTGGGAGCCCGACCTGGGATTCGATCCCCGGTATTCAGGATTATGCCCTGGGCCAAAGGCAGGCGCCCAACCGCTGGGCCACCCAGGGATCCCAAAGTAAAAATTTTATATCAGAAGGAAAGAAAAACACTTATGAACACGTGTAATGCCTCCTCAACCTGAAAAACAGGAAAGGATAATAAATAGCAAAAATCAGATAAAAATACTTCGATTATAATAGACACCATATTGCAAGTGCATTTAAAATTAGCAATGCATAACATTTATTTCCTTGACATTTGTCTTCCAAAGAGTTCACAGTGTTTCAATGTCAGTTGAAACAGGGGAAGAATCTCAGGAAAGAATCCTTCACATAATAATAGGACCATTGGTAATAATGTCTCTCAGTTCTTTCCAAATCCATAAAGATGCATTTCCTGATGAGTGACTGAGCTGTCAAGGAAGAGATGAGAAACCCTCATCCCTCTGAATTACTTGTGTCAGAATGTTTTAACCGTAGTACTACGGATAGTAAATTATCCTTAGTAACAGGAAATATGTCTCAGACTGAAATCTGAACCATCAGATGGGCAGAGAAAAAGCGCTTTGACCCTCTCTTCAACTTTTAAAGACAAAGGAGAGCTTTTCTATGTACAAAGTCAGTTGTCAAGATAGCCTTAGGGAATAAGAGTCCGCAGCATCTAATCCTGCTGTATCCCTGGGACGTCTGTGCTCCAGGTCTTCCTGATCCCAAATCCCTGGGCCTGTCACCCAACACAGGCTGCCAGGCTGAGGTCATTTGCAATTGCTCTCTTAGGAGCTCCAGGGAAGGGGGAAGGAGCTAGATAGGATGGGACAGGACACTTGGAGGCCACGAAAATTAAGGCCTTTCCACTTTAAGTTCAGCGTAAGCACACGTCCAGCCATCCTAGGTCACTGTGAAAAGAGCTGAAATTTACATTACTTCAGTTTCAGGAAAAAAAACAAAAGTGTACAGCTTAATGTCTTAGAAATCCCCACAATAGAATAAAAACTCAGCCCAAGCCAAGGGCTGGAAGCCCCTATTAGAATGAGAAGAGAGCTTAATGCCCTTGAAGGCCTCATATCAAAATATAAACAGAACTTGAGGAATGGCTCCAGCCCTTCTGGAGGTCCCCGAGACCAGCCCTTTAAACTAAGCTAAACCCACCTCGGGGTCCAAGTCCCTGCTCTGCTGTGTGGGGTATACTTGGACCCAAGCTCGAGTTTATAAATCAACCCTCCTGTGTTTGCATCGGTGTCGGCTCCTCAGTGGTTTCTGTGATTCGCAATCTTGAGCGCAACACACCCATGTCCCCTCCCCACCTGGGCTGACCCCCTGTCCCCTCCCACCCAGGCTGACCCTCAGTCACCTCCCCGCCCACAACAGCTGGGGTCAGGCCCTCACACAGGTACACTTGGCACTCCCGCTGTCCCCGGCCTCTCAGGGGAACGAAGGAGGTTTCGGCAGGACACACTCTTATGGTGGCCCTAGGGCTCCCTTCCCAGGACTGCAGCTGGTGAGAGGTCAGGGTCTGTGTTCTGGACGCTGGCTCCTCCTCCGCGGTTTTCCCGCAGGAAATGAAGGAGGAGGCCTGGTCTCCTCCAGGGACATCACGCAGGTGGACCTGGACATCAACATGAAGTTCAGCAACCACATCATGTTTTGGCACTACTACGGGGTCGGGTGAGGCTGAGGGGCCAGGGGGTATCGGGACCCGGGGGAGGCCCGGGGGCTTCTGGGTAGGGAACACGGGGCGTCTGAGGCCGGGGGAAGCAACAGTAGCCAACAACACACTGCTGCATGGTAGGGTGCTGGAGATGACCCCCGTGACCCCACTCCCAGGGTCTCAGGTTTGAAGAGGCCACTTGGATGAGGCCTCCAGGGGTTGCCATGGGAGCTGAACCCCAAAGGGGTGAGGGATGGCCCCCTGAGAAGCAGAGGGCTGGGGTGGGGGTCTTGGGGGACAGTAAGGGGACCTTGGGGCAGGGTGCATGGCCGTGACTGGAGCAGGACACACATCGAACCAATGAAGGTTGGACGGGTCAGGGTGATACCCACCATCAGTGCTTTATATATTTCTAAATTCTATGCATTTCATTTGAGACAATTTGCAATTTGTAAACATACATAGTATGATGACCCCCAGAAAATGTCCCCGGTCCAGCCAGGGCCCTGCACTGACCACACGGGGTCCCAGGGACAGTTGTCACAGCAAACCCCGGACAGGGATCGCCTTTAAGTGTAGACATCTACGTATGCATCTAAGAGAAAGTGGATGCCCTGTGTCTGTCGGCTGCCCATGCCATCCCCCTCATTCCCCACCCCTACACCATCCCCCTATATCATCATTCCCGATGGCATCCCCCCTACACCATCCCACTCACACCCACACAGCTCCACACAATCCCCACCCACACTGTACCACAACACCATCCGCCCTACACCATCCTCCACATTACACAACCATCATACCACTGCCCCCACACCATTGGCCCCCAACAAGGACCTGGTGCAGTTGCCCCCTGTGGGTCATGCTCAGCCTCCCCGGGTTTCTCTGGATACCCTGCTCCCATCAGAAGCCTAGGTGTCCCATAGAGTACCCAGCGGTTGCAGGGAGGAGGGAAGGCAGGGAGCCCCCGACAGGGTGGGTGCAGGTGAGTGGTGCAGAGGAACCACTGTGCTGGCCTCCACCCACTGTCCCTCCTTGAGGGTGGCACACCCTGCACAGGACATCAACCCTAACCCAGAAAGACCTGGGCTGACCTGGTCGCAGGCTCTTTGGGGGCTGGGTTGATTTGAGCCCAGCCCCAGGGCCAACACAAAGACTACTGGGATCCAGCCCCCCATGGCCCTAGCCAGCCCTGGATTCTGGCCCTGGGCTAAGTAAGCCCTCTCACAGCTGAATGTGGCCTCCTGGGCCCTGGGCATGCCCCACAGATACAGGTCCCAGACCAAGGGCAACCCTGGGGATCCCAGGACACCCCAGGGTGGGGAGGCCAGGGGTAAGCCGGTGGGCTCCACCTGCACCCACACCAGGAGGCAGGCTCCTCCAGGTGCTAGGGTCCCAGGGGCCCTGAGGCCGGGGTCCAGCTGCCCTGCGGGGACCCAGCACAGGAGCCCATGAGCTGCAGGTCCAGGTCAGCTCTGCTGTCCTCAGAACTGTCTCTCACACTGAAACCTATGGACACACGCCTCCACCCAGATTCCATACATGCTCCCAGGTGGGAGTTCCAGCACCCGCCCCCACACCCCCTGTGATTCTTGCCCTCCCTTAAAGGACAGAAAGGTCTGTCCCCAGGGGAAGGCGCGCACCCTCAGCTCTGAGCCCATTTGCTGTAGAAAATCAATAAAGTGTTGTGGTGCGAAAATGCAAAGCCAGTCAATTTCTCTGTCACCCAGAACACAGTGCACAGGACAAGGAGAGACCCCCAGAGAGGAGGAGGGGGCACCACCCAGGCCCCAACCAGCCCCTGCAGGGGCGCCACCAGGCACACACAGCTGACGTCCCCACGTGCCTTCCAGGGGCGGCCAGATGCCAGGGCCAGGAACACACAGAATTTACTGGGACTCAGCCTGTGCCCCGCGGGCCAGGAGGGGCTGGGACAGAGTGACAGCTAGGGAGCCTCAGGTCACCAGAGTTGTGCAAAGTGACTTCGGAGGACTGTGCTCCCTCTGTCCCGGGGGCCGGGGCTCACCAGGTTTCGGGGCACTTCCACCCCTCCCTGCATCCCGGTGCCTGTGTGCCTGGGGCAGAGAGGGCCTGCGGGGTGGTTAGCGTGGCCCTTGAAGGGATGTCAGGACAGCAGGCCCTAGTGTTGTGACCAGAATTGCGAATCCGAGAAACCACCAAGGAGTCGACACCAATGCAAACTCCCAAGGGATTCTTTGCGAGCTGGAGCTTGGGTCCAAGTGCACCCGACACAGAGCAGCAGGGACTTTGACCCTGAGACTAAGGCGTAGCAGCCATATAGGGGCCAGTGGCCCATGGGATACGCAGAAAGTTGCACAGTCATGTCGGTCCACATGCAGGTCGCTGATTGAATTACACCTTACCCTATAGTATCCACTTGAGCTGGCCTAGTACTTTGGTCAGAATCGGCGAAATTTTGGCGGGCTCAAAGCAGGGTTACATTGTTAGGAGCCGATTTCCGATTACGGTGTGCCCAGCGGCTTGACTCGGGTGGGGCAGCGCCTTAAGCCATGAGCAGGTCATGTGGGGGTCATAGGGGAGGTGGCAGGTGTAGCACAAAATGGAATCAGTCCTTCTCTGCTTGTCCAGGGGTAGGGGTTTTTTGTTAAATTTTCTGGGTCTCACACTTGCAGCTCACGCACCTGGGCCACCCGACCAGGTGGACTCAGCGTGCACAACTTGTGGTGCTGGATCTCTCACACCAGCCTGTGGCAGGCACCCTCCTCACCCTGGTGAGTAGGGGCTGGGTGAGCATGGGGCTCGGCCTGAAGGCCAGGCAGCACAGGGGACCGAGGAACCCCAGCCCCGTCCCCACCCTGACTCCCACACACAGGCAGCCCCATGGCTCCCCGCCATGGGCACCTGGCTCCTCAGGCAATCCCCCGAGGGCGGCCCCGAAATCTGTCTCCCTGCTGGAGAGGCATCGGGGAGAAGAGAAGCAGCCTGCACTCGGCGGGACTCACTGCCGGACATGGGAATGTGGCCGAGCCGGGCCTTTCAGCTCAACTGACCCTCCAGCCGAAAGTCACTGCACGAGCGAGCCCTGGGTCAGTCAGGAGAGCCCAGCTACCCGCCCAGCGCCAGCACCAGAAATGATGTTGTGCCAACCATGTCGGCATTTGGGTGACCCAGCCAGAGGATCACATAGCTGCACGTGATAGGTGCATGTGATAGACACACACACAAACCCCAAAACCAACAAAAGTCGGAATCCCCCCAATGTTGTCAAACAGCAGCCAAATGGTTACATACACGATGCTCTGGTCCCCAATAGGATACATGGAAGACGCTATAAACCATGACTGAGAGGTGCTGGAGGCACGGAGATGTGCCTGCTGGGTTCCAACAAGGAGCGCAGAGGGCCAGGAACCATCCTACGGAGGGAGGGCCCCTCCTAGGAAAGGACACCAGGTCCCTGTGAAGGCTACGGATGGTGAAATCTGTCCTCCTCTCTTTCAGCTTCTGGTTTTCCTCTTCTTTTCTTCTTCCTAATTCTAGTTTAGCCTCCATTCTTCATCCAAGCCAATGACCAAAAGCTTCTTTATGACATCGGGTCCTAAAAGGAGACCCAGCTCTGGCTATGGGGTTCGGGAATGATCATTGCCTAGATGTATGCTGATCCCCCGAACTCTGCCTTCACGGCTCTTCTCTCCCTGCAGATTGAGTGGAACCACAAGTCTTACAATGAAAGATACCCACTTCCACTCGGGCGGGACTGTCCCTTGTGGAGGATGTCATCTGGGCCAAGTGCAAGCGGTGCGATCAAGAATAGGTCGCAGGTGAGACATAAGCAAGCACTTACCTTTGATGTCATGCTTTATTTGTTCATCCATGTATTATTTGTTAAATATTTTAGTTTTATGTCCTCTCTATACCCAACATGGAGTTCAAACTCACAACCCTGAGATCAAGTTCCCCCAACCAGGCGAGCCAGGCACCCCAGTGCCATGTTTCATAACTCTTTGCTTCCTTGCCTATCTCTGCATCCAACCAGAACTTTGAGTCCTTCACAGGGAGCTTTCATTACCTCCGAATCCTAGAACGTTCTCACTGTATCCCAATCCTAGATTGACATTTACCATTGAATAGCACTTTAAATAAATAGTCAGTAAAATAACTACTACAGTAAAGGAAATTATCAACTTTTCACGTGTGTGGGCCCTGCTCCCTGGGCTCCCAGGGAAGCTATGGTTTCTTTAAGATTGATTAAGGTCCACATGACTCCACCACACCTCAAAGCGTGGGCTCAGTTTCTGCCCTGACACATGCAACACCCCTGCTTCAATTAACATGTATCATCAATCTTAGGGAGCCTGACCGGCTCGGTGTGGTTCATAAGAACATGGGACTCTTGTTCTTGGGGTAGCAAGTTCAAGCCCCATGTTGGCTGTAGAGATTACAGGAAAATAAAATCTTAAAAAAAATCAATCAGTTGATCTTGGGGAGACACAGCCCCAGAACCCACAAGGGCAGGGAGCCAGCTGACGGGTCTACGCACAATATTATAAGCAGCAGAGCACAAAATGTGAACTTTCAGAAGTCTGCTAGAGTGGGGGACACACCAGGCTTAAGGTGTTCAGGTGGAGAAGTGGGGGGCAGTCCCTGGAGTGACAGGGTGGGCTCAGGATCCCAGGGGGTCCCAAGGACAGTGGCACCAACTGTTCCCAGGCACAGGAGCGGGAACCTGGCTGAGAGCAGCAGGACACAGGCCAGCTGTCTGCCCTGTGTGGCCATAAGCTGCAAACTCCTGTGCAGTCACAGGGCCGCATTCCTGGGACAGGCCAGCAAAAGCCAGGAGTGGGAGGATATCCTCCCAGGCAGGAAGAGCACAGGTCTCCACCATGGCTTCCCCTAAAATTTGAAGTTTTAAAATTCAGTCACTTTTCTGTGTGGAGGCTGAGAAAATTGAGGCCGTTCCACTTTAAGTTCACTGTTAGCACAAGTACTGCCATCCCAGGCCCCTGTGAATAAGAGCTAAAATTTACATGACTTCAGCTACAGGATAAAAAGAAAAAACCAGCTTACAGCTTAAGGTCCCAGAAAGCCCCATATTAGAATGAGAACAGAGCTCAATGCCCTTGAAGGCCCCATTTCAAAATGTAAACAGAACTTGAGGAATTGCACCAGCACTTTTGGAGGCCCCGAGAGCAGCCCTTAAAACTAAGCTAAAACTCACCTCGGGGTCCAAGTCCCTGCTCTGCTGTGTGGGGTATACTTGGACCCAAGCTTGAATTTGTAAATCAACCCTTGTGTGTTTGCATCGGTGTTGGCTTCTTAGGGGATTCTTGGATTTGCAAACTTGGGCACAACACACCCATGTCTCCTCCCCACCTGGGTTGTCCCCAGTCCCCTCCCACCCAGGCTGACCCTCAGTCACCTCCCCACCCACAACAGCTGGGCACAGGCCTTCACACAGGTCCCACGGGCACGCTGGTCACTTCCATCGTCCCCGGCCTCCCCCAAGAAGGAAGGAGGTTTTGGCAGGACACACTCCCATGGTATCCCCAGGGCTCCCTGCCCAGGATGGCAAGTGGTGAGAGGTCGGGATCTGTGTCCCTGAACGCCGGGTCCTCCTCCCCGGTTTTCCCGCAGGAAATGAAGGAGGAGGCCTTGTCTCCAGGGACAACACACAGATAGACGTGGAAGTCACAGGACGTTTGGCAGCCACATCATGTTTTGGGACTGCTAGGGGGTCGGGTGAAGCTGAGGGGCCAGTGGGGATCTGGCTCCGGGGGAGGCCTGGGGGCTTCTGGGTAGGGAACATGGGGCTTCTTAGGCCGGGGGAAGCAACAGCAGCCAACAACACACCGCTGTATGGTAGGGTGCTGGGGATGACCCCTGTGCCCCCAACCCCGGGGCCTCTGGGATGAGGAGGCCACTAGGATGGGGCCTTCAGGAGTTGCCATGTAAGCTGAACCCCAAAAGGGTGAGGGACAGCCCCCTGAAAAGCAGGGGCCTTGGGTGGGGGCGGTGGGGGCAGTAAGGGGACTTGGGGGCCAGGCGGCATGGCCGTGGCTGCAGCAGGACTTGCATCAATCCAATGAGGGTCGGACGGGTCAGGGTGACACCCACCCTAGGTGCTTTTTTTTAATATTTTTTTAATTTTTATTTATTTATGATAGGCACACATAAGAGAGAGGCAGACACACAGGCAGAGGGAGAAGCAGGCTCCATGCACCGGGAGCCCGACCTGGGATTCGATCCCGGGTCTCCAGGATCGCGCCCCGGGCCAAAGGCAGGCACCAAACCACTGCGCCACCCAGGGATCCCAGGGTGCTTTATATATTTCTAAATTCTATGCATTTCATTTGAGACAATTTGCAATTTGTAAACATACATAATATAATGACCCCCAGATAATGCCCCCGGTCCACCCAGGGCCCTGCTCTGACCACATGGGGCCCCAGGGGCAGGTGTCACACAATGCCCAGACTGGGGTCGCCGTTATCTGTAGACGTCTCCATGTGCATCTTAGAGAAAGGGGATGCCCTGCGTCCGCAGGCCCCCTACGCAATCCCCCTCATTCCCCACCCCCACACCACCTCCCTACATCATCTTTCCCCAAGGCATCTCCCCTACACCATCCCCCTCACACCCACACACCCCCACACAATCCCCACCCACACTATACCCCAACACCATCCCCCCTACACGATCCCCCACACTCCACCACCATCATACCACTGCCCCCACATCACCGACCCCCACAAAATCAGCCCCCAGCAAGGACCCGGTGCAGCTGCCCCCTGTGGTACATGCTCAGCCTCCCTGGGGTTCTCTGGACAGCCTGCTCCCATCAGAAGCCCAGGTGTCCCATAGAGTACCCAGGGGTCGCAGGGAGGAGTGAAGGCAGGGGGCCCCCGAAGGGTGGGTGTAGGTGAATGTTGCAGAGGACCCAATGTGCCCTGCATCTGCCCACTCTCCCTCCTTGAGAACAGCACACCCTACACAGGACACCAGCCCCTAACCCAGAGGGACCTGAGCTGGCCTGTCCCTGGGCTCTGTGGGGGCTGGGGTGATTTGAGCCCCCCTGGTCGAACACAAGATGAATGGGATCCAGGCACCCATGGCTCTGCCAGCCCTGGAGGATTCTGTCCCCGGGCTGAGCAAGCCCTCTCACAGCTGGATGTGGCTTCCTGGGCCCTGGGCTTGCCCCACAGATCCAGGTCCCAGACCAAGGGCAAACCTGGGGATCCCAGGACACCCCAGGGTGGGGAGAGCAAGGGTAGGCTGGTAGGTCCCACCCACACCCACACCAGGAGGCAGACTCCTCCAGGTGCTGGGGCCACAGGGGTTCTGAGGCCCAGATCCACCTGCCCTGCAGGGTCCCAGTGCAGGAGCCCATGAGCTGCAGGTCCAGGTCAGCTCTGCTGTCCTCAGAACCGTCTCTCAGGCTGAAACCTCAGGACACACGCACCCACCCGGTTTCCACACATGCTCCCAGGTGGGGGACTCCAGCACCAGCCCCCCCACCCCGTGTGATTCTTGCCCTCCCCTAAAGGACAGAAAGGTCTCCCTCCCCAGGGGAAGGCGTGCACCCTCGGCTCTGAGCCCATTTGTTGTAGAAAGTCAATAAAGTGTTGTGGTGTGAAAATGCACAGCCAGCCCGTTTCTGTGTCTTCCTAAACTCTGTGCAGGGGGCATGGAGACACCCCCAGAGAGGAGGAAGGGGCACCACCCAGGCCCCAACCAGCCCCTGCAGGGGTGCTGCCAGGCACACACAGCTGACGTCCCCTTGTGCCTTCCAGGGGCGGCCAGACGGCAGGGTCAGGACCCCACAGACTTTACTGGGACTCAGCATGGGCCCCGCGGGCCAGTAGGGGATGGGATAGAGTGACAGCCAGGGAGCCTCAGGTCACCAGGGTATGTGCAAAGTGACCTCGGAGGTCTGTGCTCCCTCTGTCCAGGGGGCCGGGGCTGGCCGTGTTCCAGCGCACTTCCTCCCCTCCCCGAATCCCTGTTCCTATGTGCCTGGGGCACAGATGGCCAGCGGGGCGGTCAGCGTGGCCCTGGAAGGGATGTCAGGACAGCAGGCCCTTGTGATGTGCCCAAAATTGTGAATCCGAAAAACCACCGAGGAGCCAAACTGATGCAAATTCCCGAGGATTTCTTTACAAGCTGGAGCTTGAGTCCAAGTGCACCGAACACAGCGGAGCAGGGACTTGGACCCCGAGACTAAGAGGTGTAGCAGCTTTATATGGGCCAGTGGCCCATGGGATACGCAGAAAGTTGCACAGTCATGACGGTCCACACGCAGGTGGCCGATTGAATTACACCTTACCCTATAGTATCCACTTGAGCTGGCCTATTACTTTGGTCAGAATCGGCGCACAGTTTTGGCGGGCACAAAGCAGGGTTACATTGTTTTGAGCCGATTTTCTTTTAGGGTGTGCCCAGTGGCCTGACTAGGGTGGGTCAGTGACTTATGCTGTGGGAGTCATAGGGGAGGTGGCAGGTGTAACACAAAATGGAATCAGTCCTGCTCTGCTTATCCAGGGGGAGGGGATTTTTGTTAAATTTCCTGGGTCCCACACTTGCAGTTCACACACCTGGGCCACCCTCACCAGGTGGACTCAGCGTACACACCTTATGGTGTGGAGGGCATGCTCCTTGCCCTAGTGATTAGGCGCTGGGTGAGCATGGGGCTCGGCCTGATGGCCAGGCAGCACAGGGGACCGAGGAACCCAGCCCTGTCCCCACTGTGACTCCCACACAGGCAGCCCCAGGGCTTCCTGCGATTGGCAACCGGCTCCCAAGGAGCTCCCCGCAGGACGGCCCCAAGGTCTGTCTCCCTGCTGGAGAGGCATCGGGGAGAAGAGAAGCAGCTGGCGCTCGGCGGGACCCACTGCCGGACATGGGAATGTGGCCGAGCCAGACCTTACAGCTCAGCTGACCCTCCAGCCAAAGTCACTGCACGCGTGTGCGAGCCCCGGGTCGGCCAGGAGAGCCTATCTAGTCGCCCAGCGCCAGCACCAGAAATGATGTTGTGCCAACCATTTCGGCGTTTGGGTGACCCAGCCAGAGGATCACATAGCTGCACGTGATAGCTGCATGTGATAGACACACACACACCCCAAAACCAACAAAACTCGGAATACCCCCAATGTTGTAAAACAGCAGCCAGATGGTTACATACACGACGCTATGGTCCCCATGGGATTCATGGAAGATGCTATAAACCACGACTGCAGAGGTGATGGAGGCACAGAGATGTGCCTGCTGGGTTCCAACAAAGAGCGCAGAGGGGCAGGAAACATCCAACGGAGGGGGGCCCCTCCTAGGAAAGGACACCAGGTTCCTGTGAAGGCTACCATGGTGAAATCTGTCCTCCTCTATTTCAGCTTCTCGTTTTCCTCCTGAATGCCATTTTCCTCAAGCTTAATAGCAAAAATTTATTTTATGTTTCTAAATTTGTTTTTATGGGACTCCAATTTGTATGAGTTCTTTCTTCAGCAAGGGTGTCATTCAGGATAGAAGGAGAGATAAAGATTTACCCAGACAGACAAAATATAAGGAGTTCATGACCACTAAACCAGTCCAGTAAGGAATTTTAAGAGGGACTCTTCTAGTGGGGGAAAAAAAGAGACCAAAAGCAACAAAGACTAGAAAGGCCCAGAGAACGTCACCAGAAACACCAAATCTACTGGTAACACAAAGGCACTAAGTTCATATCTTTGAATAATCACTCTGAATGCTGATAGACTAAATGCTCCAATCTAAAGATATAGGGTATCAGAGTGGCTTGAAAAACATGATCCGGGATCCCTGGGTGGCTCAGGGGTTGAGCCTCTCTGCCTTTGACTAAGGGTGTGATCCTGGAGTCTGGGATCGAGTCCCATATTGGGCTCCTGGTGGGGAGCCTGCTTCTCTCTCTGCCTAATTTTCTGCCCCTCTCGCTCTCTCTCTTTCTCTCTCTCTCTCTCTCTCCCTCTCTCACTCTCTCATAAATAAGATCGTTATTAAATAAAACAAGATCCATCTGTATGCTGCCTACAAGATGCTCACCTTAGACCTATAGACACCAGCAGATTGAAAGTCAGGGGATGGAAAATCATCTATCACGCTAATGGATATCAAAAGAAAGCTGGAGGACCCATACTTATATCAGACAAACTAGATTTGAAACCAAAGATAGGGGACACCTGGTGGCTCAGTGGTTGAGCATCTGCCTTCGGCTCAGGGGAAGGATCGAGTACCACGTCGGCCTCCCTTTGGGGCGCCTGCCTCTCCCACTTGCCTATGTTTCTGCCTCTGCTTCTCTGTGTATCTCCCATAAATAAATAAATAAAATATTTAAATTTCAAAAATAAAGAACAAATAGTGTAAGAAGAGATGAAGAAGGGCATTATTTCATAATTAAAAAGACTCACAATCAACTAAATATTTATGCTGCCAACATGGGAGTACCTAATATAGAAACCAATTAACAGCAAACGTACAGGAACTCACTGATAATAATACAATAAAAGGTGATTTTAACACCCACTTATGGCAATGGACCTATCGTCTATGCAGAAAATCAACAGGGGAACAATAGCCTTGACACACTGGACCACAGGGACTCAACAGATATAGTCCGACATTTCATCAGAAAGCAGAATACACATTCCTTTCAAGTGCACACGGGACATTCTCCAGAACAGATCATATCATTGCCCACAAATCAGCCCACAACAGGTACAAAGGTACAAGAAGGTTGATATCACACCATGTACATTTTAGGGCCACGACGCTATGAAACTCGAAGTCGACACTAAGAAAAAATTTGGACAGACCAAAAATACGTGGAGATTATGAACACCCTACTAGAGAATGCATGGAGCAACTAGGAAATTAAAGAGGAAATTTAAAACAAATGAAAATGAAAACATGTTTCTCCAAACCTTTGGGATGTAGCCAAGGCAGACCTAAGAGGGAAGTACATAGCAATACAGGCCTCCTCAAGAAACAAGAAGTCTCCAAAACACAACCTAACACAACACCGAAAGGAGCTGGAAAAGGAATAGCAAGCAAAGCCTAAAGCCTACAGAAGAAGGGAAAAAATAAAGATGAGAGCAGAAATAAACAATACAGAAAAAACAAAACAGTAGAATGGAATAACGAAACTAAGTGCTGGTTCTTCAAAATAATTAATAAAATGGATCAAGCCCTAGCCAGCCGTATCAACGAGAAAAGAGAAAAGACCTAAAAAAATGAAATCACAGATGAGAGAAGAGAGATCACAATCAACAGCAGAAAAATAAGACAATTATAAGGGAATACTAAGAAACATTACACGCTAGCAAACTGGGAGACCTGGAAGAAATGGACAAACCCTAGAAATGTGCAAATGAGCAAAACAGAAATAGGAAGAAATAGAAAATGTGAGCAGACCCATAACTAGCAAAGGAATTGAATCAGCAAGGCACCTGGGTGCCTCAGTGGTTGAGCATCTGCTTTGGCTCAGGTCATGATCCCGGGGTCCTGGGGGATCAAGCCCCACATCAGGCTCCCCACATGGAGCCTCACTTTTCCTCTGCCTATACCTCTGCCTCTCTGTGTCTCTCATGAATACACAAATAAAATCTTTAAAAAAGAAAAAAGATAAAAAGATGAGAAAGGACCCAAATAAAATCACAAATGAGAAAAGAGAAATAACAACCAACACTAGAGAAATACAAACGTTTATAAGAGAACATTATGAAAAATTATATGCCAGCAACCTAGAACCTGGAAGAAATAGATCAATTCCTAGAAATATATAACATAGCCAAAATGAAAAAGGAAGAAATAAGAAACTTGAACAGACAGATAACCAGCAAAGAAATTGAATCAGCAATCAAGAATCTCCCAACAGGAGACGCTTAGATCAATAGAACAGAATGGAAAGCCGAAACAAGATACAAACCTGGAACTCTATGATCCATTAATCGACAACAAGGCAGGAAGGAATATCCAATGGCACGAAGCAGTCTCTTCAACCAACCCGAACCCTGACCCCAGGATAAGAACAAATGGTGTTGGGAAAACCAGGCAGCCACATGCAGAAGAATGAAACTGGACCACTCTCTTATAACCATATATATAAAAAATAAATTCAAAATGGATGAAAGACCTAAATGTGAGACCTGAAACCATAAAAAGAAGAAAAGATAGGCAGCAACGTCTTTGACATTGGCCATTGGATCTTCTTTCTAGATATGCCTCTGAGGCGAGGGAAACAAAAGCAAAAATACCAGGTGTTGTATCCAAGGGTTGAATCACTATGTGGGAAACCTGAAGCTATATCATACTGTGTTTACAAACAGGAATTCAAGTAAACTTTAAAATACTAATTGGTAGTAGAGACGAAACATGTGCGCACAAGAGATAAAATCAGAAAGACCACTGAAAATCCCAATGAAGAGTTTTTAGTGCCACAAATCCCCTCCTTAGCTCAGCTCAGGAGAAGCTTGCCATGTCTATTCTGACCCCAGCTGAAGCCAGGATTTTGATTCTCTGGGAGGCCACTGACTTGGTGGCGTCAGGCTACCTTTGAACCCAAAACCTAAATAGAGTGCATACAACTAAACTGCCCAAGATACTAGGAGTCCCAGTGCAGGCACATGCCAAGACCCAAAGTCTAAACATACACAGACATAACACTAACCCTACACTTAATCCTAATGTTAACCTAACCCTTAAACAAGAGCTATCACTAATCGAAAACCAAACACAAAACCCAAGACCGAAACACACTCATTGAACCTTCCTGCCAACCCTCACCTTAACACCTAAACCTATTCTAAACCCTTAACCCTGACCCCTACGTTAAATCTAACCCTAACCCTAACCTCTAACCCTAACCTTAACTTAATATACTCAAATCCTATTCCTAACCTTAACCTGTACCCTAACCCTGGAGATATCTGTGAAATCCACCTGACCAGTGTATCATTTAAAGCTCTCGTTTCTTTGGAGATGTTGTGCTTAGAAGACCTATCGAGGACAGAAAGAGCTAGAATGAAGCCACCAAGTATAAGTGTATTATTATCTAAGTATTTCTTCACTTTGGTTAATAATTGATTTGAATATTTGGCAGCTCCCACATTCGGGGCATATATATTGAGGATTGTTAAGTCCTCTTGTTGCATAGATCCTTTAAGTATGAGATAGTGTCCCTCTTCATCTCTCACTACAGTCTTCGGGGTAAATTTTAGTTTATCTGATATAAGGATGGCTACCCCTGTTTTCTTTTGAGGACCATTTGAATGGTAAATGGTTCTCCAACCTTTTATTTTCAGACTGTAGGTGTCCTTCTGTCTAAAATGAGTCTCTTGTAGACAGCAAATAGTTGGGTCCTACCTTTTTATCCAGTCTGAAACCCTGCACCTTTTGATGGGGTCATTAAGCCCCTTCACGTTCAGAGTTACTATCGAAAATTATGAGTTTAGGGCCATCATTATATCTATTCAGTCCTTGTTTTTGTGGATTGTTCCACTGAACTTCTTCTTAAAGGGGAATTTTAAGAGTCCCCCTTAAAATTTCTTGCAGAGCTGGTTCGGAGGTCACATATTCTTTCAGTTCCTGCCTGTCTTGGAAGCTCTTTATCTCTCCTTCCATTTTGAATGAGAGCCTTGCTGGATAAAGTATTCTTGGTTGCATGTTCTTCTCATTTAGGACCCTGAATATATCCGCCAGCCCTTTCTGGCCTGCCAGGTCTCTGTGGATAGGTCTGCTGTTACCCTAATGCTCCTCCCCATAAAGGTCATGGATTTCTTGTCTCTTGCTGCTTTAAGGATCTTCTCTTTATCTTTGGAATTTGCAAGGCTTCACTATTAGATGTCGAGGTGTTGAACGGGTTTTATTGATTTTAGGGGGGGGAATCTCTCTATTTCCTGGATCTGAATGCCTGTTTGCTTCCCAGATTAGGAAAGTTTTCAGCTATGATTTGTTCAAATACATATTCTGGCCCTCTGGCCCTTTTGGCGCCCTCGGGAACCCCAATTAAACGTATGTTTTTCTTCCTCAGGCTGTCATTTATTTCCCTTCATCTATCCTCATGTTCTTTTGTTTGTCTCTTTTTCCTCAGTTTCCCTCTTTGCCATCAATTTGTCTTCTATGTCACTCACTAGTTCTTCCACCTCGTTAACCCTCGTCATTAGAACTTCTAGTTTGGATTGCATCTCATTCAATTGATTTTTAATTTCTGCCTGATTGGATTTAAATTCTGCAGTCATGTAGTCTCTGAGTCCTTTATGCTTTTTTCTAGAGCCACCAGTAGCTGTATAATAGTGCTTCTGAATTGGCTTTCTGACTTTGCATTGTAATCCAGATTTTGTAACTCTGTGGGAGAGAGGACTGTTTCTTTCTTTTGAGGTGAGGTTTTCCTTCTAGTCATTTTGCTCAGTGCAGAGTGGCCAATAACAAGTTGTATTGGGAAAATGAGAAAAAGAGAGAGAAAGAAGGAAAGAAAAGAGAAAAAGAAAAAAGTAAGACAAAAAAAGAAAAAAGAGAAAGAAAAAGAAAGGAAAAAAGGTGGGGGAAGCAAACAGAAATCAAAAAGAAAAGAAGAAAAAAGAAAAGAAAAGAAAGAAAAGAAGAAAAGAAAAGAAAAGAAAAGAAAAGAAAAGAAAAGAAAAGAAAAGAAAAGAAAAGAAAAGAAAAGAAAAGAAAAGAAAAGAAAAACCACGGGGGAGTATCTTCTGATTCTGTATACTTCAAGTCGCTTGACTTCCCCTGGAACATGTCCCTCTAGGTGATCTTCTGGGTGAGGGGCCTGTTGTGCTGATTTTCAGGTGTTATCACTTGGGGGAGCTCCTCGCCCCCTGCCTGGTGCAGGGCTCAGTGGGGGTTATTTAACCCCTGAGGCACCATGAGGAACAACCCCAGTGGCGGCGGCAGCTCTGGAACCCTGGATTCAGCTCCCAGAGTAACTCAAGAGCTCTCAATCTGCAGGGCCTGGAGGCTCCAGGGCAGGGCCGCTGATCTGCTCAGCTCGGGGCAGGAGCGTCCTCGCTGTCCTGGGCCCTCCCAGCCTCTGCCTGTCCCGGGGGGAGGCCGGATCCTGGGCTGTGTCCCGGTGCCCTGTGTTCCAGGGCCTGCACTGTTGGATTCGCACTCCTGGCCACACAGTCGCCTATGCTGAGCCGCCGCCCGAGCCCCTCGGAGCTGCTCCTGGAGCCATACAGCCCCCTCCGCAGGGAGCCTCTTCCTCTGGCAGAGCCGCGTCCGAGCTGCTCCCAGCCACGCAGCCCCCTCCACGCTGAGCCGCTGCCCGAGACCCTATGAGCTGTTCCGGGTCCAGCCATGGGCGCTGCAGACTTTTAGGGAGCTCGGCCGCGGGGTATGGTGCACTCTCCTGGGCGCGCAGGTGTCTGTTAGTGTCCCATGAAGCCTGAGGGCATCCCCGCCCTCCTGGGGTCCTGCTCTAACTCCCTGCATGTGCTTTTCCACCCGGGAAGATTGGTGAAGCTCCTGCTTCTCCGGGCCGGAACTTTCCTGTCCTGGGGGTACTCGCCCCGGCCTCAGCCCAGCACCTCGTGGGGCCCCTCCCCCTTGGATGCGTTTTGTTTCTTTATTTCTCTTTCCCCGTCTTCCTACCTTGATAGAAGCGCGAACTCTTCTCACTGTAGCTTTCCAGCTGGTCTCTCTTTAAATCTCAGGCCAAATTCGTAGATTTTCAGGATGATTTGAATGTTATCTAGGTAATTTGGTGGGGACAGGCGATTTGCGGACCCTCCTCTTCCGCAATCTTGCCCCTCCTTCCACTTCCCTATTTCAAACCTTCTCACAGAGACACAGGATAAAGCAGTGTGGTTCTCTGGCTCCAGCTGGATCCGTTGGTTAAGCATCCGACTCCTGACCTCACCCCTGGTCTTGATCTCGGGAACATGAGCTCTAGCCTTGTGCTGGGCTGTGGACGAGGCATGGAGCCTACTTAAACAAACCAAACCCACAGGGGTGTGGTTCTGGCATAAGCTGAAGGAGCAGAATAGAGAGCCTGGAAGAAAATGCACTCTGATACAGTCAACTGATTTTTTAAACTTAATTTAATTTAAACCCAATTAATTAACAGTATAGTGTATTATACTTTCAGAGGTAGAATTCAGGGATTCACCAGTTGGAGATAACACCAGGGCTCATGACATCACGTGCCCTCCTTCATGCCCGTCTACCAGTTACCCTGTCCCTCCACTCCCCTCCCCTCCAGCGACCTTCAGTTTGTTTCCTGTGATTGAGTCTCTTTTTCCTCCATCTGTGTTTTCATCTTATTTGTTTTACCTTCTCTTCACAGATGCCCATCTGCTTTGCTTCCTTAATTTCACCTATGAATAAAACCATACAGTAATTTTCTTTCCTGACTGACTTATTTCACTTAGCATGATCTCTCGAGTTCTATCCACTTCATTGCAAATGGCAAGATTTCCTTCTTTTTGATAGCTGAGTACCATTCCTATCATCTATCTATCATCTATGACCATCATCTATCTCCCATCCTCTTTATCCATCATCTGTCTGAGGGCACTGAGGCTCCTCCCACAGTGTGGCTACTGTGGACCCGGCTGCTGTGGACATTGGGGTGCAAGTGCCCTGAGTCTCACTGCATCTGTATCTTCGTAGAGAGCTCCAGGCCGTGCACCTGCTGGTCGTAGGGCTGCTCTATGTGTAACTTCTTGAGGAGCCTCCACACTGTTTCCAGGGCGGCTGCACCAGCCCACGGTCACACCAAAAGTGGAAGAGGGTTGAGTGAGTTTTGCAAGACATGGTTAAAGTCTGGTCCACATTTCATTTTGCGTCCTGTGGGCTCCAATTCCTTGTCCGTAAGTATTTCTGGGGAAGCCGGGTGTTGGGCTCCGTTTCAGTGAGACGTTTCCGAATCTCACAGGTCTCAGCTGGAACCTGGAAGGAGGCAGGTGGGCCCTGTGCATGGGGACACTGCCTCTGCACAATCTCCTGCAGTGCCTTAGCCTCCCAGAGGGACGCACGACCCAGGCCCCCTGAAGGGCCTGCTCAGGTGCTGTAGGCCTCAGTCACCTGCACTAACAGGAGCCCGCCTGTGCTGGAGAGGCCTGAGGAGGACGTGGGGACCCACCCACGCTGATGAGCCCCAGCCTCATCAGGACCCACGGTGAAGCTTCAGGGGGATATTGGGCCGCGATCACCCTGACAGGAGCCCCGGTCTACTCAGGACCCGCGGTGAGGCTTCAGGAAGATGTGGGCCTGCATCCACGCTGACAGGAGCCCCTGGGCCACCTCAGGACCTGCGGGGAGGCTTCAGGAAGATGTGGCACCACGTCCACTCTGGCAGGAGCTCCCGGAACCCTCAGTACAAAAGTTGAGGCTTCTGGATGCTGGGTGCCACATCCACGGTGACAGGAGCCCCGGCCTCCTCAGAACCCGCGGTGACACTTCAGGACGATGTGGGGCCATGTCCATACAACCGGATGCTGACTTCCTCAGGACCCCCGGTGTAGACTTCGGGAAATATGGGGATGCGTCCATGTGTACAGAAGACCCCAGCCTTGTCAGAGCCTGTGGTGAGGCCTAAGAAAGATGTGGGGACCGCATCCACACTGACAGGAGTCTCCGGCCTCCTCAGGACCCACTGTGAAGGTTTGGGAAGATTTGGGGCCATGTCCATGCTGACAGGAGCCCCCAGCCTCCTCAGGTCTTATGGTGAGGCTTGAGTTAAATGTGGGGCCACGTCAACACTGACAGGACCCCCGTCCTCCTCAGGACCTGCACTTTGGCCTCGGGACATATGGGGCTGCGTCTATGCTGACAGGAGCCCACAGGCTCCTCAGGACCCACAGTGAGTTTTCTGGTGGATGTGGGGCCATGTCAAGGCTGACAGGAGCCCCCGGCATCCTGAGGACCTGCTGTGAGGCTTTCAGAGGATGTGAGGCATAGTCCACGGTGACAGGAGACCCGGCGTCCTCAGGACCCGCTGACTATGACTCAGGAACACATGGACCACGTCCGCACTCACAGGAGCCCGGCTTCCTCAGGACCCACTGGAAAACTCTGGAGGCACCATTGTGGGCCACGTACACATCAGAAGGGTCTTCTCAGAACCACAGGGTTAGTGAAAGGTAGAATGAATGGTAGGGTCAGGGGAGGGGACGCAGTTGGTGGTTAGGGTTAGGTTAGATGTTAGGAGCTATTGATTATGCTTACGGTTACGGATTAGAGGTTAGGGTGAGCAATAAGTATAAGGGTCAGTGGTTAGGAGTTAGGATGGGGTTAGGGATTGGAGAATGGGGTTAAGGTTAGGGTTAGGGACAGGATTTAGAGTTAGGGTTAGGGTTTAGGCTTTAGGGATTAGGGCAAGAGGTTAGGAGTTGGTGTTAGGGTTATGGTTAGAGTTAGGGTTGGGCTTAGGTTTGCAGTTAGGGTTAGGAGTTAGGGTGTGAGTTAGGGTTAGGGGATAAGGTTAGGGGTTAGGGTTAAAGTTAGGGCTAGGTTTAGGGTTAGGGAGAGGGTTAGGTTTAGGATAGGGGTTAGGGCTAGGGTTAGGGTTAGTGTTTGTTTAGGGGTTATAGTCAGGTCAGGATCAGGTTCAGGGTTGGGGTACAGTATTGAAAAGGGTTAGGGAGTGGGTTAGGGGTTAGTTTTAGGGTACAGATTAGGATACAGTTTGGGGTATGAGATAGGGTTAGTGTTAGGGTAGAGGTTAAGGTTAGGAATAGGATTTGAGTACATTAAGTTAACGTTAGGGTTAGAGGTTAGGGTTAGGTTAGATTTAACGTAGGGATCAGGGTTAAGGGTTTAGAATAGGTTTAGGAGTTAGAGTGAGGGTTGGCAGGAAGGTTCAGTGAATGTGTTTCGGTCTTGGGGTTTGTGTTTGGTTTCTATTAGTGATAGATCTTGTTTAAGGGTTAGGTTAACATTAGGATTAAGTGTATGGTTAGGGTTATGTCTGTGTATGTTTAGACTTTGGGTCTTGGCATGTGCCTGCACTGGGACTCCTAGTATCTTGGGCAGTTTAGTTGTATGCACTCTATTTAGGTTTTGGGTTCAAAGGTAGCCTGATGCCACCAAGTCAGTGGCCTCCCAGAGAATCAAAATCCTGGCTTCAGCTGGGGTCAGAATAGACATGGCAGCCTTCTCCTGATCTGAGCTAAGGAGGGGATTTGTGGCTCTAAATACTCTTTATTTGGATGTTCAGTTGCCTTTCTGATTTTACCTCTTGTGCGCACATGTTTCATCAATACCACCAATTATCATTTTAATGTTTTACTTGAATTCCTGTTTGTAAACACAGTATGATATAGCTTCAGGTTTCCCACATAGTGATTCAACCCTTGGATACAACACCTGGTATTTTTGCTTTTGTTTCCCTCGCCTCAGAGGCATATCTAGAAAGAAGATACAATGGCCAATGTCAAAGATGTTCCTGCGTATCTTTTCTTCTTTTTATGGTTTCAGGTCGCACATTTAAGTCTTTAATCCATTTTGAATTTATTGTTTATATATATGGTGTAAGAAAGTGGTCCAGTTTCATTCTTCTGCATGTGGCTGCCTGGTTTTCCCAACACCTTTTGTTCTTATCCTGGGGTCAGGGTTAGGGTTTGTTGAAGAGACTGTCTTCGTGCCATTGGATATTCCTTCCTGCCTTGTTGTCGATTAATGGATCATAGAGTTCCAGGTTTGTATCTTGTTTCGGCTGTCCATTCTGCTCTATTGATCTAAGTGTCTCCTGTTTGGAGATTCTTGATTGCCGATTCAATTACTTTGCTGGTTATCTGTCTGTTCAAGTTTCTTATTTCTTCCTTTTTCATTTTGGCTATGTTATATATTTCCAGGAATTGATCTATTTCTTCCAGGTTCTAGGTTGCTGGCATATAATTTTTCATAATGTTCTCTTATAAACGTTTGTATTTCTCTAGTGTTGGTTGTTATTTCTCTTTTGTCATTTCTGATTTTATTTGGGTCCTTTCTCATCTTTTTATCTTTTTTCTTTTTTAAAGATTTTATTTGTGTATTCATGAGAGACACAGAGAGGCAGAGGTATAGGCAGAGGAAAAGTGAGGCTCCATGTGGGGAGCCTGATGTGGGGCTTGATCCCCCAGGACGCCGGGATCATGACCTGAGCCAAAGCAGATGCTCAACCCCTGAGGCACCAAGGTGCCTTGCTGATTCAATTCCTTTGCTAGTTATGGGTCTGCTCATATTTTCTATTTCTTCCTATTTCTGTTTTGCTCATTTGCACATTTCTAGGGGTTTGTCCATTTCTTCCAGGTCTCCCAGTTTGCTAGCGTGTAATGTTTCTTAGTATTCCCTTATAATTGTCTTATTTTTCTGCTGTTGATTGTGATCTCTCTTCTCTCATCTGTGATTTCATTTTTTTAGGTCTTTTCTCTTTTCTCGTTGATACGGCTGGCTAGGGCTTGATCCATTTTATTAATTATTTTGAAGAACCAGCACTTAGTTTCGTTATTCCATTCTACTGTTTTGTTTTTTCTGTATTGTTTATTTCTGCTCTCATCTTTATTTTTTCCCTTCTTCTGTAGGCTTTAGGCTTTGCTTGCTATTCCTTTTCCAGCTCCTTTCGGTGTTGTGTTAGGTTGTGTTTTGGAGACTTCTTGTTTCTTGAGGAGGCCTGTATTGCTATGTACTTCCCTCTTAGGTCTGCCTTGGCTACATCCCAAAGGTTTGGAGAAACATGTTTTCATTTTTCATTTGTTTTAAATTTCCTCTTTAATTTCCTAGTTGCTCCATGCATTCTCTAGTAGGGTGTTCATAATCTCCACGTATTTTTGGTCTGTCCAAATTTTTTCTTAGTGTCGACTTCGAGTTTCATAGCGTCGTGGCCCTAAAATGTACATGGTGTGATATCAACCTTCTTGTACCTTTGTACCTGTTGTGGGCTGATTTGTGGGCAATGATATGATCTGTTCTGGAGAATGTCCCGTGTGCACTTGAAAGGAATGTGTATTCTGCTTTCTGATGAAATGTCGGACTATATCTGTTGAGTCCCTGTGGTCCAGTGTGTCAAGGCTATTGTTCCCCTGTTGATTTTCTGCATAGACGATAGGTCCATTGCCATAAGTGGGTGTTAAAATCACCTTTTATTGTATTATTATCAGTGAGTTCCTGTACGTTTGCTGTTAATTGGTTTCT
Source organism: Nyctereutes procyonoides (assembly GCF_905146905.1). Taxonomy (NCBI): domain Eukaryota; kingdom Metazoa; phylum Chordata; class Mammalia; order Carnivora; family Canidae; genus Nyctereutes; species Nyctereutes procyonoides. The sequence continues at coordinate 48,114,008 of NW_026575024.1, forward strand.
ATATTAGGTACTCCCATGTTGGCAGCATAAATATTTAGTTGATTGTGAGTCTTTTTAATTATGAAATAATGCCCTTCTTCATCTCTTCTTACACTATTTGTTCTTTATTTTTGAAATTTAAATATTTTATTTATTTATTTATGGGAGATACACAGAGAAGCAGAGGCAGAAACATAGGCAAGTGGGAGAGGCAGGCGCCCCAAAGGGAGGCCGACGTGGTACTCGATCCTTCCCCTGAGCCGAAGGCAGATGCTCAACCACTGAGCCACCAGGTGTCCCCTATCTTTGGTTTCAAATCTAGTTTGTCTGATATAAGTATGGGTCCTCCAGCTTTCTTTTGATATCCATTAGCGTGATAGATGATTTTCCATCCCCTGACTTTCAATCTGCTGGTGTCTATAGGTCTAAGGTGAGCATCTTGTAGGCAGCATACAGATGGATCTTGTTTATTTAATAACGATTTTTTTTATTTATTTATTTATGACAGTCACAGAGAGAGAGAGAGAGGCAGAGACACAGGCAGAGGGAGAAGCAGGCTCCATGCACCGGGAGCCTGATGTGGGATTCGATCCCGGGTCTCCAGGATCGCGCCCTGGGCCAAAGACCGGCGCTAAACCACTGCGCCACCCAGGGATCCAATAACGATTTTTTTTATGAGAGAGTGAGAGAGAGTGAGAGGGGCAGAAAATTAGGCAGAGAGAGAAGCAGGCTCTCCACCAGGAGCTCAATATGGGACTCAATCCCAGACTCCAGGATCACACCCTGTGTCAAAGGCAGAGGCTCAACCTCTGAGCCACCCAGGCATCCCGGATCCTGTTTTTCAAGCCACTCTGATACCCTATATCTTTTGATTGGAGCAATAGTCTATCAGCATTCAGAGTGATTATTCAAAGATATGAACTTAGTGCCTTTGTGTTACCAGTAGATTTGGTGTTTCTGGTGATGTTCTCTGGTCCTTTCTAGTCTTTGTTGCTTTTGGTCTCTTTTTTTCCCCCACTAGAAGAGTCCCTCTTAAAACTCCTTACTGGACTGGTTTAGTGGTCATGAACTCCTTTATATTTTCCTGTCTGGGAAACTCTTTATCTCTCCTTCTATCCTGAATGACACCCTTCCTGAAGAATGAACTCATACAAATTGGACTCCAATAAAAAGAAATTTAAAAACATAAAATAAATTTTTGCTAGTATGTTTGAGGAAAATGGTGTTTAGGAGGAAAACCAGAAGCTGAAAGAGAGGAGGACAGATTTCACCATCTGTAGCCTTCACAGGGACCTGGTGTCCTTTTCTAGGAGTGGTCCCCCTCTGCTGGATGCTTCCTGCCCCTCTGCGCTCCTTGTTGGAACTCAGCAAGCACATCTCCGTGCCTCCAGCACCTCTGCAGTGGTGGTTTATAGCGTCTTCCATGCATCATATTGGGGACCACAGCGTCATGTATATAACCATACTCTGAAATCGGCTCATAACGATGTAACCCTGATTTGTGCCTGCAAAGGTGCACACGGATTCTGACCAAAGTAATAGGCCAGCTCAAGTGGATACTATAGGGTAAGGTGTAATTCAATCGGCCACCGTCGAGTGTACCAACATGACTGTGCAACCTTCTGCGTATCCCATGGGCCACTGGGCCCTATAAAGCTGCTACACCTCTTAGTCTCGGGGTCCAAGTCCCTGCTCCGCTGTGTCAGGTGCACTTGGACCCAAGCTGCAGCATGTAAAGAAACCCTCGGGAGTTTGCATCCGTGTCGGCTACTTGTTGGTTTCTCGGATCCGCAATCTTGGACACAACACAAGGGCCTGCTGTCCTGACATCCCTTCCAGGGCCACGCTGACCACCCCACAGGGCCTCTGTGCACCAGGCACACAGGCATGGGGATGCGGGGAGGGGAGTAAGTGCCCGGAACCAGGCCAGCCCGGGCCCCCTGGAGAGAGGGAGCACAGACCTCCCAGGTCGCTTTGCACAGACCCTGGTGACCTGAGGCTCCCTGGCTGTCACTCTGTCCCAGCCCCTCCTGGCCCTCGTGGGACAGGCTGAGACCCAGTAAAGTCTGTGTGGTCCTGATCCTGGCATCTGGCCGCTCCTGGAAGGCACGTGGGGACGTCAGCTGTGTGTGCCTGGCAGCGCCCCTGTAGGGGCTGCTGGGGCCTTTGTGGTGCCCCCTCCTCCTCTCTGGGGGTCCCTCACACCCCGTGCAAAGAGTTCTGGGAACCACAGAAACAGGCTGGCTGTGCATTTTCGCACCACAGCACTTTATTGACTTTCTACAGCAAAGGGTCTCAGAGCCGAAGGTTCATGCCTTCCCCTGGGGCGGGAGACCATTCTGTCCTTTAGAGGAGGGCAAGTATCACATGGGGTTGGGGGGCGGGTGCTGGAGTCCCCCACCTGGTAGCATGTGTGGACTCCTGATGGGGGCGTGTGTCCTGAGGTTGCAGCCTGAGAGAGGGTCCCCGGCTGTGCAGCGGGATTCGATGCTGCAGACTCTTATTCCCTAAGGCTAATTTCACAACTTACTTTGTACATTGAAAAGCTCTCCTTTGTCTTTGAAAGATGAAAAGCGAGTCAAAGCGTTTTTTCTCTGCCCATCTGATTGCTCAGATTCCATTCTGAGATGTATTTCCTGTTAATAAGGATAATTTACTATCTGTAGTACTATGATTTTATATTCTGACACAAGTAATTCAGAGGGATGAGGGTTTCTCATCTCTTCACAGCTCACTCATCTGGAAATGCATCTTTATGGATTTGGAAAGAACTGAGAGACATTATCACCAATGGTCCTAGTATTATGTGAAGGATTCTTCCTTGAGATTCTTCCCCTGTTTCAACTGACACTGAAACACTGTGAACTCTTTAGGAGACAAAGTCAAGGAAATAAATGTTATGCATTGCTAATTTTAAATGCACTTGCAGTATGGTGTCTATTATAATCGAAGTATTTTTATCTGATTTTTGCTATTTATTATCCTTTCCTGCTTTTCAGGTTCAGGAGGCATTATACGTGTTCATAAGTGTCTTTATTTCCTTCTGATATAAAATTCCCATCGAAGGAACTCTTTAAGAATAAGGCAAAGTTACTTCAACTATTCTTAAAATGTCTTCACACTGGAGCCTGATTCATTTAAGTCAATTTTCAAAATAAATCTTATTGATTAGAAAAAAAACAAAGATTTATAGGGAAATTGAGAAGATAGTACATAGAATTCACATGCACTTGCACTCAATTTCTCCTATTGATATATTAGTAGGTTACAAATGTTAGCTAATGAATCAATATTAAAATATTTGCATTAACCAAAGACCATACTTTATTCAGATTTCCTTAGTTTTTGTGATGTTACCATCCCTCATATCACAATCCATTTGTCCTCATGTTTCATTAGGCTCCTCTGGATTGTGACAGTCTTCCAGCCTTTCCTTGTTGTTGTTGAACTGGAACACTTTGAGAAGTAGGGTATTTTGTAAAATTTCCCTCAGTTGGGACATGTCTGTTGTTTATCTCATGACTGAACTGTTTTTGTGGATTATATACAGAGATATACTGCTATTTTTATTATATCATATAAAGGATAGATACTAGCAACATGATTTATCAGTCTTGGTATCGATGTGATCATCTTGCTGAGGTAGCATTAGTCAGCTTTCTCCATAGTAAAGTGATCCTTTATTATTATTATTAATTATTATTATTATATTATCATTACTATTTTAAGTTCTTCATAATATATATCGTAGAAGGAAGTGACTATGTGTATTCCACACATAAGAGTGGGAAGCAATGCTCATCAACTTGAGGGTGGAATGTCTGCACAAATTGTTTGAAATTCTTCTACATGGGAGATTTCACTTTTTGTGGGTTTGTTTGATTGTTTCTTTTTCAAAGATGTTATTTATTTATTTGAGAGAGAGAGGAGAGAAAAAGCATGAGTGAGAGGGGCAGAGGGAGAGGGAGTAGAAGGTTCCCTGCTGAACAGGGAGCCTGCCTTGGGACATGGATCAAATCTGAGGCTAAGGCAGAAGCTTAACTGACTGAGCCAACCAGGTGCCACTTTTTGTTTGTTTGTTTGTTTGTTTCTTTTTAATAATAATTTATTTTTAATTGGTGTTCAATTTGCCAACATACAGAATAACACCCAGTGCTCATCCCGTCAGGTGACCCCTCAGTCCCGGTCACCCATTCAGCCCCACCCTCCACCCTCCTCCCCTTCCACCACCCCTAGCTCCTTTCCCAGGCTTAGGAGTCTTTATGTTCTGTCTCCCTTTCTGATATTTCCCACACGTTTCTTCTCCCTTCCCTTCTATTCCCTTTCACTATTATCTATATTCCCCAAATGAATGAGAACATACAATGTTTGTCCTTCTCCGATTGACTTACTTCACTTAGCATAATACCTTCCAGTTCCATCCACGTTGAAGCAAATGGTGGGTATTTGTCGTTTCTAACGGCTGAGCAAGGCCCACCTTTTCTCTCTCTTCATCTTCTGAGTCTCCTACGATATGAATGTTATTGTTTTGATAAGTGGCTGAGTTCCCTAAGTCTTCCTCTGTGGTTTGTAAACTTTCTTGTTATTAAGGGTTCCACTTGGGACTGCATCTCAGTTATAGCATGATTAACGTTGGACTGACTAGATTTTTTGGTCTTTTATTTCTACAGTATGGGATTCTCTGGTTTTCTTCTCTGTTCTTTTTTCCAGCCCAGCTGCTATGTTTATAATCATTGTTTTAAACTGTAGTTAGACATCATATATGTGTATTGATGAACTTCCTGGCTGTGAGTACTACCTCATGTTATTGTATGGAGGTGACTTTCTCCATCTCATTAGTTTTTCCAGAAAATAAAGAAAGAAGAAAAAGAAAAACCAAGGAAACCATAACAACTGCCCTCCCCCCCCAAAAAACACCAGATTATTTTGGCCTGCTGCCAGATTCTAACTCCCAAAATAAGAAACACAATTAAAGTACCATGAAAGTAAAACTAAGAAATATATAATGTACATACATGAAAATTAAAATAAGGAAATTAATAAAAAAGAATCAAAGAAAATAAATGAAGAAGAATCACAAAGTACAAAGGAAGCTAGACCCTACTTTCCAGGCAGAGCTGAAGCTCTGCAGCCTCTGTGGTCCGACAACTTGGTGGCAGGGAGTGGTGTGTGCGGAGTCTGGGGATGGGCCGTGGCGCTGATTGTCAGGTGCACATCTGCCTGGGAGATGGACCTGCGGGGTCAGGGGCAGTGTGGACTTCAGCGCCTCTGGCCTCCAGCAGGCTGTGCTGTGCTGCTCCCTGAGACTGGGCGCTGATGGGCGGGATGCGGGTGGGGACGCTGGGTCCTCTGGCTCTGGGGCTGAGCATCCCGCCCCCCAGTCTGCAGGGGCCTCCACAGAAGAGCCCCTAAGCCCCCGGGTCTCTGCCGCTTCTCTCAGAACCCTGCGTTCACTCTGCCTGCGTCCGAGCTTCTTCTTTTTTTTTTTTTTTTATCTCAGGCTGTTGTGCCCTAGATCGGGAATCCGAGAAACCACCGAGAAGCCGACACCACCGATGCAAACACAGGAGGGTTTATTTACAAGCTCGAGCTTTTGTCCAAGCATACCGGACGGAGCAGAGTAGGGACCCCGAGGTGGGTTTTAGCTTACTTTTAAGGGCTGGTCTCGGGGACCTCCAAAAGGGCTGGGCCAGTCCTCAAGCTCTGTTTACATTTTGATATGGGGCTTTCAAGGGCATTGAGCTCTGTTCTCATTCTAGTAGGAGCTTCCTGCCCTTGGCCTGGGCTCAGTTTCTATTCTATTGTGGGGCTTTCTAGGACATTAAGCTGTAAACTTTTGTTTTTTTCCTGTAACTGAAGTAATGTAAATTTCAGCTCTTCTTCGCAGGGGCCTGGGATGGCTAGACGTGGGCTAACACTGAACTTAAAGTGGATGGCCTTCTTTTTCTCGGCCTCCACGCATCAGGTCCCATCCTACTTAGCTCCTTCCCCCTTCCCTGGAGCTCCTAAGAGAGCAATTGCAAATGACCTCAGCGTGGCAGCATGTGTTGGGGGACAGGCCCAGGGATTTGGGATCAGGAAGACCTGGAGCCTGGCATCCCTTCTGTGCAGCGGGATTCGATGCTGTAGACTCTCATTCCCTAAGACTATCTTCACAACTTACTTTGTACATGGAAAAGCTCTCCTTTGTCTTTGAAAGTTGAAGAGCGAGTCAAAGCGTTTTTTCTCTGCCCATTTGATTGTTCAGATTTCAATCTGAGACGTATTTCCTGTTAATAAGGATAATTTACTATCTGTAGTACTATGGTTAAAACATTCTGACACAAGTAATCCAGAGGGATGAGGCTTTCTCATCTCTTTCTTCACAGGTCAGTCACTCACAGGAAATGCATCTTTATGGATTTGGAAAGAACTGAGAGACATTATCACCAATGGTCCTAGTATTATGTGAAGGATTCTTCCTTGAGATTCTTCCCCTGTTTCAACTGACACTGAAATACTGTGAACTCTTTAGAAGACAAAAGTCAAGGAAATAAATGTTATGCATTGCTAATTTTAAATGCACTTGCAGTATGGTGTCTATTATCATAGAAGTATTTTTATCTGATTTTTGCTATTTATTATCCTTTCCTGCTTTTCAGGTTGAGGAGGCATTACACGTGTTCATAAGTGTCTTTATTTCCTTCTGATATAAAATTCTTACTTTGTTCCCATCGAAGGAAATTTTTAAGAATAAGGCAAAGTTAATTCAACTATTCTTAAAATGTCTTCACACTGGAGCGTGATTCATTTAAGTCAATTTTCAAAATAAATCTTATTAAAAAAATACAAAGATTTATAGGGAAATTGAGAAGATAGTACAGAGAATTCTCATGCACTTGCACTCAATTTCTCCAATTATTGATATCTTATATTAGTATGGTATAAATATTAGCTAATGAATCAATATTGAAATATTCACATTAATCAAAGACCATACTTTATTCAGATTTCCTTAGTTTTGGTAAGTTACCATCCCTCATATCACATGCCATTTCTCCTCATGTTTTCTTAGTCTCCTCTTAATTTTCACCGTCTCTCAGCCTTTCCTTGTTGTTGTTGAAGTGGAACACCTTGAGAAGTAGAATATTTTGTACAGTTTCCCTCAGTAGGGACATGTGTGTTGTTTATCTCATGACTGAACTGTTTTTATGGATTATATCCAGAGATATAGTGGCATTTTTATTATATCATATAAAGGATAGACTCTATCAGCATGATTTATCAGTCTTGGTATCAATCTGATTATCTTGCTGTGGTAGTGTTAGTCAGCTTTTTCCATAGTAAGGTGATTCTTTATTACTATTATTCATTATTATTATTATTATTATAACTTTTTCATCATATATTTTGTAGAAGGAAGTTACTAGGTGTATTCCACACATAAGAGTGGGAAGCTATGCTCTTCAACTTGAGGTTGGAATGTCTGCACAAATGTTTGAAATTCCTCTACATGGGAGATTTCTCTTCCTTCTGGGTTTCTTTCTTTTTTTCTTTTTCAAAGATGTTATGTATTTATATGAGAGAGAGAGGAGAGGAAAAGCATGAGCGAGCGAGGCAGAGGGAGAGGCAGAAGCAGGTTCCCTGCTGAACAGGGAGCCTGCCTTGGGACTTGGATCATGATCTGAACCTAAGGCAGAAGCTTACTGACTGAGCCACCCAGGTGCCACTCTTTCTTTCTTTCTTTTTTTTTTAATAATAAATATTTATATTTATTGTTGTTCAATTTGCCAACATACAGAATAACACCCAGTGCTCATCCCGTCAAGTGCCCCCCTCAGTGCCTGTCACCCATTCACCCCCAACCCCCCGCCCTCCTCCCCTTCCAGCAGATCTTAGAGATAGGAAAATAAACCCATAACATCCATACGCCCCCCACAAATGACCCCGGACAGCATATCAGTATTGGAGAAGCAGGACAGAGCAAGACGCAGCACTTTTCTATTTCAAACGATGTCACAGAGACATAGGATAAAGCAGTGTGGTTCTGGGCCCTGGCTGGCTCCGTCGGTTAATCATCCGACTCCTGCCCTCACCTCCGGTCCTGATCTCGGGGTTGTGAGTTCTAGCCCTGGGCTGGGCCATGGACGAGGCGTGGTGCCTACTTAAACAAACCAGACCCATGGGGGGTGGTCCAGGCATAAGCTGAAGGAGCAGAACAGAGTCCAGAAGGAAATGTGCTCTGATACAACTGACTTTTTAACTTAATTTAATTTAAACCCAATTAATTAACGTATAGGGTATTATACTTTCAGAGGAAGAATTCAGGGATTCACCAGTTGGAGATAACAGCAGTGCTCATGACATCACGTGTCTTCCTTCAGGCTGGTCCCCTCTTATCCCCTCCCCCATCCCCTCCCCTCCAGGGACCTCAGTTTGTTTCCTATCATTAAGAGTCCATCTGCTTTGCTTCTTTAATTCCACCTATGAAGGATACCACAGGGTCATTCTCTTTCCCGACTCACTTATTTCACTTAACGTGATCCCTCTAGTTCTATCCACATCGTTGCAAATGGCAAGATTTCCTTCACTTTGATAGCTGAGTACCATTCCTCTCTCTATGATCATCATCTATCTCCCATCCTCTTTATCCATCATCTGCCCCAGGGCACCGAGGCTCCCGAGGCACATGTGGCTACTGTGGACCCGCTGCTGTGGCCACTGGGGTGCAGGTGTCCCGAGTCTCACTGCATCTGTATCTTCGGAGTGAGCTCCAGGCCGTGCACCTGCTGGTCGCAGGGCGGCTCTATTTGTAACTTCCGGAGAAGCTTCCACAATGTTTCCAGGGCGGCTGCACCAGCCCGCAGTCCCGCCCACAGTGGAAGAGGGTTGAGTGAGTTTTGCAGGACGTGGTAAAAGTCTGGTCCACATTTCATTTCGGGTCCTGTGGGCTCCAATTCCGTGTCCATAAGTATTTCTGGGGAAGCCGGGTGTTGGGCTCCGTTTCAGTGAGACGTTTCCGAAACTAACAGGCCACAGCTGGAGCCTGGAAGGAGGCAGGTGCGGGCCCTGGAGCTGGCATGCTGCCCCCTGCACGGCCTCCTGCAGCGCCTGAGCGTCCGACAGGGGGTCCCCGAGATCAGGCCCCGCCCAGGGGGCATGGATAAGCAGTAGGCCTCATCCACCTGCACTAACAAGAGCCCACCTGTGCTGGCGAGGCCTGAGGAAGACGTGGGGATGCGTCCACGCTGATGAGCTGCAGCCTCCTCAGGACCCGCGGGGACTCTTCACGGGGACATTGGGCCACGTTCACGCTTACAAGAGCCCCGTCTCCTCAGGACCCACGGTGAGTTTTTGAGGGGACGTGGGGCCATGTCCAGGCTGACAGGAGCCCCCAGCCTCCTGAGGACCTGCTGTGAGTCTTCCCGTGGATGTGAGGCATAGTCCACGGTGACAGGAGAGCCGGCGTCCTCAGGACCCGCTGACTATGACTCAGGAACATGTGGGGCCACATCCGACTCACAGGAGCCCGGCTTCCTCAGGACCCCCTGGAGGATTCTGGAGGCGCTGTTGGGGGCCACATCCACAGACTCCTCAGAATCACAGGGTAAGTGAATGGGTAGATTGAATGGTAGGGTAGGGGGAGGGGAGGCAGTTTGTGGTAAGGCTGAGGTTAGCTGTTAGGGGATAGTGATTATGCTTATGGTCAGTTCAGTGGCCCAGTCAGTGGCCTCCCCAGAGAATCAAAATCCAGGCTTCTGCTGGGGTCAGAATAGACATGGCAGGCTTCTCCTGAGCTGAGCTGAGGAGGGGATTTGTGGCTCTAAATACTCTTTATTTGGATCTTCAGTTGCCTTTCTGATTTTACCTCTTGTGCGCACATGTTTCATCAATACAACCAATTATCATTTTAAAGTTTTACTTGAATTCCTGTTTGTAAACACAGTATGACATAGTTTCAGATTTACCACATAGTGATTCAACCCTTGGATACAACGGCTGGTACTGGTCACAGGTGCCCTCCACTATCCCCATCCCCTGATTCCCCATCCCCCCCACCTTCTTCTGGTATTTATGTTTATTCTCTGTGGTTAAGGGTGGGTTTCTTGGTTTGCTTCTCTCATCCCCCCCCACTCCGCCCCTTTGCCAGTTTGTTTGGTTTCTTAAAATTCTATTTTTTTTCTATTTTTTTTTTCTAAAGGCTCCTTCCCTCTTCCCAGAACCAGGACGAGACCGGGGGGTGGGGTTGGGGGGCCCTCCACCAGTCGCCAGTCCACATAGGCAGAAGGTCATCCAAGGGAAAACTTTCTACCAGAGTCTTCTCCTCCTGGAGAGAGGGCAACACCCAGGATAAGTAAAAGGTCTTTCCTTTTTCTCGGTTGTAGTCATCCAAGGAGCAAAGATGAGAAGAAAGTAGTGTCCTACATCACTTTGACCCCCTCCCCAGCTGCCCCCATACTTGGCATTTACCAAAGCCTGTCCCAGACCCTGACTAGACCCACCAGGTGCCCAAAGTTTGCTGGGGAGGGAAGAGGAGGGGAAGAGGCTAGGTGTGAAAACAAACAGATCTTTTATTTGCAGTCGTCACTGGGGCCGTTTCTTGTTGCTTATTTGTTTGCTGGCCTGCTCTTCCAGCTGCATGGCCAGACGCAAGGCCTTGATGACATCTTGCAGGGCTGAGAAGTGCTTGGCTTGCTGGACCATGACAGACTCTGCCTTGTTCACGAAGGTCTCCAGGTCATAGTCTGGCTGTTCAGTCATCTCGGAGAGCTCAAGCCAGCCTGGCCCTTGTTGTATAATCTCCTTGAGCTCCTCCATAGCCCTTTCCTCCAATTCTCTGACCTGAGACATGGCTTCATTAAAGCTGGACATCTGGGAAGATAGTTCCTCATCTTCCTTGGAGACATTGCCTGTGATCAGGGACCCATGAGAGCTGGATTCCATCTCTTCTGTTTCCATTTGAACTGGCTGCTCCCCACTGGACCCACTGTGGGGGCTCAGCTCCTTGACCCTGTCTGCATATCTTAGTGTGTTTAAAGTATATTCACAGGAGCTTATGCCTGGTGAGATCATGGCGATCATGCAGGTCCTTAAGTTCTCCCTGATAAAGGAGTCCCTCAGCACCTGTGTCAGCTTACTCTCTCGAAACGGGGTGTGAGCCTTGTCCTGTCCGAGGACCCTGATGCACTCCTTCAGATCCAGGAGACTCTTGTTGATTTCTGCACCCTCCATGCCGGTCTGTCGGTCAGCACTGGAAGTGTCTGCACCTCTCTCATTCCCTGCCAGATCCACCAAAGAGAACTTGCCATGCACTCTCCCTTTGGCTCGAAGAAGAATCTGGAAGCAGGCGTGGGAGCGGGATGAGTTGGAGTTGGCAAATGTCTGCCCAGAGGTCCTGCAGGCACTGCCTAAGTCGATCATCTTGATGACATCATTGGCACAGTTCACCAGGTGCTCCTGCAGCCCCACCACCTGCACCTGCTGCTTGCCATCCTCCAGCACACGCAGCTTGGCTTTCTTGTTGAGCAGATCGAACAGCTTCCCATTATAGATCTCGAAGAATGTCACATAGACTTCCAGGCCCAGGTTCCAGTAGCGGGGCTGATTCTTCAGGAGGAAGACGTCTCGGGAGGCCATGGCATAGATCCCTTTGGATGCATTCTGGGCTTTCCCAGACAGGTCTCCACCCATCGTATGTGTCTTGCCACTTCCTGTCTGGCCATATGCAAAACAGGTTGCTTTTCCCCCTTCAAACATTGTCTGGACCAGTGGCCTTGCTGTGAACCTGTAGACAACTTCATTTGAAGCTGTTTCATCAAATGCAAAGTCAAAGCAGAAGGCTTGGTTCTCCAGATACTTTGTTAAGTCCACTTTTAACTTGGGCTCGTGGACCAAGGGGAGACACTTGCTGGGAATGGAAATCACATCAATTTCTTTCTTGGCCAATTCTTGTTTATTTAGTGGACGTTTCCTCACACAGACACATATCCTGTGCTCCTCGATAGGATCAGTCATAGTACGTGGATGGCATTCCAAAGTAGTCTGAAATTCTTTAATCGTCCGGGCAAATTCCCAGTTTGCAAAGCTGTTGTCATACTCCTGTGCTCGTTCTATTCTCATTTCAGAGTTCTGGGCCCTCTTCTCTCTTGTTCTTCATTTTTTCCATTTCCTTCACAATACATGATTTCCTCCGAACTGAGTTCACAGGGTTTGCAGAAGAGTTGCCTCGGACGGAATGGACTTGCTCCTCCACCTCCTCGCTGACCATCGTCAATGGTATTTCAGCCACTGCAGGGCAGGAGGGCCTAGGGGGGCCAGTGGGAACTGAAAGATGCTTGCGGGAATTTGTAGATGCTGGTAGCTCTACCTCCATATCATTCTCCTGAGTGGTAATGCGAACCTCTGAGACAGTGGACATTCGAGTGGAGTGGCTGCAGAGACCTTCCTTTGGAGAAGGAATTTTAGAGTGGACTGATCTGCGTTTTTGTTTCTGGACTGTTACATTCTCTTGCAGGGACAGATTGTCCTTTGGGTGTAAGGGAAGAAGTTGTAAAAGTTCTGGGTTTATTGCGGCCACATCATCTAAATCAATCTCTTTGCCCTTTGTGGCATGTCCTTCTGTCCATTCAACCGAAGCGCAGGATTTCTCCAAGTTCACAGTCCTTACATTGGCACTGTGAATTATGCCATTACTGCGTTGGATATTGATGGTGAGACCGGGAAACAGGTGAGACTGAAGTGACGAGTCCATGGGCAGAATGCAATTGTATGGTATTTGGTATCTGTCTTTCTCTGACTGACTGAGTTCATTTAGCATAAGTCCTTTCCACTTCTCCCACGTCATTGTAAATGGCTTCATTTCATCCCTTCTGATGACCGAGTGATGTCGCAGTGTGTATATTAACCACATCGTCTCTGCCCGTTCGTCTGCCGATGGATATCTGGGATGTATCCACAGTTTGGCTGTTGTTGATAAGGCTGCTACAAACCCTGGGCTGCGTGTCCCTCTTCGAATATACTAAACTACTTTTGTATCCTCGGGGTAAACACCTAGCTGTGCAATTTTGGAATTGTAGGGTAGCTTTATTTTAACTTTTTTTTTAATGATAGTCACAGAGAGAGAGGCAGAGACACAGGCAGAGGGAGAAGCAGGCTCCATGCACCGGGATCCCGACGTGGGATTCGATCCCGGGTCTCCAGGATCGCGCCCTGGGCCAAAGGCCGGCGCCAAACCGCCGCGCCACCCAGGGATCCCTCTTGTTCCTGATCTTAGGGGAAAGGCTCCCAGTGCTTCCCCATTGAGAATGATATTTGCTGTGGGTATTTCGTAGATGGCTTTTAAGATGGTGAGGAATGTTCCCTCTATCCCTACACTGTGAAGTGTTTTGATCAGTAATGGATGCTCTATTTTGTCAAATGCTTTCTCTGCATCTAATGAGAGGATCATATGGTTCTTGGTTTTTCTCTTGCTGATATGATGAATCACATTGATTGTTTTACGAGTACTGAACCAGACTTGTGTCCTGGGGATAAACCCTACTTGGTCATGGTGAATAATTTTCTAAATGTACTGTGGATCCTATTAGCTAGTATCTGGTTGAGAATTTTTGCATCCATGTTCATCAGGGATATTGGTCTGTAATTCTCCGTTTTGGTGGGGTCTTTGCCTCGTTTTGGATTTAAGGTGATGCTGGCTTCATAGAACGAATTTGGAAGTACTCCATCTCTTTCTATCTTTTCAAAAAGCTTTAGTAGTATAGATATGGTTTCTTCTTTAAAGGTTTGATAGAATTCCCCTGGGAAGCCAGCTGGCCCTGGACTCTTGTGTCTTGCGAGGTTTTGGATGACTGCTTCAATTTCCTCCCTGGTTATTGGCCTGTTCAGGTTTTCAATTTCTTCCTGCTCCAGTTTTGGTAGTTTCTGGCTTTCCCGGAATGCGTCCATTTCTTCTGGATTGCCTAATTAATTGGCGTATTACTGTTCATAATATGTTTTTAAAATCGTTCGTATTTCCTTGGTGTTGGTAGTGATCTCTCCTTTCTCATTCATGATTTTATTAATTTGAGTCTTCTCTCCCTTCTTTTTAATAAGGTTGGCTAATGGCTTATGTATCTTATTCATTCATTCAAAGAACCAACTCCTCGTTCTGTTGATCTGTTCCAGAGTTCTTCTGGTCTCGATTTCCTTGAGTTCTGCTCGAATTTTAATTAACTCTCTTCTTCTGTTGGATGTAGGATTTATCTGCTGCTTCTTCTCTAGCTCCTTTATGTGTAAGGTTAGCTTTTGTGTTTGAGTTCTTTCCAGGTTTTGAATGGATGCTTTTGTCATGATGTATTTCCCCCTTAAGACTGCTTGTGCTGCATCCCAAAAATTTTGAACGGTTGTATCTTCATTCTCATTAGTTTCCATGAATCTTTTTATTTCTTCCTTAATTTCCATGTTAACCCTTTCATCTTTAAGCATTATGGTCCTTAACCTCCACGTGTTTGAGGTCCTTCCAAACTTCTTGTTGTGATTGAGTTCCAATTTCAAGGCATTATGGTCTGAGAATATGCTGGGGATGATCCCAATCTTTTGATATCAGTTCAGACCCGATTTGTGACCAAGTATGTGGTCCTTTCTGGAGAAAGTTGCATGTGCACTTGAGAAGAATGTGTATTCATTTGAGTTTGGATTCAAAGTTCTGTAGATATCTGTGAAATCCATCTGGTCCAATGTATCATGTAAAGCTCTCATTTCTTTGGAGATGTTGTGCGTAGAAGACCTAACATGTATAGAAAGAGCTACATTGAAGTCACCAAGTATAAGTGTATTATTATCTAAGTATTTCTTCCCTTTCGTTATTTTTTGAGTTAAATATTTGGTAGCTCCCACATTCGGGGCATATATTTTGAGGATTGTTAAGTCTTCTTGTTGGAAAGATCCTTTAAGTATGATATAGTGTCCCTCTTCATCTCTCACTACAGTCTTCGGGGTAAATTTTAGTTTATCTGATATAAGGATGGCTACCCTTGCTTTCTTTTGAGGACCATTTGAATGGTAAATGGTTCTCCAACCTTTTATTTTCAGGCTGTAGGTGTCCTGTCTAAAATGAGTCTCTTGTAGACAGCAAATAGTTGGGTCCTACCTTTTTATCCAGTCTGAAACCCTGCACCTTTTGATGGGGTCATTAAGCCCCTTCACGTTCAGAGTTACTATCGAAAGATATGAGTTTAGGGCCATCATGATATCTATTCAGTCCTTGTTTTTGTGGATTGTTCCACTGAACTTCTTCTTAAAGGGGAATTTTAAGAATCCCCCTTAAAATTTCTTGCAGAGCTGGTTTGGAGATCACATATTCTTTCAGTTCCTGCCTGTCTTGGAAGCTCTTTATCTCTCCTTCCATTTTGAATGAGAGTATTCATTCAAAGTATTGGATAAAGTATTCTTGGTTGCATGCTCTTCACATTGGCGTGCCGGTGTCCCGAGTCTCACTGCATCTGTATCTTCGGAGTGAGCTCCAGGCCATGCACCTGCTGGTCGCAGGGCAGCTCTATGTGTAACTTCCTAGGAGCCTCCACACTGTTTCCAGGGTTGCTGCACCAGCCTACGGTCGAACCCAAAGAGGATGAGGGTTGAGTGAGTTTTGCAAGGCGTGGTTAAAGTCTGGTCCACATTTCATTTTGCATCCTGTGGGCTCCATTCATTGTCCTTAAGTATTTCTGGGGAAGCCGGGTGTTGGGCTCCATTTTAGTGAGATGTTTCCGAAGCTCACAGGCCTCAGCTGGAGCCTGGAAGGTGGCAGGTGCGGCCCTGTGCACGGGGACAATGCCTCCTGCAAGGACTCCTGGAGTGCCTTAGCGTCCCGCAGGGGGCGCACGACCCAGGCCCCCCGCAGGGCCCACTCAGTCGCTGTAGGCCTCGTCCACCTTAAGTAAGAGGAGCCCACCTGTGCTGGGGAGGCCTGAGGAGGACGTGGGGACACATCCACGCTGATGAGCCCCAGCCTCCTCAGGATCCGCGGTGAGGCTTCAGGGGGACATTGGGCCGCGATCACCCTGACAGGAGCCCCGGTCTCCTCAGGACCCACGGTGAGGCTTCTGGAAGATGTGGGCCTGCATCCACGCTGACAGGAGCCCTTGGGCTGCCTCAGGACCCGCGGGGAGGCTTCAGGAAGATGTGGCGCCTCGTCCACTCTAGCAGGAGCTCCCGGGCCCCTCAGGAGAGAAGTTGAGGCTTCTGGAAGCTGGGGGCCGCATCCACGGTGACAGGAGCTCGGCCTCCTCAGAACCTGCAGTGACGCTTCAGGAGGACGTGTGGCCACGTCCATAGAACCGGACGCTGACGGGATCCCTGGGTGGCGCAGCGGTTTGGCGCCTGCCTTTGGCCCAGGGCGCGATCCTGGAGACCCGGGATCGAATCCCACGTCGGGCTCCCGGTGCATGGAGCCTGCTTCTCCCTCTGCCTGTGTCTCTGCCTCTCTCTCTCTCTCTCTCTCTCTCTGTATGACAATTGTAAATAAAAAAAAAAATAAAAAAAAAAGAACCGGACGCTGACTTCCTCAGGACCTCCGGTGTAGACTTTGGGAAATATGGGGATCCGTCCATGTGGACAGAAGACCCCAGCCTTGTCAGGGCCTGTGGTGAGGCCTAAGAAAGATGTGGGTGCGTATCCACACTGACAGGAGTCTCCGGCCTCCTCAGGACCCACTGTGAAAGTTTTGGAAGATTTGGGGCCATATCCATGCTACAGGAGCCCCCAGCCTCCTCAAGTCTTATGGTGAGGCTTGAGGAAAATGTGGGACCACGTCAACACTGACAGGAACCCCATCCTCCGCAGGACCTGCACTTTGGCTTTGGGACCTATGGGGCTGTGTCTATGCTGACAGGAGCCCACAGGCTCCTCAGGACCCACGGTGAGTTTTCTGGGGGAGATGGGGCCATGTCCAGGCTGACAGGAGCCTCCGGCCTCTTGAGGACCTGCTGTGAGGCTTTCAGAGGATGTGAGGCATCGTCCACAGTGACAGGAGAGCCAGCATCCTCAGGACCCGCTGACTATGACTCTGGAACAGGCGGTGCCACGTCCGCACTCACAGGAGCCTGGCTTCCTCAGGACCCCCTGGAGGACTCTGGAGGCACCGTTTTTGGCCACGTCCACATCAGAAGGGACTCCTCAGAACCACCGGGTAAGTGAATGGGTAGAATGAATGGTAGGGTCAGGGGAGGGGACGCAATTGGAGGTTAGGGATGGGTTAGATGTTAGGGGTTAGTGATTATGATTATGTTTACGGATAGAGGTTAGGGTGAGGGATAAGATAAGGGTCAGTGCTTAGGAGTTAGGATGGGGGTTAGGGATTAGGGCAAGGGAAAGGGTTAGGGTTAGGGACAGGATTTAGAGTTAGGGTTAGGGTTTAGGCTTTAGGAATTAGGGCAAGAGGTTAGGAGTTGGGTTAAGGTTATGGTTAGAGTTAGGATTGGGCTTAAGTTTGCAGTTAAGGTTAGGGGTTAGGGTGTGTTAGGGTTAGGGGTTACGGTTAGGGGTAAGGGTTAAAGTTAGGGCTAGGTTTAGAGGGAGGGTGAGGGTTAGGGTTAGGATAAGGGTTAGGGCTAGGGTTAGGGTTAGTGTTTGGTTAGGGGTTAGAGTCAGGTCAGGGTCAGGTTCAGGGTCTGGGTACGGTTTTGGAAAAGGGTAAGAGATAGGGTTAGGGAGTGTGTTAGGGGTTAGTTTTAGGGTGCGGATTAGGGTACAGTTTGGGGTATGAGATAGGGTTAGTATTAGAGGGTTAGGGTTAGGGTACAGGTTAAGGTTAGGAATAGGATTTGAGTACATTAAGTTAAGGTTAGGGTTAGAGGTAGGTTAGGGTTAGATTGAATGTAGGGGTCAGGGTTAAGGGTTTAGAATAGGTTTAGGAGTTAGAGTAAGGGTTGGCAGGAAGGTTCAGTGAATGTGTTTCGGACTAGCGGTTTGTGTTTGGTTTTCGATTAGTGATAGGTCTTGTTTCTGGGTTAGGTTAACATTAGGATTAAGCGTAGGGTTAGGATTATGTTTGTGTATGTTTAGACTTTGGGTCTTGGCATGTGCCTGCACTGGGACTCCTAGTATCTTGGGCAGTTTAGTTGTATGCACTCTATTTAGGTTTTGGGTTCAAAGGTAGCCTGACGCCACCAAGTCAGTGGCCTCCCAGAGAATCAAAATCCTGGCCTCAGCTGGGGTCAGAATAGACATGGCAGGCTTCTCCTGAGCTGAGCTAAGGAGGGGATTTGTGGCTCTAAATACTCTTTATTTGGATTTTCAGTTGCCTTTCTGTTTTTCTCTCTTGTGCGCACATATTTCATCAAAACTACCATTTAGTATTTTAAAGTTTTACTTGAATTCCTGTTTGTAAGCACAGTATGATATATTTTCAGGTTTGCCACATAGTGATTCAACCCTTGGATACAACGCCTGGTACTTTTGCTTTTGTTTCCCTCACCTCAGAGGCATATCTAGAAAGAAGATCCAATGGCCAATGTCAAAGACGGTGCTGCCTATCTTTTCTTCTTTTTATGGTTTCAGGTCTCACATTTAGGTCCTTCATCCATTTTAAATTTATTTTTTTATATATATGTTATAAGAGAGTGGTCCAGTTTCATTCTTCTGCATGTGGCTGCCTGGTTTTCCCAACACCATTTGTTCTTATCCTGGGGTCAGGGTTCGGGTTGGTTGAAGAGACTGCTTGGTGCCATTGGATATTCCTTCCTGCCTTGTTGTCGATTAATGGATCATAGAGTTACAGGTTTGTATCTTGTTTCGGCTTTCCATTCTGTTCTATTGATCTAAGCGTCTCCTGTTGGGAGATTCTTGATTGCTGATTCAATTTCTTTGCTGGTTGTCTGTCTGTTCAAGTTTCTTATTTCTTCCTTTTTCATTTTGGCTATGTTATATATTTCTAGGAATTGATCTATTTCTTCCAGGTTCTAGGTTGCTGGCATATAATTTTTCATAATGTTCTCTTATAAACGTTTGTATTTCTCTAGTGTTGGTTGTTATTTCTCTTTTCTCATTTGTGATTTTATTTGGGTCCTTTCTCATCTTTGTAATCTTTTTCTTTTTTAAGGATTTTATTTATGTATTCATGAGAGACCAGAGAGGCATAGGTATAGGCAGAGGGAAAATGAGGCTCCATGCGGGGAGCCTGATGTGGGACTTGATCCCCCAGGACCCCGGGATCATGACCTGAGCCAAAGCAGATGCTCAACCACTGAGGCACCCAGGTGCCTTGCTGATTCAATTCCTTTGCTAGTTATGGGTCTGTTCACATTTTCTATTTCTTCCTATTTCAGTTTTGCTCGTTTGCACATTTCTAGGGATTTGTCCATTTCTTCCAGGTCTCCCAGTTTGTTAGCGTATAATCTTTCATAGTATTCCCTTATAATTGTCTTATTTTTCTGGTGTTGATTGTGATCTCTCTTCTCTCATCTGTGATTTCATTTTTTAGGTCTTTTCTCTTTTCTCATTGACGAGGCAGCCTAGGGATTGATCCATTTATTAATTATTTTGAAGAACCAGCTCTTAGTTTTGTTATTCCATTCTACTGTTTTGTTGTTTCTGTATTGTTTTTTTCTGCTCTCACCTTTTTTTTCTCTTCTTCTGTAGGCTTTAGGCTTTGTTTGCTATTTCTTTTCCAGCTCCTTTAGGTGTAGGGTTAGGTTGTGTATTGGAGACTTCTTCTTTCTTGAGGGAGGCCTGTATTGCTATATACTTCCCTCTTAGGACTGCCTTTGCTACATCCTAGAGGTTTGGAGAAACATGTTTTCATTTTCATTTGTTTTAAATTTCCTCTTTAATTTCCTGGTTGCTCCATTCATTCTCTAGTAGGGTGTTCATAATCTCCACGTATTTTTGGTCTGTCCAAATTTTTTCTTACTCTCGATGTCAAGTTTCATAGCGTCGTGGTCCAAAAATGTACATGGTGAGATATAAACCTTCTTGTACCTGTTGTACCTGTTGAGGGCTGATTTGTGGCCCATGATATGATCTGTTCTGGAGAATGTACCATGTGCACTTGAAAGGAATGTGTATCCTGCTTTCGGATGAAATGTTCTGACTATATCTGTTGAGTCCCTGTGGTTGAGTGTGTCAAGGCTATTGTTCCCCTGTTGAATTTCTGCATAGACGATCAGTCCTTTGCCATAAGTGGGTGTTAAAATCACCTGTCATTGTATTCTTATCAGTGAGTTCCTGTACGTTTGTTGTTAATTGGTTTCTATGTTAGGTACTCCCATGTTGGCAGCATAAATATTTAGTTGTTTGATCTTGATAGAGAGGCTTTTTAATTATGAAATAATGCCCTTCGTCATCTCTTCTTACAGTGTTTGTTCTTTATTTTTGAAATTTAAATATTTTATTTATTTATTCATGAGAGATACACAGAGGCAGATATATAGGCAGAGGGAGAGGCAGGCGCCCCAAAGGGAGGCTGATGTGGGACTCGATCCTGGAATCCCAGGATCACACCCTTAGCGGAAGGCAGGTGCTCAACCACCGAGCCACCAGGTGTCCCCCAGGGTTTGGTTTCAAATCTAGTTTGTCTGATATAAGTATGGGTCCTCCAGCTTTCTTTTGATATCCATTAGCGTGATAGATGATTTTCCATCCCCTAACTTTCAATCTGCTGGTGTGTATAGGTCTAAGGTGAGCATCTTGTGGGCAGCATAGAGATGGATCTTCTTTCTTTATTAATGATTTTATTTATGAGTGAGTGAGAGAGAGAGAGAGAGAGAGAGAGAGAGAGAGGCAGAAAATTAGGCTGAGAGAGAAGCAGGCTCCCCACCAGGAGCCCAATATGGGACTCGATCCCAGACTCCAGGATCACACCCTGAGTCAAAGGCAGAGACTCAACCCCTGAGCCAACCAGGCATTCCGGATCCTGTTTTTTAAGCCACTCTGATACCCTATATCTTTTGATTGGAGCATTTAGTCTATCGGCATTCAGAGTGATTATTCAAATATATGAACTTAGTGCCTTTGTGTTACCGGTAGAGTTCGTGTTTCTGGTGAGGTTCTCTGGTCCTTTCTAGTCTTTGTTTTTTTTTTTTTTTTTGGTCTCTTTTTTCCCCCACTAGAAGAGTTCCTCTTAAATTCCTTACTGGACTGGTTTAGTGGTCATGGACTCCTTTATATTTTCCTGTCTGGGAAACTCTTTATCTCTCCTTCTATCCTGAATGACACCCTTGCTGATGAAAGAACTCATACAAATTGGACTCCAATAAAAAGAAATTTAAAAACACAAAATAAATTTTTGCTATTAAGCTTGATGAAATTGGCATTCAGGAAGAAAACCAGCCGCTGAAATAGAGGAGGACAGATTTTACCATGGTAGCCTTCACAGGGACCTGGTGTCCTTTCTAGGAGGGCCCCCCCCCCATTGGATGTTTCCTGCCCCTCTGCACTCTTTGTTGGAACCCAGCAGGCACATCTCCTTGCCTCCAGCACCTCTGCAGTCGTGGTTAATAGTGTCTTCCATGTATCCTATTGGGGACCCCAGCGTCATGTATGTAACCTTCCGGCTGCTGTTTGACAACATTGGGGTGATTCCGACTACTGTTGGTTTTGCTGTGTGTGTGTGTGTGTGTGTGTGTGTGTGTCTATCACATGCAGCTATCACGTGCAGCTATCTGATCCCCTGGCTGGGTCACCCAAATGCCAAAATGGTTGGCACAGCATCATTTCTGGTGCTGGTGCTGGGCGGGTAGCTGGGCTCTCCTGACTGACTCAGGGCGCACTTGTGCAGTGACTTTCTGCTGGAGGGTCAGCTGAGCTTGAAAGCCTGGTTCGGCCACATTCCCATGTCTGGCAGTGGGTCCCGCCGAGTGCCGGCTGCTTGTCTTCTCCCCGATGCCTCTCCAGCAGGGAGCCAGACTCGGGGCTGCCCTGGGGGGAGCTCCTGAGGAGCCGGCTGCCCATGGCGGGGAGCCATGGGGCTGCCTGTGTGTGGGAGTCAGGGTGGGGATGGGGCTGGGGTTCCTCACTCCCCTGTGCTGCCTGGGCTTCAGGCAGAGTCCCATGCTCACCCAGTCCCTACTCACCATGGCGAGGAGGGTGCCCTCCACAGGCTGGTGTGAGAGATCCAGCACCACAAGTTGTGCACGCTGAGTCCACCTGGTCGGGTGGCCCAGGTGCGTGAGCTGCAAGTGTGGGACCCAGGAAATTTAACAAAATTCCCCTACCCCTGGAAAAGCAGAGAAGGACTGATTCCATTTTGTGCTATACCTGCCGCCTCCCCTATGACCCCCACATGACCTGCTCATGGCTTAAGGCACTGCCCCACCCGAGTCAAGCCGCAGGGCACACCGTAATTGGAAATCGGCTTGTAACAATGTAACCCTGCTTTGTGCCCGCCAAAACTGCGCGCCAATTCTGACCACAGTACTAGGCCAGCTCAAGTGGATACTAGAGGCTAAGGTGTAATTCAATCGGCCACCTGCGTGTGGACCGACATGACTGTGCAACTTTCTGCGTATCCCATGGGCCACTGGCCCCTATAAGGCTGCTACGCCCCTTAGTCTCGGGGTTAAAGTCCCTGCTGCGCTGTGTCAGGTGCACCTGGACCCAAGCTCCAGCTTGTAAAGAAACCCTGGGGAGTTTGCATAGGTGTCCGCTCCTTGGTGGTTTCTCAGACTTGCAATCCTGGGCACAACACAAGGGCCTGCTGTCCTAACATCCCTTCCAGGGCCACGCTGACCACCCCACAGGCCCTCTCTGCCCCAGGCACACAGGCACGGGTATGCAGGGAGGGGAGGAATTGCCCCAAAACACGGCGAGCCCTGGCCCCCTGGACAGAGGTAGCACAGACGTCTCAGGTCGTTTTGCACAACCCTGGTGACCTGAGGCTCCCTGGCTGTCACTCTGTCCCAGCCCCTCCTGGCCCGCGGGGCACAGGCTGAGTCCCAGTAAATTCTGTGTGTTCCTGACCCTGGTGTCTGGGCGCCCCTGGAAGGCATGTGGGGACGTCAGCTGTGTGTGCCTGGTGGCACCCCTGCAGGGGCTGGTTGGGGCCTGGGTGGTGCCCTTTCCTCCTCTCTGGGGATCTCTCCATGCCCTGTGCACAGTGTTCTGGGAAACAGAGAAACTGACTGGCTGTGCATTTTCACACGACAACACTTTATTGATTTTCTACAGCAAATGGGCTCTGAGCCGACGGTGCCTGCCTTCCCCTGGGGAGGGAGACCTTTCTGTCCTTTAGGGGAGGGCAAGAATCACACTGGGTGGGGGGGTGTGCTGGATCCCCCTCCTGGGAGCCTCTGTGGACACCGGGTGGGGGCGTGTGTCCGGAGGTTTCAGCATGAGAGACGGTTCTGAGGACAGCAGAGCTGACCTGGACCTGCAGCTCATGGGCTCCTGTGCTGGGTCCCTGCAGGGCAGCTGGACCCCGGCCTTGGGCCCCCTGGGACCCCAGCACCTGGAGGAGCCTGCCTCCTGGTGTAGGTGTGGGTAGGTCCCACTGGCCTACCCCTGCTCTCCCCACCCTGGGGTGTCCTGGGATCCCCAGGTTTGCCCTTGGTCTGGGACCTGGATCTGTGGAGCACGCCCAGGGCCCAGGAGGCCACATTCAGCTGTTAGAGGGCTCACTCAGCCCGGCGCCAGAATCCAGGGCTGGCCAGGGCCATGGGGGCCTGGATCCCATTAGTGTTTGTGCTGGGCCTGGGGCAGGGCTCAAATCAACCCAGCCCACAAAGAGTCCACGGCCAGGCCAGCCGAGGTCCCTCTGGGTTAGGGGTGGTGTCCTCTGCAGGGTGTGCCACTCTCAAGGAGGGACAGTTGTTGGAGGCCGGGCACAGTGGTTCCTCTGCACCACTCACCTGCACCCACCCTGTCAGAGGCTCCCTGCCTTCCCTCCTCCCTGCAACCCCTGGGTACTCTATGGGACACCTGGCTTCTGATGGGAGCAGGGTATCCAGAGAAACCCGGGGAGGCTGAGCATGACCCACAGGGGGCAGCTGCACTGGTTCACTGCTGGGGGTCAATGATGTGGGGGTGGATGGTGTGGGGGCAGGGGTATGATGGTTGTGTAATGTGGAGGATGGTGTAGGGCGGATGGTGTTGTGGTACAGTGTGGGTGGGGATTGTGTGGAGCTGTGTGGGTGTGATTGGGATGGTGTAGGGGGGATGCCATGGGGAATGATGACGTAGGGGGATGTTGTAGGGGTGGGGAATGAGGGGGATGGAATGGGCAGCCGACGGACACAGGGCATCCCCTTTCTCTAAGATGCACACGGAGATGTCTACACATAAAGGCGACCCCTGTCCGGGGTTTGCTGTGACAACTGCCCCTGGGGTCCTGTGTGGTCTGGTCAGTGCAGGGCTCTGGCTGGACCTGGGGCATTTTCTGGGGGTCATCATACTATGTATGTTTACAAAATTCAAATTGTCTCAAATGAAATGCATAGAATTTAGAAATATATAAAGCACTGATGGTGGGTGTCACCCTGACCTGTCCGACCCTCATCAGATTGATGTGTGTCCTGCTCCAGTCACGGGCATGCACCCTGCCCCCTGGTCCCCTTACTGCCCCCAATGACCCCCACCCCAGCCCTCTGCTTCTCAGGGGGACATCCCTCACCCCTTTGGGGTTCAGCTCACATGGCAATCCCTGGAGGCCTCATCCTAGTTGCCTCTTCATCTCTGAGACCACAGGGTCACGGTGGTCATCTCCAGCCCGCTACCATGCAGCAGTGTGTTGTTGGCTGCTGTTGCTTCCCCTGGCCTCAGAAGCCCCGTGTTCCCTACCCAGAAGCCCCGGGGCCTCCCCCGGGTCCCGATCTCCCCTGGCCCCTCAGCCTCACCAGACCCCGTAGTAGTGCCAAAACATGATGTGGCTGCTGAACTTCATGTTGACGTCCAGGTCCACCTGCGTGATGTCCCTGGAGGAGACCAGGCCTCCTCCTTCATTTCCTGCAGGAAAACCACGGAGGAGGGGCCGGCATCCAGGACACAGACCCTGAGCTCTCACCAGCTGCCTTCCTGGGAAGGGAGCCCTAGGGCCACCATGGGAATGTGTCCTGCCGAAACCTCCTCCCTTCCTCTGAACTCCGGGGATGGCGGGAGTGCCTACCGTGCCCGTGGACCTGTGTGAGGGCCTGTGCCCAGCTGTTGTCGGCGGGGACGTGACTGAGGGTCAGCCTGGGTGGAAGGGGACAGGGGGTCAGTCCAGGTGGGGAGGGGACATGGAGGAGTTGTGCTCAAGATTGCGGATCTGAGAAACCACTGAGGAGCCGACACCGATGCAAACACAGGAGGGTTGATTTATAAACTCGAGCTTGGGTCCAAGTATACCCCACAGAGTGGAGCAGGGACTTGGACCCCAAGGTGGGTTTTAGCTTAGTTTTAAGGCCTGGTCTCGGGGACCTTCAGAAGGGCTGGAGCAATTCCTAATGTTCTGTTTACATTTTGATATGGGGCCTTCAAGGGCAAGGAGCTCTCTTCTCATTCTAATAGGGGCTTCCAGCCCTTGGCCTGGGCTCAGTTTTTATTCTATTGTGGGGCTTTCTAGGACATTAAGCTGTAAACTTTTGTTTTTTTTTCTGTAACACAAGTAATGTAAATTTCAGCTCTTCTTCACAGGGGACTGGGATGGCTAGACGTGGGCTAACACTGAAGTTAAAGTGGAATGGCCTTATTTTTCTCGGCCTCCACACATCCTGTCCCCTCCTATCTAGCTCCTTCCCCCTTCCACAGAGATCCTAAGAGAGCAACTGCAATGACCTCAGCGTGGCAGCGTGTGTTGGGGGACAGGCCCAGCGATTTGGGATCAGGAAGACCTGGAGCACGGGCGTCCCGGGGATACAGCAGGATTTGATGCTGCAGACTCTTATTCCCTAAGGCTATCTTGACAACTGAGTTTGTTCATAGAAAACCTCTTCTTTGTCTTTAAAACTTGAAGAGAGGGTCAAAGCATTTTTTCTCTGCCCATCTGATGGCTCAGATCCAGTCTCAGACATATTTCCTGTTAATAAGGAAAATTTACTATCCGTAGTACTATGGTTAAAATATTCTGACACAAGTAATCCAGAGGGATGAGGGTTTCTCATCTCTTTCTTCACAGCTCGGTCACTCATCAGGAAATGCATCTTTATGGATTTGGAAAGAACTGAGAGACATTATCACCAATGGTCCTAGTATTATGTGAAGGATTCTTCCCTGAGATTCTTCCCCTGTTTCAACTGACAGTGAAACACTGTGAACTCTTTGGAAGACAAAAGTCAAGGAAATAAATGTTATGCATTGCTAATTTTAAATGCACTTGCAGTATGGTGTCTATTTTAATGGAATCATTTTATCTGATTTTTGCTATTTATTATCCTTTCCTGCTTTTCAGCTTGAGGAGGCATTATACGTGTTCATAAGTGTTTTTCTTTCCTTCTGATATAAAATTCTTACTTTGTTCCCATCGAAGGAACTCTTTAAGAATAAGGCAAAAGTTACTTCAACTATTCTTAAAATGTCTTCACACTTGGAGCCTGATTCATTTAAGTCAATTTTCAAAATAAATCTTATTTTTAGAAAAAAACAAAGATTTATAGGGAAATTGAGAAGATCGTACAGAGAATTCTCATGCACTTGCACTCAATTTCTCCAATTATTGATATCTTATATTAGTACGTTACAAATATTAGCTAATGAATCAATATTAAAATATTCACATTAACCAAAGACCATACTTTATTCTGATTTCCTTAGTTTTTGCTAAGTTACCATCCCTCATATCACTTTCCATTTCTCCTCCTGTTTTCTTAGTCTCCTCTTCATTGTGACCCTCTCTCAGCCTTTCTTTGTTGTTGTTGTTGAAGTGGAACACATTGAGAAGTAGAATATTTAAAAATTTCCCTCAGTAGGGGCATGTTTATTATTGATCTCATGATTGAACTGTTTTTATGGATTATATACAGAGATATACTGGTATTTTTATTATATCATATAAAGGATAGACTCTATCAGCATGATTTACCAGTCTTGGTATCGATCTGATCATCTTGCTGAGGTAGTGTTAGTCAGCTTTCTCCATAATAAAGTGATTCTTTATTATTATTATTATTATTATTATTATTTTAACTTTTTCATAATATATTTTGTAGAAGGAAGTTACTATGTGATTTCCACACATAAGAGTGGGATGCTATGCTCATCAACTTGAGGGTGGGATGTCGGCACAAAATGTTTCAAATTCATCTACATGGGAGATTTCTCTTCCTTCTGTGTTTGTTTGATTGTTTCTTCTTCAAAGATGTTATTTATTTGAGAGAGAGAGAGGAGAGAAAAAGCATGAGCAAGAGGGGCAGAGGCAGAGGGAGAAGCAGGTTCCCTGCTGAACAGGGAGCCTGCCTTGGGACATGGATCATATCTGAGGCTAAGGCAGAAGCTTAACTGACTGAGCCAACCAGGTGCCACTTTTTATTTCTTTCTTTCTTTTTAATAAATTTATTTTTAATTGGTGTTCAATTTGCCAACACACAGAATAACACCCAGTGCTCATCCTGTCAAGTGCCCCCCTCAGTGCCCGACACCCATTCACCCCCAACCCTCGCCCTCCTCCCCTTCCAGCAGATCTTAGAATTAGGAAAATAAACCCATAACATCCATACGCCCCCACAAATGTCCCGGGACAGCAAATCAGTATTGGAGAAGCAGGACAGAGCAAGACGCACCACTTTTCTATTTCCAACGACGTCACAGACACAGGATGAAGCAGTGTGGTTCTGGGCCCCGGCTGGCTCCGTCGGTTAAGCATCGGACTCCTCCCTCACCTCCGGTCCTGATCTCGGGGTCGTGAGTTCTAGCCCTGGGCTGGGCCATGGAAGAGGTCTGGCGCCTACTTAAACAAACCAGACCCACGGGGGGTGGTCCCGGCATAAGCTGAAGGAGGAGAACAGAGAGTCCAGAAGGAAATGTGCTCTGATACAACTGATTTTTTAACTTAATTTAATTTAAACCCAATTAATTAACATATAGGGTATTATACTTTCAGAGGAAGAGTTCAGGGATTCACCAGTTGGAGATAACAGCAGTGCTCATGACATCACCTGCCTTCTTTCAGGCTGGTCCCCCGTTATCTCCTCCCCCGTTCCCTCCCCTCCAGCGACCTCACTTTGTTTCCTATCATTAAGAGTCTGTATTTCCTGCATCTGTTTTCATCTTATTTGTTTTCCTTCACTTCACAGAGGTTCATCTGCTTTGCTTCTTTAATTCCACCTATGAATGACACCACAGGGTCATTCTCTTTCCCGACTGACTTATTTCACTTAATATGATCCCTCTAGTTCTATCCACATCATTGCAAATGGCAAGATTTCCTTCTCTTTGATAGCTGAGTACCATTCCTATCATCTATCTATCTATCATCTATGACCATCATCTATCTCCCATCCTCTTTATCCATCATCTGCCCCAGGGCACCAAGGCTCCCGAGGCACAGTGTGGCTACTGTGGACCCGCTGGTGTGGACATTGGGGTGCAGGTGTCCCGAGTCTCACTGCATCTGTATCTTCGGAGTGAGCTCCAGGCCGTGCACCTGCTGGTCACAGGGCGGCTCTATTTGTAACTTCTGGAGGAGCCTCCACACTGTTTCCAGGGCGGCTGCAACAGCCCACGGTCGCCCACAGTGGAAGAGGGTTGAGTGAGTTTTGCAGGACGTGGTAAAAGTCCACATTTCATTTCGGGTCCTTTGGGCTCCAATTCCTTGTCTGTAAGTATTTCTGGGGAAGCCAGGTGTTGGGCTCCGTTTCAGTGAGACGTTTCCGAAGCTAACAGGCCACAGCTGGAGCCTGGAAGGAGGCCAGTGCGGCCCCTGGAGCTGGCATGCTTCCCCCTGCAGGGCCTCCTGCAGTGCCTCAGCGTCCAGCAGGGGGCACCAGGACTCAGGCCCCGCCCAGGGGGCATGGATAAGCAGTAGGCCTCATCCACCAGCACTAACAAGAGCCAACCTGTGCTGGCGAGGCCCGAGGAGGACGTGGGGTTGCGTCCACGCTGATGAGGTGCAGCCTCCTCAGGACCCGCGGGGAGTCTTCAGGGGGACATTGGGCCACGTTCACGCTTTCAAGAGACCCGTCTCCTCCGGACCCGCGGTGAGTTTTCGGGGGGGACGTGAGTTCATGTCCAGGCTGACAGGAGCCCCCAGC
Source organism: Nyctereutes procyonoides (assembly GCF_905146905.1). Lineage (NCBI taxonomy): Eukaryota > Metazoa > Chordata > Mammalia > Carnivora > Canidae > Nyctereutes > Nyctereutes procyonoides. Next base: position 48,143,098 of record NW_026575024.1, read on the forward strand.
CTCCTGAGGACCTGCTGTGAGGCTTCCCGTGGATGTGAGGCATAGTCCACAGTGACAGGAGAGCCGGCGTCCTCAGGACCCGCTGACTATGACTCAGGAACACGTGGGGCCACGTCCGCACTCATAGGAGCCCGGCTTCCTCTGGACACCCTGGAGGACTCTGGAGGCGCTGGTGGGGGCCACGACCACATCAGAAGGGACTCCTCAGAACCACAGTGTAAGTGAATGGGTAGAATGAATGGTAGGGTAAGGGGAAGGGAGGCAGTTTGTGGTAAGGCTTAGGTTAGATGTTAGGGGATAGTGATTATGCTTATGGTCAGTGGCCCAGTCAGAGGCCTCCCCAGAGAATCAAAATCCTGGCTTCAGCTGGGGTCAGAATAGACATGGCAGGCTTCTCCTGAGCTGAGCTAAGGAGGGGATTTGTGGCTCTAAATACTCTTTATTTGGATTGTCAGTTGCCTTTCTGATTTTATCTCTTGCGCGCACATGTTTCATCAATACAACCAATTATTATTTAAAGTTTTACTTGAATTCCTGTTTGTAAACACAGTATGATATAGCTTCAGGTTTACCACATAGTGATTCAACCCTTGGATACAATGGCTGGGCCTGGTCACAGGTGCCCTCCAGTATCCCCATCCTCTGATTCCCCATACCCCCCAACTTCCTCTGGTATTCATGTTTATTCTCTGTGGTTAAGAGTGTGTCTCTTGGTTTGCTTCTCTCATCCCCCCTCTGCCCCTTTGCCAGTTTGTTTGGTGTCTTAAAATTCACATGTGAATGCAATTGTATGGTATTTGGTACCTGTCTTTCTCTGACTGAGTTCATTTAGCATAAGTCCTTTCCACTTCTCCCACGTCAATTTAATTGGCTTCATTTCATCCCTTCTGATGACCAAGTGATGTCGCAGTGTCTATATTTACCACATCGTCTCTGCCCATTCATCTGGCGCTTGACATTTGTGTTGTATCCACCGTTTGGCTGTTGTTGATAACGCTGCTACAAACACTGGGCTGCGTGTCCCTCTTCGAATCTACTAAACAACTTTTGTATCCTCGGGGTAAATACCTAGCTGTGCAATTTTGGAATCGTAGGGTAGCTTTATTTTCAACTTCTTTTTCTTTTAATTCTTTTTATGATAGTCACAGAGAGAGTCAGAGACACAGGCAGAGGGAGAAGCAGGCTCCATGCACCGGGACCCCTACGTGGGATTTGATCCCAGGTCTCCAGGATCGCGCCCTGGGCCAAAGCCAGGTGCCAAACCACTGGGCCACCCAGGGATCCCCTATTTTTAACTTCTCCACATTGTTTTCCATAGTGGTTGCACCTGTTCGCATGCCCACCAGGAGTGTAAGGGGGCTCCCCCTTCTCCATAGCCTCACCAACACCTGTTGTTTCTTGTGTTCTTAAATTTAGCCATTCTGACAGCTGTCAGGTGACATATCACTGTGGTTTTGGTTTGCATTTCCCTGATGATGGGTGACGCTGGGTGTCTTTCCGAGTGTCTGGTGGCCATCTGGATGGCTTATCAGAGACAAAGTCCATTCATTTCTTCTGCCCATGTGCAGTTGCATAATTTGTGTTTAGGATGCTGAGATTTATATTTGCTTTATGTATTTTGCATACTAACTCTCTATTGGATGTGTTGTTTACAAGTATCTCCTCTCATTTTGTATGTTGCCTTTTAGCTTTGGTTGTTTCCTTCACTTTACAGAAGCTTTTCAATTTGATGAAGTCCCAATAGTATTTTTGCTTTTGTTTCCCTCACCTCAGAGGAATATCTAAAAAGAAGATCCAATGACCAATGTCAAAGACATTCCTGCCTATCTTTTCTTTTTTTAGGTTTTTTTTTTTATGATAGTCACAGAGAGAGAGAGAGGCAGAGACACAGGCAGACGGAGAAGCAGGCTCCATGCACCGGAAGCCTGACGTGGGATTCGATCCCGGGTCTCCAGGATCACGCCCTGGGCCAAAGGCAGGCGCCAAACCGCTGCGCCACCCAGGGATCCCTCTTTTCTTATTTTTATGATTTCCAGTCTCACATTTAGGTCTTTCATCCATTTTGAATTTATTTTTTATATATATGGTGTAAAAAAGTGGTCCAGTTTCATTCTTCTGCATGTGGCTGCCTGGTTTCCCCAACAATATTTGTTCTTATACTGGGGTCAGGGTTAGGGTTTGTTGAAGAGACAGTCTTTGTGCCATTGGATATTCCTTCCTGTCTTGTTGTCGATTAATGGATCATAGAGTTAGAGGTTTATATCTTGTTTCGGCTTTCCATTCTGTTCTATTGATCTAAGCATCTCCTGTTGGGAGATTCTTCATTGCTGATTCAATTTCTCTGCTGGTTATCTGTCCAAGTTTCTCATTTCTTCCTATTTCATTTTTGCTATGTTATATATTTCCAGGAAGTGACCTATTTCTTCCAGGTTCTAGGTTGCTGGCATATAATTTTTCATAATGTTCTCTTATAAACGTTTGTATTTCTCTAGTATTGGTTGTTGTTTCTCTTTTCTCATTTGTGATTTTATTTGGGTCCTTTCTCATCTTTTTATCTTTTTTCTTTTTTAAAGATTTTATTTATGTATTCATGAGAGACACAGGCAGAGGGAAAATGAGGCTCTATGCCGGGAGCCTGATGTGGGACTTGATCCCCTAGGACCCCGGGATCATGACCTGAGCCAAAGCAGATGCTAAACCACTGAGGCACCCAGGTGCCTTGCTGATTCAATTCCTTTGCTAGTTATGGGTCTGTTCACATTTTCTATTTCTTCCTATTTCAGTTTTGCTCATTTGCACATTTCTAGGGATTTGTCCATTTCTTCCAGGTCTCCCAGTTTATTAGCATTTAATCTTTCATAGTATTCCCTTAAAATTATCTTATTTTTCTGGTGTTGATTGTGATCTCTCTTCTCTCATTTGTGATTATATTTAGGTCTTTTCTCTTTTTTCGTTGATTCGGCTGGCTAGGGCTTGATCCATTTTACTAATTATTTTGAAGAACCAGCTCTTAGTTTCGTTATTCCATTCTACTGTTTTGTTGTTTCTGTATTGTTTATTATTGCTCTCATCTTTATTTTTTCCCTTCTTCTATAGGCTTTAGGCTTTGTTAGCTATTCCTTTTCCAGCTCCTTTAGGTGTAGGGTCAGGTTGTGTATTGGAGACTTCTTGTTTCTTGAGGTAGGCCTGTATTGCTATGTACTTCTCTCTTAGGACTGCCTTTGCTACATACCAGAAGTTTGGAGAAACAGGTTTTCATTTTCATTTGTTTTAAATTTCCTCTTTAATTTCCTGATTGCTCCATTCATTCCCTAGTAGGATGCTCATAATCTCCACGTATTTTTGGTCTGTCCAAATTTTTTCTTACTCTCGACATCGAGATTCATAGCTTCATGGCCAGAAAATGTACATGGTGTGATATCAACCTTCTTGTAACTGTTGTACCTGTTGAGGGCTGATTTGTGGCCCATGATATGATCTCTTCTGGAGAATGTACCATGTGCACTTGAAAGGAATGTGTATTCTGCTTTAGGAAGAAATATTCAGTCTATATCTGTTGAGTCCCTGTTGTCCAGTGTGTGGGATATTGTTCCCCTGTTGATTTTCTGCATAGACGATCAGGCGATTGCCATACATGGGTATTAAAATCTGCTGTGATTGTATTATTATCAGTGAGTTCCTGTATGTTTGTTGTTAATTGGTTTCTATATTTAGGTGCTCCCATGTTGGCAGCATAAATGTTTAGTTGTTTGATCTTTTTTTTAAAATAAACTTATTTTTTATTGGTGTTCAATTTACCAACATACAGAATAACACCCACTGCTCATCCCGTCAAGTGCCCCCCTCAGTGCCTGTCACCCATTCACCCTCAACCACTGTCCTCCTCCCCTTTCAGCACCCCTAGTTCATTTCCCATATTTAGGAGTCTTTATGTTCCTTCTCCCTTTCTGATATTTCCCACACATTTCTTCTTCCTTCCCTTATATTCCCTTTCATTATTATCTATATTCCCCAAATGAATGAGAACATACAATGTTTGTCCTTCTCCGATTGACTCACTTCACTCAGCATAATACCGTGCAGTTCCATGCACGTTGACGCAAATGGTGGGTATTTGTCATTTATAATGGCTGAGTAATATTCCATTGTATACATAAACCACATCTTTATCCATTCATCTTTCGATGGACACCAAGGTTCCTTCCACAGTTTGGCTATTGTGGACATTCATGCTATAAACATCGGGGTGCACGTGTCCCAGCATTTCATTGCATCTGAATCTTTGGGGTATCCCCAACAGTGCAATGCCTGGGTCATAAGGCAGGTCTATTTTGAACTGTTTGAGGAACCTCCACACAGTTTTCCAGAGTGGCTGCACCAGTTCACATTCCCACCAACAGTGTAAGAGTGTTCCCTTTTCTCCGCATCCTCTCCAACATTTGTGGTTTCCTGCCTTGTTAATGTTCCCCATTCTCCCTGGTGGGAGGTGGTATCTCATTGTGGTTTTGAATTGTATTTCCCTGATGGCAAATGATGCAGAGCATTTTCTCATGTGCATGTTGGTCACGTGAATGTCCTCCTCTGTGAGGTTTGTCTTCATGTCTGTTGCCCATTTCATGATTGGATTGTTTGTTTCTTTGGTGTTGAGTTTAAGAAGTTCTTTATAGATCTTGGAAACTAGCCCTTTATCTGATACATCTTTTGCAAATATCTTCTCCCATTCTGTAGGTTGTCTTCTAGTTTTGTTGACTGTATCCTTTGCTCTGCAAAAGCTTCTTATCTTGATGAAGTCTCACTAGTTCATTTTTGCTTTTGTTTCTTTTGCCTTCATGGAAGTATCTTGCCAGAAGTTACTGTGGCTATGTTCAAAAAGGGTGTTGCCTGTATTCTCCTCTAGGATTTTGATGGACTCTTCTCTCACATTTAGATCTTTCATCCATTTTGAGTTTATCTTTGTGTATCGTGAAATTGAGTGGTCTAGTTTCATTCTTCTGCATATGGATGTCCAATTTTCCCAACACTGTTTATTGAAGAGACTGTCTTTCTTCCAATGGATACTCTTTCCTCCTTTATCAAATATTAGTGGACCCTAAAGTTCAGGGTCCACTTCTGGGTTCTCTATTCCGTTCCATTGATCTATGTGTCTGTTTTTGTGCCAGTACCACACTGTCTTAATGACCACAGCTTTGCAGTACAACCTGAAATGGGGCATTATCATGCCCACAGATATGGTTTTCTTTTTAAAATTCCCCTGGCTATTCGGGGTCTTTTCCGATTCCACACAAATCTTAAAATAATTTGTTCCAACTCTCTGAAGAAAGTCCATGTTATTTTGATAGGGATTGCATTAAATGTGTACATTGCCCTAGGTAACATTGACATTTTCACAATATCAATTCTGCCAATCCATGAGCATGGAATATTTTTCCATCTCTTTGTGTCTTCCTCAATTTCTTTCAGAAGTGTTCTAGAGTTTTTAGGGTTTAGAGCCTTTACCTCCTTGGTTAGGTTTATTCCTAGGTATCTTATGCTTTTGGGCGCAGTTGTTAATGGGATTGACTCCTTAATTTCTCTTTCTTCAGTCTCATTGTTAGTGTATAGGAATGCCATTGATTTCTGGGCATTGTTTTTGTATCCTGCAATGCTACCAAATTGCTGCATGAGTTCTAGCAATCTTGGGGTGGAGGCTTTTGGGTTTTCTATGTAGAGTATCATGTCATCAGCGAAGAGGGAGAGTTTGACTTCTTCTTTGCCCATTTGAATGCCTTTTATTTCTTTTTGTTCTCTGATTGCTGAGGCTAGGACTTCCAGTACTATGTTAAATAGCAGTGGTGAGAGTGGACATCCCTGTCTTGTTCCTGATCTTAGGGGAAAGGCTCCCAGTGCTTCCCCATTGAGAATGATATTTGCTGTGGGCTTTTCGTAGATGGCTTTTAAGATGTTGAGGAATGTTCCCTCTATCTCTATGCTCTGAAGAGTTTTGATCAGGAATGGATGCTGTATTCTGTCAAATGCTTTCTCTGCATCTAATGAGAGGATCATATGGTTCTTGGTTTTTCTCTTGCTGATATGATGAATCACATTGATTGTTTTACGAGTGTTGAACCAGCCTTGTGTCCCCGGGATAAATCCTACTTGGTCATGCTGAATAATTTTCTTAATGTGTTGTTGGATCCTATTGGCTAGTATCTTGTTGAGAATTTTTGCATCCATGTTCATGAGGGATATTGGTCTGTAATTCTCCATTTTGGTGTGGTCTTTGTCTGGTTTTGCAATTAAGGTGATGCTGGCATCATAGAATGAATTTGGAAGTACTCCATCTCTTTCTATCTTTCCAAACAGCTTTAGTAGGATAGGTATGGTTTCTTCTTTAAACGTTTGATAGAATTCCCCTGGGAAGCCATCTGGCCCTGGACTCTTGTGTCTTGGGAGGTTTTGGATGACTGCTTCAATTTCCTCCCTGGTTATTGGCCTGTTCAGGTTTTCTATTTCTTCATGTTCCAGTTTTGGTAGTTTCTGGCTTTCCAGGAATGCGTCCATTTTTTCTAGGTTGCCTAATTTATTGGTGTATAGCTGTTCATAATATGTTTTTAAAATCCTTTGTATTTCCTTGGTGTTGGTAGTGATCTCTCCTTTCTCATTCATGATTTCATTAATTTGAGTCTTCTCTCTCTTCTTTTTCATAAGGTTGGCTAATGGTTTATGTATCTTATTAATTCTTTCAAAGAACCAACTTCTGACTTTGTTGATCTGTTCCAGAGTTCTTGTGGTCTCGATTTCCTTGACCTCTGTTCGAATCTTGATTAACTCTCTTCTTCTGCTGGGCGTAGGGTCCATTTGCTGATTTTTCTCTGGCTCCTTTATGTGTAAGGTTAGCTTTTGTATTTGAGTTCTTTCCAGTTTTTGAATGGATGCTTGTATTGAGATGTATTTCCTCCTCAGGACTGCTTTTGCTGCATCCCAAAGATTTTGAATCGTTGTATCTTCATTCTCATCAGTTTCCATGAATCTTTTTAATTCTTCCTTAATTTTCTGGTTGACCCTTTCATCTTTTAGCAGGATGGTCCTTAACCTCCACGTGTTTGAGGTCCTTCCAAACTTCTTGTTGTGATTGAGTTCTAATTTCAACGCGTTATGGTCTGAGAATATGCAGGGGACAATCCGAATCTTTTGGTATCGGTTCAGACCGGATTTGTGACCCAGTATGTGGTCTATTCTGGAGAAGTTCCATATGCACTTGAGAAGAATGTGTATTCATTTGAGTTTGGATTCAAAGTTCTGTAGATATCTGTGAAATCTATCTGGTCCAGTGTATCATTTAAAGCTCTTCTTTATTTGGAGATGTTGTGCTTAGAAGACCTATTGAGGGGAAAAAAAAAAAGAAGACCTATCGAGGGTAGAAAGAGCTAGATTGAAGTCACCAAGTTTAAGTGTATTATTATCTAAGTATTTCTTCACTTTGGTTAATAATTCGTTTAAGTATTTGGCAGCTCCCACATTCAGGGCATATATATCGTGAGGATTATGTCCTCTTGTTGGATAGATCCATTAAGTATGAGATAGTGTCCCCCTTCATCTCTCACTGTAGTCTTTTAAACTAAATTTTAGTTTATCTTATATATGGATGGCTACCCCTGCTTTCTTTTGAGAACCATTTGAATGGTAAATGGTTCTCCAATCTTTTATTTTCAGGCTGTAGGTGTCCTTCTGTCTAAAATGAGTCTCTTGTAGACAGCAAATAGATGGGTCCTGCTTTTTTATCCAGTCTGAAACCCTGCGCCTTTTGATGGGGTCATTAAGCCCGTTCACGTTCAGAGTTACTATTGACAGATATGAGTTTAGGGCCATCATGATATCTATTCAGTCCTTGTTTTTGTGGATTGTTCCACTGAACTTCTTCTTAAAGGGGAATTTTAAGAGTCCCCCTTAAAATTTCTTGCAGAGCTGGTTTGGAGGTCACATATTCTTTCAGTTCCTGCCTGTCTTGGAAGCTCTTTATCTCTCCTTCCATTTTGAATGAGAGCCTTGCTGGATAAAGTATTCTTGGTTACATGTTCTTCTCATTTAGGACCCTGAATATATCCTGCCAGCCCTTTCTGGCCTGCCATATCTCTGTGGAGAGGTCTGCTGTTACCCTAATACTCCTACCCATAAAGGTCAGGGATTTCTTGTCTCTTGCTGCTTTAAGGATCTTCTCTTTATCTTTGGAATTTGCAAGCTTCACTATTAGATGTCGAGGTGTTGAACGGGTTTTATTGAATTTAAGGGGGGGGGATCTCTCTATTTCCTGGATCTGAATGCCTGTTTCAGTTCCCAGATTAGGAAAGTTTTCAGCTAGGATTTGTTCAAATACATATTCTGGCCCTCTGGCCCTTTCGGCGCCCTTGGGAACCCCAGTTAAATGTAGGTTTTTCTTCCTCAGGCTGTCGTTTATTTCCCTTAATCTCTCCTCATGGTCTTTTAATTGTTTGTCTCTTTTTTCCTCAGTTTCCCACTTTGCCATCAACTTGTCTTCTATGCCACTCACTTGTTCTTCCACCTCGTTAACCCTCGTCGTTAGGACTTCTAGTTTGGATTGCATCTCATTCAATTGATTTTCAATTTCTGCCTGATTGGTTCTAAATTCTGCAGTCATGAAGTCTCTTGAGTCCTTTATGCTTTTTTCTAGAGCCACCAGGAGTTGTATAATAGTACTTCGGAATTGGCTTTCTGACATTGAATTGTAATCCAGATTTTGTAACTCTGTGGCAGAGAGGACTGTTTCTTTTTTTGAGGTGAGGTTTTCCTTCTAGTCATTTTGCTCAGTGCAGAGTGGCCAGGAAGAAGTTGTATTGGGAAAAGGAGAAAAAGAGAAAGAAGGAAAGAAAAGAGAAAAATAAAAAAGGAAGAAAAAAAGTAAAAAAGAAGAAAAAGAAAGAAAAACAAAGAAAGGAAAAAAAGTTTGGGGGAAGCAAACAGAAATCAGAAAGAAAGAAAAGAAAAGATAAAAAGAAAAGAAAAAACCACGGGGGAGTATCTTCTGATTCTGTATCATTTAAGTCCCTTGACTTCCCCTGGAACTTGTCCGTCTAGCTGGTCTTCTGGGGAGGGGCCTGTTGTGCTGATTTTCAGGTGTTAGCACTTGGGGAGCTGCTCTGCCCCCTGCCGGGTGCAGGGCTCAGTGGGGTTGTTTAACCCGTGAGGCCCAAGGAGAAACAAACCCAGTGGTGGCAGCAGGTCTGGAGCCCTGGATTCAGCTCCCACAGTAACTACTGAGCTCTCCGTCTGCAGGGCCTCGAGGCTCCAGCGCGGGGCGCTAATCTGCTCAGCTCGGGGCAGGAGCATATTTGCTGTCCAGCGCCCTCCCAGCCTCTGCCTGTCCCGGGGGAAGGCCGGATCCTGTGCTGTGTCCGGTGCCCTGTGCTCCGGGGCCTGCACTGTTGGTTTCACAGTCCCGCCCGCACAGCCACCCGAGCCCCTCCCAGCTGCTCCCCGAGCCGCGCAGCCCCCTCTGCACAGAGGTCTTCCTCTGCCGCAGCTGTCTCCGAGCTGCTCCCAGCCTCTCAGCCCCCTCCGTGTGGAGCCTCTTCCTTTACTGGAGCCCCCTCAGAGCTGCTCCCAGCCGCGCAGCCCCCTCCACGCAGAGCCGCTGCCCAAGCCCCTCCGAGCTGCTCCGGGTCCAGCTGCGCATGCTGCAGTCTTTTAGGGAGCTCGGCTGCGGGGTATGGCGCACTCTCCTGGGCGCGCAGGTGTCTTTTAGTGTCCCAGGGAGCCCGAGGGCATCCCCGCCCTCCTGGGGTCCTGCTCTAATTCCCTGCAGGCGCCTTTCTACCCGGGAAGATTGGTGAAGCTCCTGCTTCTCCGGGACGGAGCTTTCCTGTCCTGGGGGCTCTCGCCCCGGCCTTAGCCTGGCTCCTCGCGGGGCCCCTCACACTTGGATGCCTTTTTTTTATTTATTTCTTTTTCCCCTTCTTCCTACCTTGATAGAAACTCGAACTCTTCTCACTGTAGCATTCCAGCTGGTCTCTCTTTAAATCTCAGCCTGAACTTGTAGATTTATAGGATGATTTGAAAGTTATCTAGGTAATTTGGTGGGGACAGGTGATTTGGGGACCCTACTCTTCCGCCGTCTTGCCCCTCCCTCTACTTTTCTGTTTCAAACGATGTCACAGAGACACAGGAGAAAGCAGTGTGGTTCTCGGGCCCCCGGCTGGCTCTGTTGGTTAAGCATCCGACTCCTGACCTCACCCCTGGTCTTGATCTTGGGGTCATGAGTTCTAGCACTGTGCTGGGCTGTGGATGAGGCATGGAGCCTACTTAAACAAACCAAACCCACAGGCCTGTGGTTCTGGCATAAGCTGAAGGAGCAGAATAGAGAGCCTGGAAGAAAATGCACTCTGATACAGTCAACTGATTTTTTAAACTTAATTTAATTTAAACCCAATTAATTAACAGTATAGTGTTTTATACTTTCAGAGGTAGAATTCAGGAATTCACCAGTTGGAGATAACACCAGGGCTCATGACATCACGTGCCCTCCTTCATGCCCGTCTACCAGTTACCCTGTCCCTCCACTCCCCTCCCCTCCAGCGACCCTCAGTTTGTTTCCTGTGATTGAGTCTCTTTTTCCTCCATCTCTGTTTTCATCTTATTTGTTTTTCCTTCCCTTCACAGATGCCCATCTTCTTTGTATCTTTAATTTCACCTATGAATGAAACCATACGGTAATTTTCTTTCCTGACTGACTTATTTCACTTAACATGATCCCTCTAGTTCTATCCACATCATTGCAAATGGCAAGATTTCCTTCTCTTTGATAGCTGAGTACCATTCCTCTCTCTATGACCATCATCTATCTCCCATCCTCTTTATCCATCATCTGCCCGAGGGCACCGAGGCTCCTCCCACAGTGTGGCTACTGTGAACCCGGCTGCTGTGGACATTGGGAGGCAGGTGTCCCCGAGTCTACTGCATCTGTATCTTTGGAGTGTGCTCCAGGCCTTGCACCTGCAGGTCACAGGGCGGCTCTATTTGTAACTTCCTGAGGAACCTCCACACTGTTTGCAGGGCGGCTGCACCAGCCCGCGGTCCTGCCCACAGTGGAAGAGAGTTAAGTGAGTTTTGCAGGATGTGGTAAAAGTCTAGTCCACATTTCATTTTGCATCCTGTGGGCTCCATTCATTATCCTTAAATATTTCTGGGGAAGCCGGGTGTTGGGCTCCGTTTCAGTGAGATGTTTCCGAAGCTCACAGGCCTCAGCTGGAACCTGGAAGGAGGCAGGTGCGGCCCCGTGCACGGGGACGCCACCTCCTGCACGGCCTCCTGTAGTGCCTGAGCGTCCCGCAGGGGCCACCCGAGCCCAGGCCCCGCCCAGGAGGCGCGCATGCGCAGTAGGCCTCGACTGCCTGCACTAACAGGAGCCCGCCTGTGCTGGGGAGGCCTGAGGAGGATGTGGGGCCGCGTCCAAGCTGATGAGCCCCAGCCTCCTCAGGACCCGCAGTGAGGCTTCAGGGGGACATTGGGCCGCGTTCACGCTGACAGGAGCCCTGGTCTCCTCAGGACCTGCGGGGAGGCTTCAGGAAGATGTGGGCCCACATCCACGCTACAGGAGCCCCTGGGCCACCTCAGGACCCGCGGAGAGGCTTCAGGATGATTCAGTGTCGCGTCCACTCTGACAGGAGCTCCGGGGCCCCTCAGTACATAAGTTGAGGCTTCTGGAAGATGGGGGCCACATCCATGGTGACAGAAGCCCCAGCCTCCTCAGAGCCCGTGGTTTCCCTTCTGGAGAACATGGGGCCACGTCCACACAACAGGACGCTGACCTCCTCAGGACCCCGGTGTAGACTTTGGAAAATATGGGGATGTGTCCATGCAGACAGAAGACCCCAGCGTTGTCTGGGCTCGTGGTGAGGCCTAAGAAAAATGTGGGGACTGCATCCACACTGACAGGATTCTCCGGCCTCCTCAGCACCCACTGTGAAGGTTTGGGAAGATTTGGGGCCGCGTCCATGCTGACAGAAGCCCCCAGCCTCCTCAGGTCTTATGGTGAGGCTTGAGGAAAATGTGGGGCCACGTCAACACTGACAACCCCCGTCCTCCTTAGGACCTGCACTTTGGCTTCGGGACATATGGGGCTGTGTCTATGTCTCCACATCTGGAGAGATGTGGCTCTGAGTAAAGGCGCACTAAGAAACATTGTCACAGTTTCAGTATTCCCTCCCCACGATTTGTGAGACCCAATTACTTCCAAACTCCTTTTTCCTCCTTTTTGTTTTGGATGGAAATGCTGCTCTGTGACTGACCTACACAATCAATGACTCAGTAAGTATCACAACAGTTCAACTCTGTGGAGAGAACCCAAGGGTCTGCTGGGGAAGTATGAAGGAGAACTGTGGACTTGCTTGTTTTTCTTTCAGAAATCAGTATTAAGGCTCCTGATAGGAAGTTCCAAAGACTGCAGGTAGTACTCTGGGGACATAGAGCGAAACCCGGTAGGGACGGAGCCTGTCTCTGTGCCTGCCATATAGAAGGCCGAATAGACGTCTTTTTGGAATGAATGGGTGTTGAATAAATAGGAGAATCTGTGTATGCTGGGTCTGTTTCAGGTCACTGATTCATACTTAGAGAGAGACATTAATCCAGGGAATGGTTCTCTGAACAAGTCCTGGGAAAACGTATCCTAAGTAATTTTTTTATTTTTTTATTTTTTATTAATTTTTTTAAAGATTTATTTATTTATTCATTCAGAGAGAGCAAGAGAGAGGCAGAGACACAGGCAGAGGGAGAAGCAGGCTCCATGCAGGAAGCCCGATGTGGGACTTGATCCCGGTCTCCAGGATCACACCCCGGGCTGCAGGCAGCACTAAACCGCTGCACCACCAGGGCTACCCTTTTTTTTTTTTTTAAAGATTTATTTAGTATCCTAAGTTATTTGAAAAGGAGTAATAAGATAGATAAGGAGTTTGGAATTGAGAAAAATATTAAAATCATTTGAGGAAAGTAAAGGTGTTGATCACGGAAGTGGGTTTCTTGCAATTTCCTCACTTATAGCTTGTATATTCTGAACAGAAAAAAAGAAAGGGAAGGAACCCCATGTGCTTGAGGTCATCAATTTCATCTGTAAAAAGGAAATAATACCGCCTGTCCCACAACACTGTTGTGAGGACTAGAAGTGATGGCTATTGATGTAAAGAGTTCCTAGGTCCAATCACCATAAAATGTAAAAAACAACACATTTTATTAATATAGCTACCAATATAGCTGCAATATACTTTTTATTTTTTATTTATTTATTTATTTATTTGAGAGAGAGACAGAGACAGAGACAGAGACACAGAGAGAGGGAGAATCAGGCTCCATGCGGGGATCCTGATGTGGGACTCGATCCTGCATCTCCAGCATCACACACCGGGCTGAAGGCAGCGCTAAATCGCTGAGCCACCAGGGCTGCCCTGCAATATACTTTTAAAAAATATATTTTAATTATTTATGAGAGAGAGAGAGAGAGAGGCAGAGACACAGGCAGAGGGAGAGGCAGACTCCATGCAGGGAGCCTGAAGTCGGACTCCATCCTGGGTCTCCAGGATCACGCCCTGGGAAGAAGGCAGTGCTAAATGGCTGAGCCACCCAGGCTGCCCTTTTTCAAGTCTTCTTAAAACACACAATTCGACTTCTTTCTAGCAAAGTTTTATGTGAGTTGGTGTACCTATCAATTAAAAGCTGTAGGGTATGGATCCCAGGCTGCCCCTAAGGTGCATGTTCAGAGCCCTTCCAACTCCTCCAAGTGCAGCCTGGAAACCACCGAGCTGGTCTGACCCACGTCCACAGCTGTGGGAACCAAGTGCCAGAGGCAGTCACGATTTACTGGATCAGAAACCCAGTTCTCTCCTGAAGCATCTGAGTCAGGGAATTGGTGTTTCTCAGGGCAGGGTGAAAAAACCTTACACGATCAGGATTTCTGATCCCAAGAAAAATGCTTAGCGTCTTTTTTGTTGGTTTCTTCTTTCTCATGTTGCTTGGCTGTTTCTCTTGCCACATTGCCCTACTTCCTTTGGGAATTAGTCTTGGAAAGAAATCACTCACATAATGAAAAGGATCTAGAAACTCAGGTTAACAAAATTTTCTAGCCAGTGTGGATATGTGTGATTCACAGTTGCTTTAAGCTGACAGAAGTTTGTTTGCACAAATTAATAACAACTTTTAATAAATGGACTTTACTGTTCACTGCTAAAAATAGTCCTGTCAGAGGGGCAAGATGGCCGAAGAGTAGGGTCCCCAAGTCACCTGTCCCCACCAAATGACCTAGCTAACTTTCAAATCATCCTGAAAACCTATGAATTCGGCCTGAGATTTAAAGAGAGAACAGCTAGAGTTCGCATTTCTATCAAGGCTGTTCCCACCTGGGCCTCACTTGGACCTGGTGACTGTGGTTCCCACCTGGGCCTCAGCCAGACCTGGTGACTCTAGTCCCCAACTGGGCCTCACCTGGGCCTAGTGACTCTGGTCCCCATCTGGGCCTCATGTGGACCTGGCGACTGTGGTCTCCACCTTGACCTCACCTGGACCTGGTGACTCTGGTCCCCACCTGGGCCTCACCTGGACATGGTAGCTGTGGACTTCATCTGGACCTGGTGACTGTGGTCCCCACCTGGGCTTCACCGTACCTGGTGACTGGGCTCCTCAGCTACCAATGACTAGGATCCAGGATGGACCCTTAGTTGCTACTGATACTGGGACCATCCCCAGGGTTTCACTTGTTCCTGGTGACTATGGTCCTTGTCTGGGCTGACCTGGCTCATCCTTGGCTCTGATCCTCTCCTGGGCGCCCCCTGCTCTTGCAGGTATGGTCCCCCCTCTCGTGGGTGTGTAGTGTCTATGGTCCCTTCTTGGCCTCACCTGATGGTACTGGGCCACGATATTGGCCCTTTGCAAGGCCAGCAGGGTCTCCGAGTCCTCCTGCATGGTGCTGGAATCCAAAGACATCCAAGAATGACGGTGCATGAGAACCTTCCGAGGACACATGTGTCAGGGTGCTCCCTGAGGGCAGGTCCCCCGCCGTCTGACCGGAGCCGGAGACAACCCCATAGCCCTGAGGGGCACAGGCTGGGCTGGAACATCACACATGGGCCCTCACTGCCTGTCACTTGCCCACCTATAGTCCACCTTCCCAGCCACTGTCGTAGGACATGCCTTCATGCTGGGATCACAGAGCACTCCCACCTCGGTAAAGGAGCACAGGGACCGGGGACCAGGAGGCTCCGGGGAACGGCCAATCTGATGCTCGGGGTAATTTGAATCGATTCAATTCTTTTTGATTTGATTTGATTTGATTCTAATCGACTATTTTCAATTCGATTCGATTGGATTATTTTCGATTCGATTATTTTTGATTCGATTCGATTATTTTTGATGCAATTCGATTATTTTTGATTCTATTATTTTGGATTTGATTCGATTCGATTATCTTCGATTCAATTATTTTCGATTCGATTCGATTATTTTAGATTCGATTCGACTATTTTCGATTTGATTATTTTTGATTCGATTCGATTATTTTCGATTCGATTCGACTATTTTTGATTGGAATATTTTCGTCGATTTGATTTTATTATTTTCGATTTGATTCGATTCGATTATTTTCTATTCGATTTGATTGTTTTCAATTCGATTCGATTAGATTATTTTCGATTCGCTTAGATTTGATTATTTTCAATTTGATTCGAACATTTTCAAATTGATTCGATTATTTTCGATTCGATTCGAATAGTTTCGATTTGATTCAAGTATTTTCGATTCGAGTATTCTTGATTCGATTCGATTATTTTCGATTCGATTCATTTATTTTCGATTCGATTAGAATATTTTCGATTCGATTCGATTATTTTTGATTGGAGTCGAGTATTTACGATTGGATTCGAGTATTTTTGATTCGATTCGACTATATTCCATTTGATTCAATTATTATTATTTTTTTTAATTATTTTTTTTTTATTTTATTTATTTACGATAGTCATACAGAGAGAGAGAGAGGGGCAGAGACACAGGCAGAGGGAGAAGCAGGCTCCATGCACCGGGAGCCTGATGCGGGACTCGATCCCGAGTCTCCAGGATCGCGCCCTGGGCCAAAGGCAGGCGCCAAACCGCTGCGCCACCCAGGGATCCCTGATTCAATTATTTTTGATTCAATTCGAATATTTTCAATTAGATTCAGGTATTTTCAATTCGATTCGAGTATTCTCGATTCGATTCGATTATTTTCGATTCGATTCGTTTATTTTCGATTCGATTAGAATATTTTCGATTCCATCCGAGTATTTTCGATTCGATTCATTTATTTTCGATTCGGTTAGATTCGATTCATTTATTTTCGATTCAATTCGATTATTTTCGATTCGGTTCGATTCGATTCGATTATTTTCGATTCGATTCGAGTATTTTCGATTCGATTCGAGTATTTTTGATTCGCTTCAAATATTTTAGATTCGATTATTTTGGATTTGATTCGATTCGATTATTTTCGATTCGATTATTTTTGATTCGATTTGATTATTTTCGAGTCGATTCTATTCGATGATTTTTGATTCGATTCGAGCATTTTCTAATCCGTTCGATTATTTTCGAATCGATATGATTATTTTCAATTTGATTCAATTCAATTCGATTATTTTTTATTCGATTCAATTTGAGGTTTTTCAATTTGATTTAATTATGTTCGATTCGATTCCATTCGAGTATTTTCATTTCCATTCGATTATTTTCGACTCGATTCAATTATTTTCGATTCATTTCGTGTATTTCCGATTTGAATCGAGTATTTTGGATTCAATTTGATTATTTTTGATTCAATTCGAGTATTTTCGATTCGATTCATGTATTTTCTATTCGATTCGATTATTTTCGATTCGATTCGATTATTTTCGAATCAATTCGATTATTTTCATTTCGATTCATTTATTTTTTATTTCATTCGAGTATTTCCATTCGTTTCATTTATTTTCTATTCAGTTCGATTATTTTCGATTCGGTTCGATTCGATTCGATTATTTTCGATTCTATTTGAATATTTTCGGTTCGATTTGCGTATTTTCGATTGGTTTCGAATATTTTCGATTCGATTCGAGTATATTCGATTCGATTCAATTATTTTCGATTCGATTCGATTATTTTCGATTTGATTCGTTTATTTTCGATTCCATTATTTTCGATTCAATTCCATTATTTTCAAGTCGATTCGATTCGATTATTCTCGATTCGATTTGATTATTTTCTACTCGATTTGAGTATTTTTGATTCCTTTCCTATATTTTTGATTCGATTCGAATATTTTCGATTCGATTATTTTCAATTCGATTCGAGTATTTTCGATTCGATCCGAGTATATTCGTTTCGATTCGATTATTTTCAATTCGATTCGCTTAGATTCGAGTATTTTCGATTCAATTCGAGTATATTCGATTCGAATATTTTCGATTCGATTCTATTATTTTCGATTCGATTTGAGTATTTTTGATTCGATTCGATTATTTTAGATTCGATTCGATTTGAACATTTTCGATTCCATTCGATTATTTTCGATTCGATTCGATTATTTTCAATTCGATTATTTTCTATTCGATTTGAGGATTTTCAATTCCATTTGAGTATTTTCGATTCGATTCGTTTATTTTCGATTCCATTATTTTCGATTCGATTCCATTATTTTCAAGTTGATTCGATTCGATTATTCTCGATTCGATTTGATTATTTTCTATTCGATTCGAGTACTTTCGATTCCTTTCCTATATTTTTGATTTGATTCGAATATTTTTGATTCGATTCGATTATTTTCAATTCGATTCGAGTATTTTCGATTCGATCCGAGGATATTCGATTCGATTCGATTATTTTCTTTTTTCTTTGATTCGATTATTTTCAATTCGATTCACTTAGATTCGAGTATTTTCGTTTCTATTCGAGTATATTCGATTCCATTCGAATAGTTTCGATTCCATTCGATTATTTTCTATTCCATTCGAGTATTTTCAATTCCATTCGATTATTTTCAGTTCGATTCGATTATTTTTGACTCGATTCGTGTACTTTCCATTTGTATGGAGTATTTCGAATCGATCGATGATTTTCAATTTGATTCTATAATTTTCGTTTCGATTCGAGTATTTTCATTTCGATTCGAGTATTTTCGATTCGATTCGATTATTTTCGATTCTATTCGAGTATTTTCGATTCCATTCAATTATTTTCGATACAATTCGAGTATTTTCGATTCGATCAATTATTTTTGTTTCGATTCGATTCGATTATTTTCAATTCGACTCGAGTATTTTCGATTCAATTGGAGTATTTTCTATTCGATTCGATTATTTCATTTCGATTTGATTATTTTCTATCCGAATCCAGTATTTTCGATGCGTTTCTAGTATTTTCGATTTGATCAATTATTTTTGTTTAGATTCGATTCGATTATTTTCAATTCGACTCGAGTATTTTTGATTCAATTGGAGTATTTTCGATTTGATTCGATTATTTTCATTTCGATTCGATTATTTTCATTTCGATTCGATTATTTTCTATCCGAATCCAGTATTTTCGATGCGTTTCTAGTATTTTCGATTATTTTTTATTCGATTATGTTCGATTATTTCCGATTCGATTCGATTAATTTCGATTCTTTTCGTGTATTTTTGATTCGAGACGATTATTTTCGATTCGATTCGATTATTTTTGATTTGATTCGATTATTTTGATTTGATTATGTTCGATTATTTTCGATTCGATTCGAGTATTTTCGTTTCAATTCGAGTATTTTCAATTTGATCCGACTATTTTCTATTCGATTCGATTCGATTCAAGCATTTTCCATTCAGTTCGAGTATTTTGATTCAATTGGAGTATTTTGATTTAATTGGAGTATTTTCGATTCAATTCGAGTATTTTCGATTCGATTCGAGTATTTTCTTTTCGATTTGATTATTTTTGATTCGATTAGAGTTTTTCATTTCGATTCGAGTTTTTTGATTCGATTTGAGTATTTTCTATTAGATTCGTGTGTTTTCGATTCAATTCGAGTATTTTCGATTTGATTCGATTATTTTCGATTCGATACGAGTGTTTTCGATTTGATTCGAGTATTTTCGATTCGAATCGATTACGATTATTTTTGATCATTTTCGATTCAATTCGATTATTTCCATTACCATTAGAGTATTTTCGAATTATTTTCGATTCGATTCCATTATTTCCTATTCGATTCGAGTATTTTCGATTCGATTATTATCGATCCGATTAGAGTATTTTCGATTCGATTTGATTATATTCAATGCGATTTGATTATTTTCAATTCAATTATTTTCGAATATATTTTCAAATATATTCGAGTATATTCGATTCGATTCCCTTATTCTCGAATCAATTCGATTATTTTTGATTCGATTCAATTATTTCTTTTTTTTATTATAGTCACACAGAGAGAGAAAGAGAGAGAGAGAGGCAGAGACATAGGCAGAGGGAGAAGCAGGCTCCATTCACTGTGAGCCCGACGTGGGATTCGATCCCGGGTCTCCAGGATCGTGCCCTGAGCCAAAGGCAGGCGCCAAACTGCTGCGCCACCCAGAGATCCCTGATTCGATTTTTTTTGTAAATTTTTATTTATTTATGATAGTCACACAGAGAGAGAGAGAGAGAGAGGCAGAGACATAGGCAGAGGGAGAAGCAGGCTCATGCACCAGGAGCCCGACGTGGGATTCGATCCCGGGTCTCCAGGATCGCGCCCTGGGCCAAAGGCAGGCGCTAAACCGCCGCGCCACCCAGGGATCCTCCCCGATTCGATTATTTTCGATTCGATTCGAGTATTTAAATTTGATTCCATTTGATTCGATTATTTTCGATTTGATTTGGGTATTTTCTATTCGATTCGAGTATTTTTGATTCGATTCGATTATTTTCGATTCGATTCGAGTATTTTCGATTCCATTCCATTTGATTCGATTATATTCGATTCGATTTGAGTATTTTCTATTCGATTCGAGTATTTTCAATTCGATTCAATTATTTTCGATTCAATTCAATTATTTTCGATTTGATTCGAGTATTTCGATTTGATTCCATTTGATTCGATTATTTTCGATTTGATTTGGGTATTTTCTATTCGATTCGAGTATTTTTGATTCGATTCGATTATTTTCGATTCAATTCGAGTATTTTCGATTCGATTCCGTTAGAATTAGGGTTAGGGTATGGGATAGTGTTAGTGTTAGCGACCGGGTTAGGATTAGGGTTAGGAATAGGGTTCGGGTTAGGGTACGGGTTAGGGATATGGTATAGGTACGGGTTAGTGGTTAGGGTTATGGTACGGGTTATGGTATGGGTTAGAGTTAGGGTACCGGTTAGGGTTAGGGTACATGTTAGGGTTAGAGTATGGGTTAGGGTTAGGGAACGAGTTAGGGTTAGGGGTTATGGTTAGGCTTAGAGTACGGGTTAGGGTTAGGTTTAGGGTTAGGGTATGGGTTAGGGTTAACTTTTGGGTTAGGGAGTATACAGGTTAGTCTTACGGTTAGGGTTAGGGTACGGGTTAGTGTACGGGTTAGGGTTACGGTACAGGTTAGGGTTAGGGTACGGGTTAGGGTTAGGATACGGGTAGGGGTTAAGGTATGGCTTAGTGTTATGGTTAGGGTTAGGGTACGGTTAGGGTTAGGGTACGGGTTAGGGTTAGGCTATGGGTTAGTGTTAGGGTTAGGGTTAGGGTACAGTTAGGGTTAGGTTTAGGGTTAGGTTATGGTTTAGGGGTTAGAGTAAGGGCTCGGGTACGGGTTAGGGTTCGGGTACGGGTTATGGTTAGGGTACGGGTGAGGGTACAGGTTAGGGTTAGGAACGGGACAGGGTAAGGGTTAGGGTACGGGTACGGGTTAGGGTTAGGTTAGAGATAAGTTTTAGGGTGAGGGTTTTGGTACGGGTACGGGTTAGGGTTATTGTTAGGTTTAGGGTATGGGTTAGGATTAGGGTTAGGGATAGGGTTCGGGTTGGGATACTGGTTAGGGTTATATTGCAGGTACGGGTTAGGGGTTAGTGTTAGGGTATGGGTTAGGGTACGGGTTAGGGTAAGGGTGAGGGTATGGTTTAGGGTTAGGGTACGGTTTAGGGTTTAGGTACGGGTTAGGGTTCGGGTTAGGTTTTGGGTACAGGTTAGGGTTAGGCTACTGGTACGGGTTACTGTTAGAGTAGGGATTATGGTTAGGGTTAGTTTTAGGGTACCAGTATGGGTTAGGTTTAGGCTTAGGGTACGGGTTAGTGTTATGGTACGGGTACGGGTTAGCATTAGGGAATGGGTGAGGGTTAGGGTACGGGTCCGGGTAAGGGTTAGGGTTAGGGTTAGTGTATGGGTACGTGTTAGGGTTAGTGTTAGGTTTAGTGTACGGGTTAGGGTTAAGGTTAGGGATAGGGTTCGGGTTAGGGTACGGTTTTAGTTTTAGGTTATGGGTGCAGGTTAGTGTTAGCGTGAGGGTTATGGCTAGAGTATCAGTTAGGGTTAGGGAACGGGTTAGGGTTAGGGTACTGGTTAAGGTGTGGGTACGTGTTAGGGTTAGGTTTAGTGTTAGTGTTAGGGTACGGTTTAGCGTTAGGATACGGGTTAGGGTTAGGGTACGGGTTAGGGTTAGGGTTCAGGTTAGAGTACAGATTACGGTTAGGTTTAGTGTTAGGGTACGGGTATAGGTTAGGTTTGGGGTCAGGGTTAGGGTACCTGTACAGGATAGAGTACGGGTACGAGTTAGGGTTAGGTTATGGTTTAGGGTTAGGGTACGTGTACGTGTTAGGTGTTAGGTTTAGGGTATGGGTACGAGTTAGAGTACATGTACGTGTTAGGGTTAGGGTACGGGTTAGGTTTAGGATACGGGTATGCGTACTTGTTAGGGTTAGGGTATGATTTAGGGTTAGGGTACGGGTTAGGGTTATGCTACGTGTTCGGGTTAGGGTACGGTATAGGGTTAGGGTTAGAGGTAGGGTTAGTGGTTAGGGTTAGGGTTAGTGTTAGGTTTAGGGGTAGGGGTAGGGTTAGGGTTAGGGTTACGGTTAGGTTTAGAGTTAGTGTTAGGGTTAGAGTTAGTGTACTTGTTAGGGTTAGGGTTAGGGTATGGGTTAGGGTTAGGGTACAGGTTATGATTAGGATGAGGGTAATGGTTAGGTTATGGGTTAGGGTACGTGTTAGGGTTAGGGTTAGTGTACGGGTTAGGGAACAGGTTATGATTAGGATGAGGGTAATGGTTAGGTTATGGGTTAGGGTACGTGTTAGGGTTAGGGTTAGTGTACGGGTTAGGGAACAGGTTAGGGTTAGGCTACGGGTTAGGGTTAGGTTTAGGTTTAGGATCAGGTATAGGGTTAGGGTTAGGGTGCGGGTTAGGGTTAGCGTATGGGTTACTGTTAGGTTTAGGGATAGGGTCGGGTTAGGGTACGGGTTAGGGTTAGGGTACCGGTTAGGGTTAGGGTTTAGGGTTAGGTTTAGGTTGAGGGTACGTGCTAGGGTATGGATTAGGTTTAGGGTACCGGTTACTGTTAGGGTACGCGTACGGGTTTGGGTTAGGGTTAGGTTTAGGGTCAGCTTTAGGCTTAGGGTTAGCTTTAGGGTAAGTGTTAGGGTACGGGATAGTTTAGGGTTAGGGTTAGGGGACGGGTTAGGGTAAGGGTTAGTGTTAGGGTTGGGGTAGGGTTAGGGTGAGGGTACAGGTTACGGTTAGGTTTAGTGATAGGGTACGGGAACGGGTCAAGTTTAGGGTTAGGTGTCGGGATAGGGTACGGGTTAGAGTTAGGGTGAGGGTTAGGGTACAGTATAGGGTAGGGTTAGGGTACGGGCACGGGATAGGGTACGGGTACGTGTTAAGGTTAGGGTATGGGTTAGGGTTAGGGTGCGTGTACGGGATAGGGGTTAGGGGTTAAGGTTAGGGTACAGGTTAGGGTTAGGGTACGGGTACGGGTTAGAGTATGTGTGCGTGTTAGGGTAGGGTATGGGTTAGGTTTAGGGTATGGGTACGCATACATGTTAGGGTTAGGGTTAGGGTATGGTTTAGGGTTAGGGTATGGGTTATGGTTATGCTACATGTTAGGGTTAAGGTACGGTATAGGGTTAGGTTTACAGGTAGGGTTAGCGGTTAGGATTAGGGTTAGTGTTAGGTTAGGGGTAGGGTTAGGGTGAGGGTTAGGATTAGTGTTAGGTTTAGTGTTAGGGTACAGGTTAGGGTTAGGGTACGGGTTAGGGTACGGGTTATGATTAGGGTTAGGGTACGGGATAGGGTATGGCTTAGGTTACGGGTTAGGTTTAGGGTAGTGTACGGGTTAGGGTTAGGTTTAGGGTATGGGTTAAGGAACGGGTTAGGGTTAGGCTATGGGTTAAGGTTAGGTTTAGGTTAGGGTTAGGTATAGGGTTACGGGTAGGGTTAGGGTGCGGGTAGGGTTAGCATACGGGTTAGGGTTAGGGATAGGGTTCGGTTTAGGGTACGGGTTAGGGTTAGGGTACAGGTACGGGTTAGGGTTTAGCATTACGGTTAGGGTTAGGGTACGCGCTAGGGTACGGATTAGGGTAGGATACCGGTTAGTGTTAGGGTACGCGTATGGGTTAGGGTTAGGGAACGTGTTAGGGTACGGGTTAGGGTTAGGTTTAGTCTTAGGGTTAGCTTTAGGGTAGTGTTAGGGTATGGGTTAGTGTAAGGGTTAGGATTAGGATTAGGGTACGGGTTAGGGTTATGGTATGGGTTAGGTTTACGTTACGGGTTCGGGTACGGGTTAGGGTGAGGGTATGGGTACGGGTTAGGGTTAGGGTTAGTGTTAAGGTACGGTTTAGGGTTAGGGTACAGGTTAGTGTTAGGGTACGGGTTCAGCTTAGGGTTAGTTTATGGGTTAGGTTTACGGTTCAGGTATGGGTTAGGGTACAGGTTAGGGAACGGGGTACGTTAAGGGTTAGGGTTAGTGTTAAGGTTAGGGTTAAGGTATGGGTTAGGGTTAGCGTACGGGTTAAAGTTAGGGTTAGGGAACGGGTTAGGGTATGGGTTAGGGTTAGGGATAGGGTACATGTTAGGGTATGGGTTAGGGTACGGTTTTGGGAATGGGTTAGGGTATGGGTACGGGGTAGGGTACGGTTAGTGTTAGGCTTGGGTTATGGGTTAGGCTACAGGGGAGGGTTAGGGTACGGGTTAGGTTATGGGGTAGGGTTAGGGTAAGGGTGAGGGTACGGGTTAGGGTTATTGTAAGGGTTAGGGAATGGTTTAGGGAAAAGGATAGGGTTAGTGTACGGGTTAGGTTTCGGATTAGGGTACTGGTTAGGTTTGGGTATAGGTTAGGTTTAGGGTACGGTTTACGGTACGGCATAGGGTATGGGTTAGGGTTATGGGTTAGGGTTAGGGTATGGGCTAGGGTACAGATTAGGGTTAGCGTACACATTAGGTTTACTGTTAGGTATAGTGTACAGGTTAAAATACGGGTTAGTGTTACGTTACGGGTATGGGTTAGGTGTAGGGTTAGGGTTAGGGTTAGGTTTAGGGTACGGGTTAGAGTTAGGTTAAGGGTTAGGTATGGGTTAGGGTTAGGGTACGGGTTAGGGTACGGGTTAGGGTTAGCATACGGGTTAGGGTTAGGGTTACGGATAGGATTTGGGTTAGGGTATAGGTTAGGATTAGGTTACACATATGGGTTATTGCTTAGGGTTAGGGTATGGGGTAGTACGGGTTAGAGTATGGGTTAGGGTTTGGGTACGGTTTAGGGTTAGGGTATGGGTTAGGGTTAGATTACAGGTTAGGGCATGGATTAGGGTTAGGGTATGGGTTAGGGTTAAGTTTAGGATTAGGTTCTCGGTAAGGGGTGGGTTAGGGTTAGGGGATAGGGTTAGAGTTAGGGTTAGGGTTCGAGGGTTAGGGTTAGGGTTAAGGTAAGGGTTAGGGTTAGGGGTTAGGGTTAGAGTACGGGTTATGTTTAGGGTGTGGCTTAGTGTTAGGGTACGGTTTAAGGTTAGGGTACACGTTAGGGTTAGAGTACAGGGTTGTGTTAGGGCTAGGTACGCTTTAGGTTAGGGTACGGGTTAGAGATAGTCTAACTGGAGAGGAGTGAGGGAAATTGTGAACGGGACCCGGAATAGGGATAGGTTTCGGGGAAATGGTAAGTAGTCAGGATCCGTTTACTGGTTATGTTAAACGGTAAAGGCTATCGGTACCCAACGGTAGGGAAAGTGTAAGGGGAGACGGCTTAGGTCCATTATGTAGCAAATGGAACGGGTTAAACGTATACCGCGATTGTGTAAGGGATTAGCTACGTGTAGATACGTTAGGTTACGGAAAAGGGAAAGGGTACGGTTGAGTAGTTACGGTTAAGGGTAACGTTGGTTAGATAAGGGTACGGAAATACGGAACGGTAAGGACTAGCATACGGGAACTGCGGTAGAGAACTGGTCCCGGGAACGAAGGCTGGACATTCTCCGTACCAGTAACGCGTACTTTTAACTTGCGCCTTGAGGTTAGCCGTAACCCTGGACTGAAGCGTTACCTGGAACGGCACATTAGTAAACTAACGGTACCAGGATACGTAAACGTGAACCTTATTACTGTACCTTCAACGAGTAACGCGACCCGAAACTAGAACTTGAACTGGCACTGTAAGGTGAAAACCGTACCTGATACCGACAAGGTTAACGTATACCGGTGAAGCTCTAACTTAGCCACGCTTAACCCGGATAGCGGTATAGCGCTACGGGAACCGGTTAACGAGAACTGGAAGGGTAATGTGGAGGTTAGGGTGAGGACCCAGAACGCTTACGGAAAAATGGATAGGGTACAGGCCTTACCATGGTACCGGGATACTTTAGGTAGTCTGAGGAGTGAAGGTACGACTGTTACCGGAAAGTGAGCCTAGCGTACGGCTTACGCTGTTAACGGAGAAGGTACGGGAACGGGAAACGGGTACCGGGCACTGGACCGTGTCCGGGCTATACGGTATCGGGACTAGGAAAGTGAACGTGACGGTAACCGATAAGGGTTACGGGGCACGGGAAAGGAAAGGGATCGGGATACCCGGGTACCATAGTACGGTTAACGGGTACCGAGAATGAGATCAAAGGAAAATGGTAACGGAACAGGTAAGGGTCGGGAACGTACCATACGTGTTAGGGATAGGGTTATGGTATGGTTTAGGGTTAGGGTACGGGTTAGGGTTACGCTACGTGTTAGGGTTAGGGTATGGTATACGGTTAGGGTTAGAGGTAGCGTTAGCGGTTAGGGTTAGGGTTACTGTTAGGGTTAGGGGTAGGTTTAGGGTTAGGTTTAGGGTTAGTGTTAGGTTTAGAGTTAGGGTACGGGTTAGGGTTAGGGTTAGGGTACGGGTTAGGGTACGGGTTATGGTTAGGGTTAGTGTATGGGTTAGGGAACGGGTTGGGGTTAGGCTACAGGTTAGGGTTAGGTTTAGGTTTAGGATATGGTATAGGGTTAGGGTTAGGGTTAGGGTGCAGGTTAGGTTTAGCGTACGGGTTAGGGTTATGGTTAGGGTTAGGATACGGCTTAGGGATAGGTTTTGGGTACGATTTAGGGTTAGGTTTAGGGTTAGAGTTAGGGTACGGGTTAGGGTTAGGGTTTGAGTATGGGTTAGGGATAGGCTTAGGGTTTGGGTTAGGGTTAGGGTACGGGTTAGGGTTAGGGTACGGGTTAGGTTTAGGGTTAGGGTTAGGGTTCGAGTTAGGGTATGGTTTAGGGTTAGGGTTAGGGTGCGGGATAGGGTTAGGTTTAGGGTTAGGGTTATGGTACTGGTTAGGTTTAGCATATGGGTTAGGGTTAGGGTTAGGGTACGGGTTAGGTTTAGAGTTAGGGTACTGTTTAGGGTTAGGGTTAGGGGTTAGGGTTAGTGGACGGTTAGCGTTAGGGTTAGTTTTAGGGTTAGGGTTAGGGTTAGGGGTAGGGTTAGGATACGGGTTAGGGTTAGGTTTAGGGTTAGGGTACAGGTTAGGGTTAGGGTATGGGTTAGGGTGAGGGTTTGGGTACGGGTTAGGGTACGTTTTAGGGTTAGGGTTAGGGTACGGGTTAGAGTTAGGGCTAGGATACAGGTTATGGTTAGAGTTAGGGTACGGTTTAGGGTTAAGGTTAGGGTTTAGGGTTAGGGTACTTGTTAGGGTTTGGTTAAGGGTTAGGGTACGGATTAGGGTATGGTTTAGGGTTCAGGTTAGGGTACGGGATAGGGATATGTTAGGGTACGGGTTAGGTTTAGGGTACGTTTTAGGTTTAGCATTTGGGTTAGAGTTAGGGTACTGGTTAGTGTTAGGGTACGGGTTAGGGTACGGGTTAGGGTTAGGGAACGGTTTAGGATTAGGTTTAGGGTAGTATGGGTTAGGTTTAGGGTTAGGGTACGGTTTAGGGTAAGGGTTAGGATTAGGGTATGGGTTACGGTTAGGATTAGGATACGGGTTAGGGTTAGATTTAGGGTAAGGTAATGGGTTAGGGTTAGGGTAAGGGTTAGTGTTCGGGTTAGGGTTAGGGTACGGGATAGGTTTCGGGTATGGGTTAGTGTACGGGATAGGCTTAGTTTACCTGTTAGCGTTAGGTTTAGGGTACGGGTTAGGGTTAGGGTTAGGTTTAGGTGGCAGTGTTAGGGTTAGGGTTAGGGTTAGGGTACGGGTTAGGGCACGGGTTAGGGTTAAGGTTAGGGAACAGGGTAGGGTTAGGATTAGCGTACAGGTTGAGGTTAGGGTACGGGTTAGGGTTAGGGTACGGTTTAGGGGTAGGTTAGGGTACGGGTACGGGTTAGGGTTAGCAGTTAGGGTTAGTGTACAGGTTAGGGTATGGACTAGGTTTAGGGTACGGGTTATGGTTAGGGTTAGGATTAGGGTACAGGTTAGGGTTAGGGTACAGGTAAGGATTAGGGTTAGGGATAGGGTTAGGTATGGGTACGGTTTTACTGTTAGGGTACGGGTTATGGTTAGGTTTAGTGTTAGAGTTAGGTTTAGGGTTAGGGTTATGGTTTGGGTTAGGTTGAGGTTAGTGTTAGGGTTAGGGTAAGGGTTAGGGTTAGGGTATAGGTTAGGGTTAGGCTTAGGGTTAGGGTTAGGGTATGGATTAGGTTATGGATTAGGTTTAGGTTAGGGTTAGGCTTAGGGTTAGGGTATGGGTTAGGGTTATGGTACGGGTTAGGGTAAAGGTTCGGGTACGGGTTAGGTTTAGGGTGAATTTTAGTGTATGGGTTAGGGTTAGGGTTAGGGAACAGATTAGGTTTAGGGTTAGGGTTAGTATTAGAGTTAGGGTACGGTTTAGGGTTAGGGTTAGGATACAGGTTAGGTTTACAGTTAGGGTACGGATTACGATACGGGTTAGGGGTTATGGTTAGGGTATGGGTTAGGGTTAGGGTTACGGTTAGCGTTAGGGTTAGGGATAGGGTAAGGTTACGGGTTAGGATTAGGGTTAGGGTACTGGTTACGGTTAGGGTACAGGTTAGGGTTAGGGTTTGGGTACGGGTTAGAGTTAGGTTTAGGGTTAGGGTTAGTGTTAGGGTAAGGGTTAGGTTTAGGTTTAGGGGTAATATATGGATTAGGGTATGGAATAGGTTTGGTTAGGGTTAGGGTTAGGGTACGGGTTAGGGTTATGGTTAGGGTATGGGTTAGGTTTAGGATTAGGATACAGGTTAGTGTTAGTGTTATGATTAGGGTACGGGTTAGGGTTAGGGTTAGGGGTTAGGTTTAGTTTTAGGGTTAGAGTTAGGGTTAGGGTACAGGTTAGGTTTAGGTTTAGGTTTAGGTTTAGGGTTAGGTTTAGGTTTAGGGTTAGGTTTAGGGTTACTGTTACGTTCCGGGTTAGGGTTAGGGTTAGTGTACGATTTAGGATTAGGGTTAGGTTTTTGGTTAGGGTTAGGGTTAGGGTTCGGGTTAGGGTTAGGTATAGGGTTACTGTTACATTCCGGGTTAGGGTTAGGGTTAGTGTACGGGTTAGTATTAGGTTTAGGTTTAGGGTTAAGGTTATCGTACGGGTAGGGTTCAGTTACAGTTTAGGGTTAGGGTTAGGGTTAGGGTTAGGTTTATGGTTACTGTTACATTCCGGGTTAGGGTTAGTGTACGGGTTATGATTAGGTTTAGGGTTAGGGTTAAGGTTATCATACGGGTAGGGTTCAGGTACGGTTTAGGGTTAGGGTTAGGGTTAGGGTTAGTATTAGGGATAGGGATAGGGATAGGGATAGGGATAGGGATAGGGATAGGGATAGGGTTACGGTTAGGATTAGGGTTAGGGTTTGGGTTAGTTTTAGGGTTACTGTTACGTTCCGGGTTAGGGTTAGGGTTAGTTCCGGGTTAGGATTAGGTTTGGGGTTAGGTTTAAGGTTATGGTACGGGTAGGGTTCGGGTATGGTTTAGGGTTAGGGTTAGTATTAGGGATAGGGTTAAGGTTAGGCTTATAGTTAGGGTTAGGGTTAGGTTTAGGTTTTGGGTACGGGTTAGGGTTAGGATTAAGGTTAGGGTTAGGGGTAAGGTACGGTTTAGGGTTAGGGCTAGTGTTAGCATTATGTTTAGGGTTCGGGTTCGGGTTAGAGTACCGGGTTAGGATTAGGTTTAAGGTTACTTTTAGGGTACAGCTTAGGGTTAGTGTTATGGTACGGGTTAGGGTTAGGGTTAGGGTACGGGTTGGATTACGTTTAGGGTTAGCGTTAGGGTTAGGTTACGTGTAGGTTTAGGGTACGTGATAGGGTTTGGGTTAGTGTTAGGGTTAGGGTTAAGATTAGGGTTAGGGTGAGGTTTAGGGTTAATGTTAGGCCTAGAGTTAGTGTTAGGGATAGGTTTAGGGTTAGGGTACAGGTTAGAGTATACGTTAGGATTAGTTTTAGGGTTAGGGTTAGGGTACGGGTTAGGGTTAGGGTACGGGTTAGGTTTAGGGTTACGGTGAGAGTACGTTTTAGGGTTAGGGTTAGGACTAAGGTTAGTTTTAAGTCACGGGTTACAGTTATAATTACGGTAAGGGTTAGGGTTAGGTTTAGTGTAAGGGTTAGTGTCAGGGTCAGTGATAGGTTTAGGGTTAGGGTTAGTATTAGGGATAGGGTTAGGGTTAGAGTTAGGGTTAGGGTTAGGGTTTGGGTATTGGTTAGGGTTAGGGTTAGTGTTAGGGTACAGTTTAGGGTTAGGGTTAGGGTTAGGGGTAGGGTATGGTTTAGGTTTAGGGTTAGTATTAGCGTTAGGTTTAGTGTTAGGTTTCGGGTTAGTGTACGGGTTATGATTAGGTTAAATTTACGGTTCGGGTACGGGTTAGGATTAGTGGTCCGGTCCGGGTTAGGGTTAGGGTTAGGGAACGTTTTAGGGTTAGGGTTAGTATTAGAGTCAGGTTTAGTGTTAGGTTTTGGGTTAGTGTACAGCTTATGATTAGGTTAAGTTTACGGTTAGGGTTAGGGTTAGGGTTAGGGTTAGTGGTCCAGTCCGGGTTAGGGTTAGGGTTAGGGTACGGGTGTGGATTACGTTTAGGGTTAGGGTTAGGGTTAGGGTTAGGGTTAGGTTACGGGTAGGTTTAGGGTTAGCGTTAGGGTTAGGATTAGGGTTATGGTTAGCATTAGGGTTAGGGTTAGGGTTGGGGTAGGGTAAGGGTTAGGGTTAGGGTACAGGTAAAGTTTAGGGTTAGGGTTAGGGTTAGATTACGGGTTAGGGTACGGGTTAGGGTTAGGTTTAGGGTACGGGTTAGGGTTACGGATAGGGTTAGGGTATGGGTTAGGGTTACGGTTATGGTACGGGTTAGGGTTAGCGTATGAATTAGGTATCGGGTTAGGGTTAGGCTTAGGTTTCGGGTAG
Source organism: Nyctereutes procyonoides (assembly GCF_905146905.1). NCBI lineage: Eukaryota > Metazoa > Chordata > Mammalia > Carnivora > Canidae > Nyctereutes > Nyctereutes procyonoides. Next base: position 48,173,843 of record NW_026575024.1, read on the forward strand.
GGTTTAGGATTAGGGTTAGGGTTAGAGTTATGGTACATGTTAGGTTTAGTGTTACCGTACGGGTACGGGTTAGGGTTAGGGTTAGCGTACTGTTGAGGTTTAAGGTACGGTTTAGGGTTAGGGTTAGGGTTAGTTTTAGGGTTAGCATACGGCATAGGGTTACGTTTAGTGTACAGGTTAACGTACGGTTTAGGGTTAGTGTTAGCGTTAAGGTTAGGGTTATTGTTAGGGTACTAGTTAGGGTTAGGGCTAGGGTAAGGGTTAGGGTACAGGTTAGGGTTAGGATTAGGGTATGGGTTTAGGTTAAGCTTAGGGCTAGTGTTAGCGTTACGGTTAGGGTACGGGTTAGAGTTAGGGTTAGAGTACAGGTTAGGGTTAGTGTACAGATTAGTGTTAGGGTTAGGGTTAGGGTACAGGTTCGGGTACGGGTAGGGTTAGGGAACGGGTTAGGGATAGGGTTAAAGAACGGGTTAGGGTTAGGTTTAGGTTACGGGTTAGGGTTAGGGTTAGCGTACGGTTTAGGGTTAGGGTACGGATTAGGGTTAGGGTAAGTGTTAGGGTTAGTGTACAGGTTAGTGTTAGGGTACGGGTTAGTGTTAGGGTACGGGTTAGGGTTAGGGTTAAGGTACAGGTTAGGTTTAGAGTTAGGGTACGGGTTAATTTTAAGTTTAGGGTTAGTGTTAGCGTTAGGTTTTGGTTACAGGTTAGGGTTAGGGTACGGAATAGGGTTAGGGTTAGGGTTAGGGTACGGGTTTGGGTTTGTCTTAGGGTTAGGGTATGGGTTAGGTTTAAAGTATGGGCTTAGGGTTAAGGTTAGGGTTAGTGTTAGTGTTAGGGATAGGGTATGGGTTAGGGTACGGGTTAGGGTTAGGGTGAGTGTTAGGGTTAGGGTACGGGTTAGGGTATGGGTTAAGGTTAGGGTTAGGGTTCAGGTTAGGGTTGGGGTATGGATTAGGGTTAGGTTTAGGGTTAGTGTTAGGGTTAGGGATAGGGGACAGGTTAGGGTTAGCTTTAGGGTAGGGTTAGGGTTAGGTTTACAGTACGGGTTAGGTATGGGGATAGGGTTTGGGAACGGTTTAAGTTTAGGGTTAGGGTTATGGTAGGGTACGGCTTAGGGTACGGTTTAGGGTTAGGGTTAGGGTTAGCGTTAGGTTATCGTTACGGTCAGGGTTAGGGTTACGATATGGGTTAGGGTATGGGTTAGGGTAAGGGTTAGGTTTAGTGTGAGTGTGAGGGTTAGTGTTAGGGTTAGGGTTAGGGTTAGGGTTATGGTACGGGTTAGGGTTAGATTTAGGGTACAGGTAAAGGTTAGGGCTAGGGTTAGGGTTAGGGTTAGATTACGGGTTAGGGTACGGGTTAGGGTAGGGTTAGGTTTAGGGTTAGGGTTAGGGTACAAGTTAGGGATAGGAGGAGGTTTAGGGTTAGGTTTAGGGTTAGGGTATATGTCATGGTTAGGGTTAGGGTACGGATTAGTGTTAGGCTTAGGGTACGGGTACGGGTACGGGTTAGGGTATGGGTTCGGTTTAGGGAACGGGTTAGGGTTAGGGTCAGGGTACGGGTTAGGGTTAGGGTAGGGGTTAATGTTAGGGTATGGGTAAGGGTAAGGCTTAGCATTAGGGTTAGGGTTAGGATGAGGGTACAGGTTACGGTTAGGGTTAGTGTATGGGTCAGGGTTAGGGTTAGGGTTAGGATATGGGTTAGGGTTTTGGTACGGGTTAGGGTTAAGTTTAGGTTATGGGTGAGGATTAGGGTTAGCATACGGGTTAGGGTTAGGGTACGGATTAGGGTTAGGGTTAGGGTTAGGGTTAGCGTACAGGTTAGTGTTTAGGTTAGTGTACGGGTCAGGGTCAGGGTTAGGGTTAGAGTTAGTTTTAGGGTTACAGTATGTGTTAGGGTTAGGTTTAGAGTACGTGTTAGGGTTGGGTACGGGTTGGGGTTAGGATACGGATTAGGGTTAGGGTTAGCGTTAGGATTAGGTTTACGGTTAGGGTATGTGTTAGGGTTAGGTTTAGGGTAGGTACGGGTTAGGGTTAGGGCTAGGGTTGGAGTTAGGGTTTGGGTTAGGGTTAGGGTTAGGGTACGTGTTAGGGTTAGTGTAATGGTTAGAGTACGGGTTAAGGTTAGGGTTAGGGTTAGGTTAGGGTTAGTGTACGGCTATGGTACGGGTTAGGGTTAGTTTTAGTGTTAGGGTATGGGTAAGGGTTAGGTTTAGGGTTAGTGATAGCGTTAGGGTTACAGTACGGGTCAGGGTTAGGGTACAGTTAGGGTATGGGTTAGGGTAAGGCTTAGCGTTAGGGTTAGGGTTAGGATGAGGGTACAGGTTAGGGTTAGGGTTAGGGTACGTGAAAGGGTTAGGTTTAGGGTTAGGGATAAGGTATGGGTTAGGGTTAGCCTTAAGGTTAGGGTTAGGGTTTGGGTACGGGTTAGGTTTAGGGTTAGGGTTAGCGTACTGTTTAGTGTTAGGGTTAGGGTATGGGTTAGGGTACGGGATAGGGTTAGTGTTAGGGTTAGGGTACGGGTCAGGGTCAGGGTTAGGGTTAGGGTTAGGGTTAGTGTAGGGTTTAGGGTACGTATTAGGGTTAGGGTAGATGTTAGGGTTAGGGATAGGTTAAGGTTTAGTTTTAGGGTTAGGGTATGTGTTAGGTTAGGGATAGGGGTCGTGTTAGGGTTTGTGTACGGGTTGGGGTTATGGTATGGTTTAGGGTTAGGGTTAGGATTAGGTTTATGGTTAGGGTATGTGTTAGGGTTAGGTTTAGGGTAATTACGGGTTAGGGTTAGGGCTAGGGTTGGAGTTAGGGTTAGGGTTAGGTTTAAGGTTAGGGTACCTGTTAGGGTTAGTGTATGCGTTAGGGTAAGGGTTAAGGTTAGGGTTAGGGTTAGGGTACGGCTATGGTACGGTTTAGGGTTAGGGTTAGTTTTAGGGTTAGGGTATGGGTTAGGGTTAGGTTTAGGGTTAGTGTTATCGTTAGGGTTACAGTACGGGTCAGGGTTAGGATTAGGGTACAGGTAGTGTATGGGTTAGGTAACGTTAGCGTTAGGGTTAGGTTTAGGTTTAGGGTACGGATTAGGGTTAGGTTTAGGGTTAGGGTTAGCATTAGGGTTAGGGTTAGGGTTAGGTTACAGGTAAAGTTTAGGGTTAGGGTTAGGGTTAGGGTGAGATTACGTGTTAGGGGACAGGTTAGGATTAGGGTTAGGTTTAGGGTACAGGTTAGATTTAGGAATACGGTTAGGGTATGGGTTAGCTTTAGGGTACGGGTTAGGGTTGGTTAGAGTACGGGATAGGGTTAGGATACGGGTTAGTTTTAGGTTTAAGGTACGGGTTAGGGTTGAGCTTAGGGTACGGGTTAGGGTTAAGGTTAGGGTTAGGGTTATGGATATGGTAGGGGTTAGTTTTAGGGTTAGGGTATGTGTTAGGGTTATGGTTAGCATTAGGTTTAGGGTTATGGTTACGGTTTGGGTTAGGTTTAGAGGTACCGTTAGCGTTAGGGTTAGGGTTAGGGTACAGGTTAGGGTTACGGTTAGGGTACTGGTTAAATTTAGGGTTAGTGTTAGCATATGGTTTAGGTTTAGGGTTAGGGTATGCGTTAGGTGTAGGGTTAGGATACAGGTACGGGTTAGTGTTAGGGTTAGGGTACGGGTTAGGGTTAGGGTATGAGTTAGGGTTAGGGAACGGATTAGGGTTAGGGTTAAGTTACGGGTTAGGTTGTGGTTTAGCGTTAGGGTACGGATTAAGGTTAGGGTACGAGTAAGGGTAAGGCTTAGCATTAGGGTTAGGGTTAGGATGAGGGTACAAGTTAGGGTAGGGTTACGGTATGTGTCAGGGTTAGGTTTAGGGTTAGGGTTAGGGTATGGATTAGGGTTAGGGTTAGCCTTAGGGTTAGGGTTAGGGTTTGGGTACGGGTTAGGTTTAGGGTTAGGGTTAGCGTACGGGTTAGGGTTAGGGTTAGGGTATGGGTTAGTGTAGGGGGGATAGGGTTAGTGTAAGGTTAGGGAACGGGTCAGGGTCAGGGTTAGGGTTAGGGTTTGTGTAGGGTTTGGGGTACGTGTTAGGGTTAGGGTACATGTTAGGGTTAGGGATAGGGTAAGGTTTAGTTTTAGGGTTAGGGTATGTGTTAGGGTTAGGGTACGTGTTAGGGTTTGGGTACGGGTTAGGGTTAGGGTACGGATTAGGGTTAGGGTAAGGTTTAGGATTAGGTTTATGGTTAGGGTTAGGTTTAGGGTAGTTACAGGTTAGGGTTACGGCTAGGGTTGGAGTTAGGGATAGAGTTAGGTTTAGGGTTAGGGTACGTGTTAGGGTTAGTGTAAGGGTTAGGGTATGGGTTAAGGTTAGGGGTAGGGTTAGGGGTAGGGTTAAGTTACGGCTTTGGTACGGGTTAGGGTTACGGTTAGTTTTAGGGTTAGGGTATGGGTTAGGGTTAGGTTTAGTGTTAGTGTTATCGTTAGGGTTACAGTACAGGTCAGGGTTAGGATTAGGGTACAGGTAGTGTACGGGTTAGGGTTAGGGATAGCGTTAGGGTTAGGTTTAGGGTTCGGATTAGGGTTAGGTTTAGGGTTAGGGTTAGCGTTAGGGTTAGGGTTAGGGTTAGGTTTAGGGTTAGGGTATGGATTAGGGTTAGGTTTAGCCTTAGGGTTAGGGTTAGGGTTTGGGTATGTGTTAGGTTTAGGGTTAGGGTTAGCGTACGGGTTAGGGTTAGGGTATGGGTTAGTGTAGGGGATAGGGTTAGTGTAAGGTTAGGGTACGGGTCAGGGTCAGGGTTAGGGTTAGGGTTTGTGTAGGGTTTAGGGTACGTGTTAGGGTTAGGGCACATGTTAGGTTTAGGGATAGGGTAAGGTTTAGTTTTAGGGTTAGGGTATGTGTTAGGGTTAGGGTTAGGTACGTGTTAGGGTTTGGGTACGGGTTAGGGTTAGGGTATGGATTAGGGTTAGGGTAAGGTTTAGGATTAGGTTTATGTTTAGGGTATGTGTTAGGGTTAGCTTTAGGGTAGTTACGGGTTAGGGTTACGGCTAGGGTTGGAGTTAGGTTTAGGGTTAGTTTTAGGGTTAGGGTACGTGTTAGGGTTAGTGTAAGGGTTAGGGTACGGGCTAAGGTTAGGGTTAGGGGTACGGTTAGGGTACAGCTATGGTACAGGTTAGGGTTACGGTTAGTTTTAGGGTTAGGGTATGGGTTAGGGTTAGGTTTAGTGTTAGTGTTATCGTTAGGGTTACAGTACGGGTCAGGGTTTGGATTAGGGTACGGGTAGTGTATGGGTTAGGGTTAGGGATAGCGTTAGGGTTAGGGTTAGGTTTAGACTACGGATTAGGGTTAGGGTTAGGGTACAGGTAAAGTTTAGGGTTAGGGTTAGGGTGAGATTACGGGTTAGGGAACGGGTTAGGGTATGGGTGAGGGTTGGTTAGAGTACGGGTGGTTAGGGTACGGGTTAGTTTTAGGGTTGAGGTACGGGTTAGGGTTGAGGTTAGGGTACGGGTTAGGGTTATGGATAGGGTAGGGGTTAGTGTTAGGGTTAGGGTACGTGTTCGGTTTAGGGTTACCATTAGGGTTAGGGTTAGGGTTACCGTTAGGGTTAGGGTTAGGGTTAGTATACAGGTTAGGGTTACCGTTAGGGTACTGGTTAAGTTTAGGGTTAGTGTTAGCGTATGGTTTAGGTTTAGGGTTAGGGTACGCATTAGGTGTAGGGTTAGGATACAGGTACGGGTTAGGGTTAGGGTTAGGGTTACATTATGGGTTAGGGTTAGGGTTAGGGTACGGGTTAGTGTTAGTGTTAGGGTACGGATTAGGGTTAGGGTTTGGTTACAGGTACAGGTTAGGGTTAGGGTTAGCATACAGGTTAGGTTTCGGGTTAGGGTACGGGTTATGGTACGGGTTAGGGATAGTGTTAGCGTTAGAGTTACGATTAGTCTTACGGTACGGGTTAGGGTTAGGTTTAGGGTTAGGTTATGGGTTAGGGTTAGGTTACGGCTTAGGGTTAGGGCAAGGGTACGGGTTATGGTTAAAGTTAGGGTTAGTTTTAGCGTGAGGGTTAGGGTACGGATTAGGGTACAGGCTAGGGTACTGGTTAGGGTACGGGTTAGGGTTAATTTAGCGTTAGGATAGGGTTAGGGATAAGGTTAGTGTAGGGGTTACGGTTTGGGTTATGTTTTGGATTAGGTTAGCGGTTAGGGTTAGGGTTAAGGGTTAGGGTATGGGTCAGGGTTAGGGTCAGGGTATGGGTTAGGGTATGGGTTAGGGTTAGGGTTAGGGTTAGCCTTACGGTTAGGGTTAGGGTTAGGGTAAGGGTTAGGGTTAGGTTTAGGGGACGGGTTAGGATTAGGGTTAGCATTCGGGTTAGCGTTAGGGTACGGATTAGGTTTAGGGTTAGGGTTAGGTTTAGGGTTGGGGTTAGCGTATGGGTTAGAGTTAGGGTTAGGGAACGGGTTAGGGTATGGGATAGGGTTAGGGTTAGGGTAATGGTTAGGTTATGGGTTAGGGTTAGGGTTCATCTTAGGGTTAGGGATAGGGCAAGGTTTAGTTTTAGGGTTAGTCTATTTGTTAAGGTTAGGGTTATGGTACGTGTTAGGGTTAGGTTTAGGGTTGGGGTTAGGGTTAGGGTTAGGGTACGGAGTTCGGTTAGGGTACGGGTTGGGTTAGGGTACGGATTAGTGTAAGGTTAGGGTTAGGATTAGGTTTAGGGTTAGGGTATGTGTTAGGGTAAGTGTTAGGGTTAGGGTATGTGTTAGGGTACGGGTTACGTACCGGGTAGGGTACGGATTAGGGTTTATTTAGCGTTAGGTTAGGTTTAGGGATAGGGTTAGTGTACGGGTTAGGGTTACGAATAGTTTTTGGGTTACTTTAGGGTTAGGGTATGTGTTAGGGTTAGGGTACGGGTTAGGTTTAGGGTTAGGGTATGGGTTAGGGTTAGCATTACGGTACGGGTTAGGTTATGGCATGATTTGATTTAGGGTTAGGTTACAGGTTAGTATACGGGTTAGGGTTAGGGTACGGTTTAGGGTTAGGTTACGGGTTAGGGTTAGTGTTAGTTTTAGGGTTAGGGTACGGGTTGGGGTTAGGTTTAGGGTTAGGGATATGGTTAGGGTTAGGGTACGGGTTAGGTTTCGGGTTAGGGTACGGGTTAGGGTTAGGTTTACGCTTAGTATATGGTTTAAGGTTAGGGTTAGGGTTAAGGTTAGGGTTAGGGTACGTGTTAGGGTATGGGTTAGGGTTAGGGTTAGGGTAAGGGTACATGTTAGGGTAAGGGATAGGGTTAGGGTTTCGGTATGGGTTAGGGTATGGGTTAGGTTTAGGGTTAGCATTAGGGTTAGGGTTAGGTTTAGGGTAGCATTATGGTTAGGGTTAGGTTTAGGGTTAGGGTTAGGTCACGGATTATGGTTAGGGTTAGGGTTAGCGTACGGGTTAGGGTTAGGGTAGAGGTTAGGGTACGGGTTAGGTTTAGTGTGAGCGTTAGGGTTAGGGTTAGGGTTAGTGTTAGGATACGAGTTCGGGTTAGGTTTAGGTTTAGGGTACGGGTTAGGTTTAGGGTTAGGTTTAGTGTTAGTGTCAGGGTACGGGTTAGGGGTAGGGTATGCTTTAGGGTAAGGGTGAGGGTTAGGGTACAGATTAGTGTTAGGGTTAGGGTTAGGGTACGGGTTAGGGTTAGGATACGGTTAGGATGAGGGTTGGGTTACGTGTACGGGTTAGGGTAAGGTTACGGGTTATGGTTAGGTTTAGGGATAGGTTATGGGTTAGGGTTAGGGTTACGGTACTGTTTAGTGTTCGGGATAGGGTTAGGGTTAGCTTTAGTGTTAGGGTACGGGTTAGGGTTAGGTTAGGGTATGGGATAGGGTACGGGTTAGGGTTATTGTACGGGTTAGGTTTAGGGTTAGGGTTAAGGCTTAGGTTTACGGTATGGGTTAGGGTTAGTGTTAGGGTACGGGTAAGTGTTAGGGCTAGGGTTAGGTTACTGGTTAGGGTAAGGGTTAGGGTACGGGTTAAGTTTAGGTTCAGGGTTAGGTTTAGGTTATGGTTTAGGGTACGGTTTAGGGTTAGGGTTAGGTTTAGGGTATGGATTGGGTTAGGGTTAGGGTTAGGGTACGGGTTAGGGTAAGGGTTGGGTTACGAGTACCGGTTAGGGTTAGGGTTAGCATACAGGTTAGGGTACAGATTAGTTTTAGGGTTAGGTTTAGTGTTAGTGTTAGCATACAGTTAGGGTACTGTTTAGGTTTAGTGTTAGGGTTATGGTTAGGGTTATGATAAGGGTTAGGGTTAAGGTATGGTTAGGGGATGCGTTAGGTTTATGGGTAGCATTAGGGTTAGGGTTAGGGTTATGGTTTGGGTACAGTTTAGGGTACGGATTAGGGTTAGCGTTAGGGTTAGGTGTAGTGTTAGGGTACGGGTTAGGGTACAGGTTAGGGTTAGCGTTAGGGTATGGGTACGGGTTAGGGTTATGGTTAGGGTACGGTTTAGGGTCAGGGTTAGGTTTAGGGAACGGGTTAGGGTTAGGGTATGGGTTAGGGTTAGTGTTAGGGTTAGGGTGAGCCTACGCTTTAGGGTTAGGTTTAGGGTACGTGTTAGGGTACGGGTAAGGGTTAGTGTTAGCGTTAGTGTAAGGATTAGTGTTAGGGTACGGGTTAGGTTTAGATTTAGATCTAAGGCACGGGTTAGGGTACGGTTTAGGGTTAGTGTACGGGTTAGGGTTAGGGTTAGGGGATGGATTATGTTTAGGATTAGGATACTGGTTAGGGTTTGGGTTAGGGTTAGGGTACGGGTTAGCGTTAATGTTAGGGTTAGTATTAGGTTTAGAGTTAGGGTACGGATTAGGTTACGGGTTAGGGTACTGTTTAGAATTCGGGTTAGGGTTAGGTTTAGGGTTAGGGTTAGGCTTACGGTTAGGATACAGGTTATCGTTAGGGTACGGGTTAGTGTTACGGTTATGGTTAATGTAGGGGTTAGGGTTAGTGTTAGTGTTAGGGTTAGGGTTAGGGTACTGGTTAGGGTTAGGATACAGGTTAGGGTTAGGCTGAGTTTACGGGTACAGGTTAGGGTTATGGTTAGCGTACTCACTAGGGTTAGGGTTAGCGTACGGGTTAGGTTTAGGGTACGGATTAGGGTTAGGGTTAGTTTTAGCATTAGGGTTAGGGTTAGGCTTCTGGTAGAGGTTAGGGTTAGGGTACGTGTTAGGGTTAGGGTATGGGTTAGGGAACGGTTTAGGGTACGCATTAGGTTTAGGGTGAGGGCACGGGTTAGTGTTAGGGATAGGGTTAGCATACGTGTTAGGGTTAGGGTGCTGATTAGGGTTAGGTTTAGGGAACGGGTTAGGATTAGGGTTAGGGTATGGTTTAGGGTTATAGTTAGTGTTAGGTTTAGGATACGGGTTAGGGTTACAGTTAGGGTTAGGGTACGGGTTAGTGTTAGTGTAGCAAACGGTTTACGGTCTGGGTTAGGGTTAGGGTACGGGTTAGGGTTAAGTTTACGGTTAGTGTTATGGTTAGGGTTAGGGTATGTGTTAGGGTTAGGGGTAGGGGACGTGTTAGTGTATGGGTTAGGTTAGTGTTAGCGTCAGGATTATACTTTGGGTTACGGTACGGGTAAAGTTTAGGGTTGGGGTAGGGTTAGGTTTAGGGTACGGGTTAGGGTACGGGTTAGATTTAGGATTAGGGTACGGGTTAAGGTGAGGATTAGGGTTAGGGTTAGGTTTAGGGTATGGGTTAGGGTTTGGGTTAGGGTTACGATACGGGAGAGGGTTAGGGTACAAGTTAGGGTGAAGTTTAGTTTTAGTGTTAGGGTTAGGGTTAGGGTTACAGTAAGGGTTAGGGTAGGGTATGGGTTACGGTTAAGTTTAGCGTTAGTGTTAGGTTTAGGGTTAGGGTTAGAGTATGGGTTAGGGTTAGGGTTAGGGTATGGGTTAGGGTACGCGTTAGGTTTAGGGATAGCGTTAGGGTTAGGGTTAGGGTTATGGTTAGGGTCCGGGTTAGGGTATGGGTTAGGGTTAGGGATAGGTTTAGGGTATGGTTTAGGGTTAGAGTACGGGTTAGGGTTAGCATTAGGGTATGGGTTCGGGTTCGGGTTAGAGTTAGGGTATGTTTAGGTTTAGGGTTAGTGTTCGGGTACGGGTTAGGTGTAGGTTTAGCGTACAGGTTAGGGTTAGGGTACGGATTAATTTTAGGGCTAGGGTTAGGGTACGGGTTAGGATTAGGGTTAGAGTACGGCTTAGGGTTATGGTTACGGTTAGGGTTAGGGTACGGGTTAGGGTTACGGTTAGGGTTAGGGTTAGGGTACGGTTTAGGGTTAGTGTTAGCATACGGGTTAGTGTTTGGTTAGGGTTAGGGTAAAGGTTAGGGTTAGGGTACGGGTTAGGTTTAAGGATAGGGTTAGTGTTAGGGTTAGGGTTAGGGTTCGGGTTAGGGTTAGGGTTAGATTCGGGTTAGGGTTAGGTTTAGGGTACGGGTTAGGGTACGGGTTAGGTTACGGCTTAGGGTTAGGGTTAGTGTTAGGGTACTGGTTAGTATTAGGGTAAGGGTTAGCGTTAAGGTTAGTGTTAGGTTTAGGGTACAGTTTAGGGTTAGGGTATGGGTTACGATTAAGGTTAGGGTTCGGATTACGGGTAAAGTATGGGTACGGGTACGGTTTAGGGTTAGGGTTAGAGTTATGGTACGGGTTAGGGTTAGGGTTATGGTACGGGTTAGTTTTAGTGTTAGGGTTAGGGTACAGGATAGGGTTAGGGTTAGGGTTAGGACACGGGTTTGGGTTTGGCTTAGGGTTAGGGTATGGGTTAGGTTTATTGTTCAGTTTAGGTAAGGTTAAGGTTAGTGTTAGGTTTAGGGATAGTGTATGGGTTAGTGTTACAGTTAGGGTATGGTATACCGTTAGGTTGAGCGTAAGTGTTAGGTTTAGGTTTAGGGAATGGATTAGGGTTAGGGTTAGGGTACAGGTTAAGGTTAGGGTGAGGATTAGGGTTAGGGTACGGTTTAGGGTACGGGTTAGGGTCAGGGTTAGGGTTAGGGTTAGGGTACGGGTAGGGTCAGAATTAGGGTTAAGGTTAGTTTACGGATTAGTGTTAGGGTACGGGAACGGTTTAGGGTTAGGTTTAGGTTACTGGTACGAGTTAGGGTTAGGGGTAGCATACGGGTTAGGGTTAGGGTACGAATGAGGGTTAAAGTTAGGGTTAGTGTTAGGGTTAGGGATAGGGTATGGGTTAGGTGTAGGGTTAGGGTTAGTGTTAGCATACAGTTTAGCCTTTGGGTTAGGGTTAGTGTACGGGTTAGGGTATTGGTTAGGGTTAGGGTATGGGTTAGGTTTAGGGTACTGGTTAGGGTTAGGTAAGGGTTAGGTTTAGGGTACGATTTGGGGTTAGGGTTAGGGTATGTGTTAGGGTAAGGTTTAGGTTACGGGTTATGGTACGATTTGGCTACGGCTTAGGGTTATGGTTAGGGTACGGGTTAGGGTTAGGTTAGTGTTAGGGTACTGCTTAGTGTTAGGGTACGGGTTAGGGTTAGGGTTAGTAAACGGGTTAAAGTTTGGGTTAGGGTTAGGGTACGGGTTAGTGTTAGGGTCCGGGTTAGGGTTAGTGTTAGTGTTAGGGTTAGGGATAGGTTATGGTTTAGGGTTAGGGTTAGGGTACAGGTTAGGGTACGGTTTAGGGTACGGGTTAGCGTTAGTGTTAGTGTTAGGGTTAGGGTACGGGTTATGGTTAGGGTTAGGGTTAAGATTATGGTTAGGGTACGTGTAAGTGTATGGTTTAGGGTTAGGGTTAGGGTTATTGTACGGGTTAGGTTCAGGGTTAGGGTACGGATTAGGGTTAGGGTTAGGGTACGGGTTAGGTTTAGTGTTAGTGTTAGGGTTAGGGTTAGGATACGGGATAGGTTTAGGTTTAGGATTAGGATTAGGGTTAGGGTTAGGATACTGGCCAGGGTTTGGCTTATGGTAAGGGAATGGGTTAGGATTAGGGTATGGTTTAGGGTTAAGTTTAGGATTAGTGCTAGGTTTAGGGATAGTGTATAGGTTAGGGTTACGGTTAGGGTATGGCTTATGGTTAGGCTGAGCGTAAGGTTTAGGGTTAGGGTAGGGAACGGTTTAGGGCTAGGGTTAGTGTCCTGGTTAAGGTTAGGGTTAGGGATAGAGTACGGTTTTGGGTACGGGTTAGGGTTAGGGTTAGCGTTAGGGTACGGGTTAGGGTCAGGATTAGGTTTAGGGTTACTGTACGGATTAGGGTTAGTGTACGGGTACGGTTTTGGGTTAGGTTTAGGTTTCAGGTATGCGTTAGGGTTAGGGGTAGTGTACGGGTTAGGGTTAGGGTATGAATTAGGATTAAGTTTAGGGTTAGTGTTAGGGTTAGGGCTAGAGGTAGGGTACATGTGTGGGTTAGGGTTAGCGTTAGGGTTAGGGTTAGGTTTAGGGTACACGTTAGATTACGGGTTAGTGTTAGGGTTCAGGTTAGGGTATGGGTAAGGGTTAGGGTTAGGTTTAGGGTTAAGGTACGGGTTGGGGTTAGGTTTAGGGTTAGTAATAGGTTTAGGTGTAGGGTACGGGTTAGGTTACGGGTTAGGCAATGTTTAGGGTTAGTGGACGGGTTAGTACAGGTTAGGGTACGGGTTAGGTTTTGGGTTAGTGTACGGGTTAGGGTATGGTTTAAGGTTAGGGTTAGGTTAAGGGTACGGGTTAGGGTACGGGTTAGTGTTAGGGTTAGGGTTAGGGTTAGTGTTAGGGTTAGGTTTAGGGCGTGGGTTAGGGTTGGGGTTAGGGTACAGGTAAAGTTTAGTGTAAGGGTTAGGTTTAGGGTTAGGGTATGGTTAGGTTTAGGGATAGGGTTAGGGTACGGTTTTGGGTTAGGGTTATGGTACGGGATATGGTTAGGGTTAGGGTACGAAATAGGTTACAAGTTAGGGTTAGGCTTAGGGTTAGGGTAGGGTTTAAGGTTAGGGTACATGTTAGGGTTAGGGTTCGGTTTAGGGAACGGGTTAGGGTATGGATTAGGGTTAGGGTTAGGGTACGAGTTAGGGTTAGTGATATGGTTAGCGTACGGTTTAGGGTTAGGGTACGGATTATGATTAGGGTTAAGGTATGGGTTAGTGTTATGGTTAGTGTTAGGGTTAGGGTACGGGTTAGGGTTAGTGTTAGGTTTAGGGTACGGGTTAGGGTTAGGGTTAGGATATGTGTTAGTGTTAGTATACGGTTTACGTTTGGGTAAGGGTTAGGGTACAGGTTAGGGTTAGGGTACGGGTTAGGGTTAAAGTTACGGTTAGTGTTACGGTTAGGGTTAGTGTCCGGGTTAGGGTTAGGGTTAGGAAATGGGTTAGGTTTAGTGTTAGCGTTAGGTTATGCTTTGGGTTTGGGTACGGGTAAAGTTTAGGGGTAGGGTTAGGGAACGTGTTACGTTTAGGGTACGGGTTAGGGTTATGGTTACGGTACAGGAAAAGTATAGGGTTACGGTTAGGGTTAAGGTTAGAGTTAGTGTATGGGTTAATGTACGCTTAGGGTTAGGGTTAGTTTTAGGGATAGGGTTAGGGTTAGAGTTAGGTTTAGGGTACGGGTGAGGGTTATGTTTAGGTTATGGTTAGGTTTAGGGTACGGGTTAGGGTACAGTTAGGTTTAGGATTATTGTACGGGTTAGGGTTACGGTTAGGCCTAGGGTACGGATTAGGTTTAAGGTTAGGATATGGGTTAGGGTTAGGGTATGGATTAAGTTTAGGGTGAAGGTTAGGGTTTGGGTTCGGGTGAGGTTAAGGGTTAGAGATAGGGTTGGGGTTAGGGTAGGGTTAGGGTTTGGGTACGGGTTAGGGTTAGGGTTAGGTTTTGGGTTAGGTTGAGGTTACGGGTTAGGGTAAGGGCACGGTTTAGGGTATGGGTTAGGGTTAGGGTACGGGTTACGGTTAGTGTTAGGGTAAGAGTTAGGGTTAGGGTTTGTGTACAGGTTAGGTTTAGGGTTAGGCTTAGGGAACGGGTTAGGGTTAGCGTTACAGGTAGGGTTAGAGTTAGGGTAGGGGTTACGGTTATGGTTAGGGGTAGGGTTAGGATATGGTTTAGGGTTAGGGTTAGGGTTATGGTAGCAGACATCTGCCTTCCCGGGCCTACACACTCCTGAGACTTGAGCTGCGGCCCGTACCCCCCACATCCTGCCTGCAGGGACACTTCGCTCCTAAGAGGCCTAGGCTCGATGCGTGAATGAAGAGTTGTGAGAGGGGAGTGGAAAGTCCCGGCCCACGAGACTAGTGCCTCAAAGCTCAATCCAGCGATTTCCCAATAGTTAGCACGTGTGAGCCTGGGGCTCCATACTAAGTTCCATACGGGAGAAGCTAGCTGAACGCCTGGTCCAAAGGCAACTTACTTCTGAGAGTTGAGCTGACACTCAGTCCCTCACAGTTCCACACTGCCTGCAGAAGGAGTTTCGAACATCTTGCCCACAGACTTGTGTCAGAGGCTTGTGAGACGCAAGGGGAATCCTGCAGTCGCACTCGCACTCACACTCACACTTGAACTCACACACACTCGCACCCACACTCGCACTCACGCACTCGCACTCTCACTCAAACTCGCACTCACACTCGCACTCACACTTACACTCGCACTCACACTCACACTCGCACTCTCCCTCACACTCGCACTCACACTCGCACTCACACACACACTCGCACTCACAATCGCACTCGCACTTACACTCGCACTCGCACTCACATACACACACTCGCACTCGCACTCGCACTCACACTCGCACTCGCACTCACACTCTCACTCACACTCGCACACACACTCGCACTCACGCACTCGCACTCAAACTCGCACTCGCACTCACACTCGAACTCACTCGCACTCGCACTCGCACTCGAACTCACACTCACTCACACTCGCACTCACACTCGCACTCACTCGCACTCGCCCTCACACTCGCACTCACGCTCTCGCACTCAAACTCACACTCGCACTCATACTCGCACTCACACTCGCACTAACACTCATACTTGCACTCACAATCGCACTCGCATTTGCACTGGCACTCGCACTCAAACTCTCGCACTCGCACTCGCACTCACACTCGCACTCGCAATCACACTAACACTCGCACTCAAACTCACACTCGCACTCACAATCGCACTCACACTCACATTCGCACTCACACTCGCACTCACACTTGCACTCACTCGCACTGGCACTCACACTCGCACTCACGCACTCGCACTGGCACTCACTGGCACACACACACTCGCACTCACACTCGCACTCGCACTCACACTCGCACTCACACTCGCACTCACTCGCACTCGCACTCACTCGCACTCACGCACTCGCACTCGCACTCAAACTCGCACTCGCACTCACACTCGCACACACGCTCACACTCGCACTCACACTCACACTCGGAATCACACTCACACTGGCACTCGCACTCACACTCGCACTCGCACTCACACTCGCACTCGAACACACACTCGCACTCACACTCGCACTCGCACTCACATTCACACTCGCACTCGCACTCACACTCGCACTCGCACTCACACTCACACTCGCACTCACGCACTCGCACTGGCACTCACTCGCACACACACACTCGCACTCACACTCGCACTCGCACTCACACTCGCACTCACACTCGCACTCACTCGCACTCGCACTCACACTCGCACTCACGCACTCGCACTCGCACTCAAACTCGCACTCGCACTCACACTCGCACACACAATCACACTCGCACTCACACTCACACTCGCACTCACATTCACACCCGCACTTGCACTCACACTCGCACTCGCACTCACACTCGCACTCGCACTCACACGTGGCTCCTAAGAGGCCTAGGCTCGATGCGTGACTGAAGAGTTGTGCGAGGGGAATGGAAAGTCCCCGCCCACGAGACTAGTGCCTCCAAGCTCAATGCAGCGATTTCCCAGTAGTTATCCCGTGTGAGCCTGGGGCTCCGTACTAAGTTCCAAACGGGGGAAGCTAGCTGAACGCCTGGTCCAAAGGCAACTTACTTCTGAGAGTTGAGCTGACACTCAGTCCCTCACAGTTCCACACTGCCTGCAGAAGGAGTTTTGAACATCATCACCACAGACGTGTGTCAGAGGCTTGTGAGACGCAAGGGGAATTCTGCAGTCGCACTCGCACTCACACTCGCACTCACACTCACACTCATGCTCTCGCACTCACACTCAAACTCGCACTCGCACTCCCAATCGCACTCACACTACACTCGCAATCACAGTCACACTCGCACTCACACTCGCACTCACACTCGCACTCACTCGCACTCTCCCTCACAATCGCAATCATGCACTCGCACTCACACTCAAACTCGCACTCACACTCGTACTCACACTCACACTCGCATTCACACACACTCGCACTCACAATCGCACTCGCACTTACACTCGCACTCGCACTCATATACACACACTCGCACTCGCACTCACACTCGCACTCACACTCACACTCGCCATCGCACTCACACTCGCACTTGAACATGCCCTCGCACTCACAATCGCACTCACACACTCGCACTCGCAATCACACTCGCACTCACACTCGCACTCGCACTCACACTCGCACTCCCACTCACACTCACACTCACACTCACTCGCACTCACTCTCATTCGCACTCACACTCTAACTTGCACTCACACTCACACTCGCACTCAGGCACCAAACTCGCACTCGCACTCACACTCACATTCGCACTCACTCTCACACTCGCACTAACAATCACACTCGCAATCACACTCACACTCGAACTCGCCCTCGCACTCCCACTCAAACTAGCACTCACACTCGCATTCACACTCATATTCACCCTGGCACTCACACTCGCACTCACACTCACACTCGCACTCGCACTCACACTCACACACTCGCAGTCACACTCGCACTCACAATCGCACTCACACACTCGCACTCACACTCGCACTCACAATCGCACTCACACTCGCACTGCAATCACACTCGCACTCACACTGGCACTCACACTCACACTCGCACTCGCACTCACACTCACACACTCGCACTCACACTCGCACTCACTCACACTCACACTCGCACTCGCACTCACACTCGCATTCACACTCATATTCACCCTGGCACTCACACTCGCACTCACACTCACACTCGCACTCGCACTCACACTCACACACTCGCAGTCACACTCACACTCACAATCGCACTCACACACTCGCAATCACACTCGCACTCACAATCGCACTCACACACTCGCACTCACACTCGCACTGCAATCACACTCGCACTCACACTGGCACTCACACTCACACTCGCACTCTCACTCACACTCACACACTCGCACTCACACTCGCACTCGCACTCACACTCGCACTCACACTCGAACTCACACTCACACTCACACTCGAACTCGAACTCGCAGTAGCACTCAAAATTGCACTCGCAAAAAAACAAAAAAAAAACAAAAAAAAAACAAAAAAAACACAAAAAACAAAAAAAATTGCACTCGCACTCACACTCGCACTCACACTCGCACTCGCACTCACACTCACACTCGCACTCTCACTCGCACTCAAACGTCCACTCGCACTCACACTTGCACTCGCACTCACACTCGCACTAGCACTCACACTCACTCTCGCACTCGCAATCGCACTCAAACTCCCACTTGCCCTCACACTCGAACTCGCACTCACACTCGCATTCACACTCGCACTCGGACTCACGCTCACACTCGCACTCACCCTCTACACTCGCACAGGCACTCGCACTCACACTCGCAATCGCACTCACACTCGCACTCGAACTCGCACTCAAAATCGGACTCGCAAAAAAACAAAAAAAACAAAAAAACAAAAAAACAAAAAAACAAAAAAAAATAGAAATATAAAAAAATTGCACGCGCACTCACACTCGCACTCACACTCGCACTCACACTCACACTCGCACTCACACTCGACTAACGCACTCAAACTCACACTCAAACTTGCACTCTTGCTCGCACTCACACTCACACTCGCACTCACACTCACACTCGCACTCCCACTCGCAATAGCACTCACACTCGCACTCACACTCGCACTCACACTCACTCGCACTCACAATCGCACTCACACTCGCACTCACTCACACTCGCACTCACGCACTCGTGTTGGCACTCAAACTTGCACTCTTGCTCGCAATCGCACTCACACTCGCACTCACACTGACACTCACACTCGCACTCGCACTCACACTCGTACTCGCACTCACACTCACACTCGCACTCTCACTCGCACTCAAACTTCCACTCCCACTCCCACTCACACTCGCACTCGAACTCACACACTCGCACTCACACTGGCACTCACACTCGCACTCACACTCGCACACACACTCACACTCGCACTCACACTCGAACTCACACTCACACTCACACTCGAACTCGAACTCGCACTAGCACTCAAATTCGCACTCGCAAAAAAAAACAAAAAAAAACAAAAAAACAAAAAAAACAAAAAAAAATAAAAAAATTGCACTCGCACTCACACACGCACTCACACTCGCACTAGCACTCACACTCGCAATCTCACTCGCACTCAAACTTCCACTCGCACTCACACTTGCACTCGCACTCACACTCGCACTAGCACTCACACTCACTCTCGCACTCGCAATCGCACTCAAACTCCCACTTGGCTCACACTCGAACTCGCACTCACGCTCACACTCGCACTCACGCTCGCACTCGCACTCACACTCGCACTCAGACTCGAACTCACGCATTCGCACTCACAGTCAAACTTGCACTCTTGCTCGTACTCGCACTCACACTCACACTCGCAGTCACACTCGCACTCACACTCACACTCGCACTCACACTCGCACTCACACTCACTCTCGCACTCGCAATCGCACTCAAACTCCCACTCACAGACACACTCGCAATCGCACTCACACTCGCACTCACTCTCGCACTCGCATTCAAACTCCCACTCACAGACACACTCGCACTCGCACTCACACTCGCACTCTCATTCGCACTCAAACTTCCACTCGCACTCACACTTGCACTCGCACTCACACTCGCACTAGCACTCACGCTCACTCTCGCACTCGCAATCGCACTCAAACTCCCACTTGCCCTCACACTCGCACTCGCACTCACACTCGCACTCGCACTCAAAATGGCACTCACACTCGCACTCACACTTGCACTCGCACTCACACTCGCACTAGCACTCACACTCAGTCTCGCACTCGCAATCGCACTCAAACTCCCACTTGGCTCACACTCGAACTCGCACTCACACTCGCATTCACACTCGCACTCGCACTCACACTCGCACTCGCACTCACCCTCACACTCGCACAGGCACTCGCACTCACACTCACACTCGCACTCGAACTCGAACTCACACCCGCACTCACAATCGCACTAGCAAAAAAAACAAAAAAAAAAAACAAAAAAATAAAAAAATAAAAAAATTGCACTCACATTCACACTGGCACTCACACTCGCAGTCACACTCGCACTCACACTCACACTCGAACTCACGCTCACACTCGCACTGACGCTCGCACTCGCAGTCACACTCGCACTCAGACTCGAACTCACGCATTCGCACTCACAGTCAAACTTGTACTCTTGCTCGTACTCGCACTCACACTCACACTCGCACTCCCACTCGTACTCGAACTCACACTCACACTCACACTCACACTCGCACTCACACTCACTCTCGCACTCGCAATCGCACTCAAACTCCCACTTGCCCTCACACTCGCACTCGCACTTGCCCTCAAAGTCGCACTAACACTTGCGCTCGCACTGACACTCGCAGTCACACTCACACTCGCAATCACACTCCCACTTATACTCGCACTCACTCGCACTCGCACTCACACTCGCACTCACATTCGCACTCACCCTCGCACTCACGCACTCGCACTCGCACTCACACTCGCAATCGCACTAACACACGCACTCGCACTCACAATCACACTTGCACTCTCACTCACTCTCGCACTCGAACTCGCACTCGCGCTCACACTCGCACTCTCACACACACTCACACGTGCACTCTCACTCACACTCGCACTCGAACTGTCACTTGCACTCACACTCTCACTCGAACTCTCACTCGCACTCACACTCACACTCGCACTCGCACTCCCAATCAAACTCCCACTCACACACTCGCCCTCGCACTCACACTCACACACTCGCACTCACGCTCGCACTCACATTCCCACTCGCACTCACACTCACACTCACACTCACCCTCGCACTCGCACTCACACTCGTAATCAATCGCACTCGCACTCACACTCGCACTCACGCACTCACTCGCACTCACACTCGCACTCGCACTCAAAATCGCACTCGCAAAAAAACAAAAAAAAACAATAAAAACAAAAAAAAAAACAAAAAAAAAAAATAAAAAAAATTGCACTCGCACTCACACTCGCACTCACACTCGCACTCGCACCACACTCACACTCGCACTCTGCTCGCACTCAAACTCCGACTTGCCCTCACACCCGAACTCGCACTCACACTAGCACTCGCATTCACACTCGCACTCACGCTCGCACTCGCACTCACACTCACACACTCGCACTCACACTCGCACTCACATTCCCACTCGCACTCACACTCACACTCACACTCACCCTCGCACTCACACTCGCACTCACACTCGTAATCAATCGCACTCGCACTCACACTCGCACTCACGCACTCACTCGCACTCACACTCGCATTCACACTCGCACTCACACTCGCACTCACACTCGTAATCAATCGCACTCGCACTCACACTCGCACTCACGCACTCACTCGCACTCACACTCGCACTTGCATTCACACTCGCACTCGCAGTCACGCTCGAACTCGCACGCACCCACACACTCGCAAAGGCACTCGCACTCACACTCACACTCGCACTCGCACTCACAATCGCACTCGTACTCGCACTCGCACTCAAAATCGCACTCGCAAAAAAACAAAAAAAAACAAAAAAAAACAAAAAACAAAAAATAACAAAAAAATAAAAAAAATAAAAAAATAAAAAAAATTGCACTCACACTCGCACTCGCACTCACTCGCACTCACACTCGCACTCACACTCGCACTGGTACTCGCACTCGCACTCACACTCCCACTCACACTCGAACTCACGCACTCGCACTCACATTCAAACTTGCACTCTTGCTCGTCTCGCACTCGCACTCGCACTCACACTCGCACTCGCACTCACACTCGCACTCACACTCACACTCGCACTCACACACTCTCACTCACACTCGCACTCACACACTCGCACTCACACTCGCACTCACACTCACACTCGAACTCGCACTCGCACTCACTCGCACTTGCTCTCACACTCACACTCGCAATCGCATTCATATTCGCACTCGCACTCACACTCATACACTCGCACTCGCACTCACATTCCCACTCGCACTCACACTCTCACTCACACTACCCTCGCACTCACACTCGCACTCACACACTCACCATCGCACTCACACTCACACTCGCACTCAGACTCGCACTTGCACTCACACTCGCACTCACACTCACGCTCGCACTCACACTCGAACTCACGCACTCGGACTCACACTCAAACTTGCACTCTTGCTCGCACTCGCACTCACACTCGCACTCACACTCACACTCGCACTCGCACTCACACACTCACACTCGCAGTTACACTCGAACTCACGCACTCGCACTCATACTCGCACTCACACTCACACTCGCACTCGCACTCGGACTCACACTCGCACTCACACTCACACTCGCACTCACACTCGAACTCACACTCACACTCACACTTGCACTCGAACTCGCACTCAATATCGCACTCGCAAAAAAACAAAAAAAACAAAAAAACCCAAAAAAACAAAAAAAGCAAAAAAAAACCCAAAAAACAAAAAAAATATAAAAAAATAAAAAAATTTGCACTCGAACTCGCACTCGGACTCACACTAGCACTTGCACTCACACACTCGCACTCACACTCGCACTCGCACTCACGCTCACACTCGCACTCGCACTCATACTCGCACTCGTACACACACTCGCACTCACACTCGCACTCGCACTCACACTCACACTCGCACTCGCACTCACACTCGCACTCGCACTCGCACTCACACTTGGCTCCTAAGAGGCCTAGGCTCGATGCGTGACTGAAGAGTTGTGAGAGGGGAGTGGAAAGTCCCGGCTCACGAGACTAGTGCCTCCAAGCTCAATGCAGCGATTTCCCAGTAGTTATCCCGTGTGAGCCTGGGGCTCCGTACTAAGTTCCAAACGGGGGAAGCTAGCTGAACGCCTGGTCCAAAGGCAACTTACTTCTGAGAGTTGAGCTGACACTCAGTCCCTCACAGTTCCACACTGCCTGCAGAAGGAGTTTCGAACATCTTCACCATAGACGTGTGTCAGAGGCTTGTGAGACGCAAGGGGAATCCTGCAGTCGCACTCGCACTCACACTCACACTCGCACTCACACACAATCATACTCACACACTCGCACTCACACTCACCCTCGCACTCACTCTCGCACTCGCACTCACACACGCACTCGCACTCGCACTCGCACTAACACTCGCGCTCACACTCGAACTAACGCACTCACACTCACATTCAAACTTGCACTCTTGCTCGCACTCACACTCACACTCGCACTCACACTCGAACTCACAATCACACTTGCACTCGCACTCGCAGTCGAACTTGCACTCGCACTCGCACTCAGAATCACCCTCGCACTTGCACTCACACTCACACTCGCATTCAGGCACTCAAACTCGCACTCACACTCGCACTCGCACTCACACTCGCACTCACAATCAGACTCGCACTCGCACTCACATTCGCACTCACACTCACCCTCGCACTCACACTTGCACTCACATTCGCGCTCACCCTCGCACTCACGCACTCTCACTCACACTTGCAGTCACACTCGCAATCGCACTCACCCTCACACTCACCCTCGCACTCACGCACTCTCACTCACACTTGCAGTCACACTCGCAATCGCACTCACCCTCACACTCACCCTCGCGCTCACACTCGAACTCACGTACTCAAACTCACACTGAAACTTGCACTCTTGCTCGTCTCGCACTCACACTCGCACTCACACTCCCACTCGTACTCGCACTCACACTCGCACTCACACTCACACTCTCACACTAGCACTCGCACTCACACTCACACACGCACTCACACTCGCACTCGCACTCACACTCACCCTCGCGCTCACACTCGAACTCACGCACTCAAACTCACACTGAAACTTGCACTCTTGCTCGCACTCACACTGACACTCGCACTCACACTGACACTCGCACTCACACTCGCACTCGCACTCGCGCTCACTCGCACTCGCACTCAAACTCACACTCACGACTCGCGCTCGTACTCAAACTTGCACTCTTGCTCACACTCGCACTCACAATCGCACTCACACTCACACTGACACTCACGCTCGCACTCGCACTCACACTTGCACTCGCACTCACACTCACACTCGCACTCTCTCTCGCACTCAAACTTCCACTCGCACTCACACTCGCACTCGCACTCACTCTCGCACTCACACTCACACTCGCACTCACCCTCGAAATCACACACTCGCACTCACATTGGCACTCACAATCACACTCGCACTCACACTCGCACTCGCACACACTCGCACTCACACTCGCATCACACTCGAACTCACACACACACTCGAACTCGAACTCGCACTCGCACTCAAATTCGCACTCGCAAAAAACAAAAAAAAAACAAAAAAAAACAAAAAAACAAAAAAAAATAAAAAAATAAAAAAAATTGAACTCGCACTCACACTCGCACTCACACTCGCACTCGCACTCACACTCACACTCGCACTCTCACTCGCACTCAAACTTCCACTCGCACTCACACTTGCACTCGCACTCACACTCGCACTAGCACTCACACTCACTCTCGCACTCGCAATCGCACTCAAACTCCCACTTGGCTCACACTCGAACTCGCACTCACGCTCACACTCGCACTCACGCTCGCACTCGCACTCACACTCGCACTCAGACTCGAACTCACGCATTCGCACTCACAGTCAAACTTGCACTCTTGCTCGTACTCGCACTCACACTCACACTCGCAGTCACACTCGCACTCACACTCACACTCGCACTCACACTCGCACTCACACTCACTCTCGCACTCGCAATCGCACTCAAACTCCCACTCACAGACACACTCGCAATCGCACTCACACTCGCACTCACTCTCGCACTCGCATTCAAACTCCCACTCACAGACACACTCGCACTCGCACTCACACTCGCACTCTCATTCGCACTCAAACTTCCACTCGCACTCACACTTGCACTCGCACTCACACTCGCACTAGCACTCACGCTCACTCTCGCACTCGCAATCGCACTCAAACTCCCACTTGCCCTCACACTCGCACTCGCACTCACACTCGCACTCGCACTCAAAATGGCACTCACACTCGCACTCACACTTGCACTCGCACTCACACTCGCACTCGCACTCGAACTCGAACTCACACCCGCACTCACAATCGCACTAGCAAAAAAAAAAAAAAAAACAAAAAAAACCAAAAAACAAAAAAACAAAAAAATAAAAAAATAAAAAAATTGCACTCGCATTCACACTGGCACTCACACTCGCAGTCACACTCGCACTCACACTCACACTCGAACTCACGCTCACACTCGCACTGACGCTCGCACTCGCAGTTACACTCGCACTCAGACTCGAACTCACGCATTCGCACTCACAGTCAAACTTGTACTCTTGCTCGTACTCGCACTCACACTCACACTCGCACTCCCACTCGTACTCGAACTCACACTCACACTCACACTCACACTCGCACTCACACTCACTCTCGCACTCGCAATCGCACTCAAACTCCCACTTGCCCTCACACTCGCACTCGCACTTGCCCTCAAAGTCGCACTAACACTCGCGCTCGCACTGACACTCGCAGTCACACTCACACTCGCAATCACACTCCCACTTATACTCGCACTCACTCGCACTCGCACTCACACTCGCACTCACGCACTCGCACTCAAATTCGCACTCGCACTCACCCTCACAATCGCACAGGCACTCGCACTCACACTCACAATCGCACTCGCACTCACACTCGCACTCGAACTCGCACTGGCACTCAAAATCGCACTCGCAAAAAAACAAAACAAAAAAAAAAAACAAAAAAACCAAAAAACAAAAAAAAATAAATAAAAAAATTAAAAAATTGCATTCGCACTCACTCGCGCAGTCACACTCGCACTCGCACTGACACTCGCACTCACACTCCCACTCACATTCGCACTCACCCTCCCACTCACGCACTCGCACTCGCACTCACACTCGCAATCGCACTAACACACGCACTCGCACTCACAATCACACTTGCACTCTCACTCACTTTCGCACTCGAACTCGCACTCGCGCTCACACTCGCACTCGCACACACACTCACACGTGCACTCTCACTTACAATCGCACTCGAACTGTCACTTGCACTCACACTCTCACTCGAAATCACACTCACTCGCACTCACACTCAAACTCGCACTCGCACTCCCAATCAAACTCCCACTCACACACTCGCACTCGCACTCACACTCACACACTCGCACTCACACTGGCACTCACATTCCCACTCGCACTCACACTCACACTCACACTACCCTCGCACTCACACTCGCACTCACACTCGTAATCAATCGCACGCGCACTCACACTCGCACTCACGCACTCACTCGCACTCACACTCACACTCGCATTCACACTCGCACTCGCAGTCACGCTCGAACTCGCACTCACCCACACACTCGCACAGGCACTCGCACTCACACTCACACTCGCACTCGCACTCACACTCGCACTGGTACTCGCACTCGCACTCAAAATCGCACTCGCAAAAAAACAAACAAAAAACAAAAAAAAAACAAAAAACAAAAAAAAACAAAAAAATAAAAAAAATAAAAAAATAAAAAAAATTGCACTCGCACTCACACTCGCACTCACACTCGCACTCACACTCACACTCGCACTCACACACTCGCACTCACACTCGCACTCGCACTCACACTCGCACTCACACTCGCACTCACACTCACACTCGAAATCGCACTCGCACTCACACTCGCACTTGCACTCACACTCACACTCGCACTCGCATTCATATTCGCACTCGCACTCATACTCACACTCGCACTCACACTCACACTCACACACTCGCACTCGCACTCACATTCCCACTCGCACTCACACTCGCACTCACACTCGCACTCACACTCACGCTCGCACTCACACTCGAACTCACGCACACTCACTCATACTCAAACTTGCACTCCTGCTCGCACTCGCACTCACACTCGCACTCACACTCACACTCGCACTCACACTCGCACTCACACACTCACACTCGCACTTACACTCGAACTCACGCCCTCGCACTCGCAATCGCACTCAAACTCCCACTTGCCCTCGCACTCGCACTCAAACTCGCACTAACACTCGCGCTCGCACTCACACTCGCAGTCACACTCACACTCGCAATCACACTCCCACTTATACTCGCACTCACTCGCACTCGCACTCACACTCGCACTCAGGCACTCGCACTCAACTTCGCACTCACACTCACACTCGCACTCACACTCACACTCGCACTCACATTCGCACTCACCCTCGCACTCACGCACTCGCACTCGCACTCACACTCGCAATCGCACTAACACACGCACTCGCACTCACAATCACACTTGCACTCTCACTCACTCTCGCACTCGAACTCGCACTCGCGCTCACACTCGCACTCGCACACACACTCACACGTGCACTCTCACTCACACTCGCACTCGAACTGTCACTTGCACTCACACTCTCACTCGAACTCTCACTCGCACTCACACTCACACTCGCACTCGCACTCCCAATCAAACTCCCACTCACACACTCGCCCTCGCACTCACACTCACACACTCGCACTCACACTCGCACTCACATTCCCACTCGCACTCACACTCACACTCACACTCACCCTCGCACTCACACTCGCACTCACACTCGTAATCAATCGCACTCGCACTCACACTCGCACTCACGCACTCACTCGCACTCACACTCGCATTCACACTCGCACTCACACTCGCACTCACACTCGTAATCAATCGCACTCGCACTCACACTCGCACTCACGCACTCACTCGCACTCACACTCGCACTTGCATTCACACTCGCACTCGCAGTCACGCTCGAACTTGCACGCACCCACACACTCGCACAGGCACTCGCACTCACACTCACACTCGCACTCGCACTCACAATCGCACTCGTACTCGCACTCGCACTCAAAATCGCACTCGCAAAAAAACAAAAAAAAACAAAAAAAAACAAAAAACAAAAATAACAAAAAAAAAAAAAATAAAAAATAAAAAAAATTGCACTCACACTCGCACTCGCACTCACACTCGCACTCACACTCGCACTCACGCTCACACTCGCACTGGCACTCGCACTCGCACTCACACTCCCACTCACACTCGAACTCACGCACTCGCACTCACATTCAAACTTGCACTCTTGCTCGTCTCGCACTCACACTCGCACTCACACTCGCACTCCTACTTGCACTCGCACTCACACTCGCACTCACACTCACACTCGAACTCGCACTCGCACTCACTCGCACTTGCTCTCACACTCACACTCGCAATCGCATTCATATTCGCACTCGCACTCATACTCACACTCGCACTCGCACTCACACTCATACACTCGCACTCGCACTCACATTCCCACTCGCACTCACACTCTCACTCACACTACCCTCGCACTCACACTCGCACTCACACACTCACCATCGCACTCACACTCACACTCGCACTCAGACTCGCACTTGCACTCACACTCGCACTCACACTCACGCTCGCACTCACACTCGAACTCACGCACTCGGACTCACACTCAAACTTGCACTCTTGCTCGTCTCGCACTCACACTCGCACTCGCACTCACACTCACTCTCGCACTCGCAATCGCACTCAAACTCCCACTTGGCTCACACTCGAACTCGCACTCACGCTCACACTCGCACTCACGCTCGCACTCGCACTCACACTCGCACTCAGACTCGAACTCACGCATTCGCACTCACAGTCAATCTTGCACTCTTGCTCGTACTCGCACTCACACTCACACTCGCACTCACACTCGGACTCGCACTCACACTCGCACTCACAGTCACACTCACACTCGCACTCACACTCACTCTCGCACTCGCAATCGCACTCAAACTCCCACTCACACACTCACCATCGCACTCGCACTCACACTCGCACTCAGAGTAGCACTTGCAGTCACACTCGCACTCACACTCACGCTCGCACTCACACTCGAACTCACGCACTCGGACTCACACTCAAACTTGCACTCTTGCTCGCACTCGCACTCACACTCGCACTCACACTCACACTCGCACTCACACTCACACTCGCACTCACACTCGAACTCACACTCACACTCACACTCGCACTCGAACTCGCACTCAATATCGCACTCGCAAAAAAACAAAAAAAAACAAAAAAACCCAAAAAAACAAAAAAAGCAAAAAAAACCCAAAAAACCAAAAAAATATAAAAAAATAAAAAAATTTGCACTCGAACTCGCACTCGGACTCACACTAGCACTTGCACTCACACTCACACTCGCACTCACACTCGCACTCATGCTCACACTCGCACTCGCACTCATACTCGCACTCGAACACACACTCGCACTCACAATCGCACTCGCACTCACACCTACACTCACACTCGCACTGACGCTCGCACTCGCAGTCACACTCGCACTCAGACTCGAACTCACGCATTCGCACTCACAGTCAAACTTGTACTCTTGCTCGTACTCGCACTCACACTCACACTCGCACTCCCACTCGTACTCGAACTCACACTCACACTCACACTCACACTCGCACTCACACTCACTCTCGCACTCGCAATCGCACTCAAACTCCCACTTGCCCTCACACTCGCACTCGCACTTGCCCTCAAAGTCGCACTAACACTCGCGCTCGCACTGACACTCGCAGTCACACTCACACTCGCAATCACACTCCCACTTATACTCGCACTCACTCGCACTCGCACTCACACTCGCACTCACGCACTCGCACTCAAATTCGCACTCGCACTCACCCTCACAATCGCACAGGCACTCGCACTCACACTCACAATCGCACTCGCACTCACACTCGCACTCGAACTCGCACTGGCACTCAAAATCGCACTCGCAAAAAAACAAAACAAAAAAAAAAAACAAAAAAACCAAAAAACAAAAAAAAATAAATAAAAAAATTAAAAAAAATGCACTCGCACTCACTCGCGCAGTCACACTCGCACTCGCACTGACACTCGCACTCACACTCCCACTCACATTCGCACTCACCCTCCCACTCACGCACTCGCACTCGCACTCACACTCGCAATCGCACTAACACACGCACTCGCACTCACAATCACACTTGCACTCTCACTCACTTTCGCACTCGAACTCGCACTCGCGCTCACACTCGCACTCGCACACACACTCACACGTGCACTCTCACTTACAATCGCACTCGAACTGTCACTTGCACTCACACTCTCACTCGAAATCACACTCACTCGCACTCACACTCAAACTCGCACTCGCACTCCCAATCAAACTCCCACTCACACACTCGCACTCGCACTCACACTCACACACTCGCACTCACACTGGCACTCACATTCCCACTCGCACTCACACTCACACTCACACTACCCTCGCACTCACACTCGCACTCACACTCGTAATCAATCGCACGCGCACTCACACTCGCACTCACGCACTCACTCGCACTCACACTCACACTCGCATTCACACTCGCACTCGCAGTCACGCTCGAACTCGCACTCACCCACACACTCGCACAGGCACTCGCACTCACACTCACACTCGCACTCGCACTCACACTCGCACTGGTACTCGCACTCGCACTCAAAATCGCACTCGCAAAAAAACAAACAAAAAACAAAAAAAAAACAAAAAACAAAAAAAACAAAAAAATAAAAAAAATAAAAAAATAAAAAAAATTGCACTCGCACTCACACTCGCACTCACACTCGCACTCACACTCACACTCGCACTCACACTCACACTCGCACTCACACTCGCACTCGCACTCACACTCGCACTCACACTCGCACTCACACTCACACTCGAAATCGCACTCGCACTCACACTCGCACTTGCACTCACACTCACACTCGCACTCGCATTCATATTCGCACTCGCACTCATACTCACACTCGCACTCACACTCACACTCACACACTCGCACTCGCACTCACATTCCCACTCGCACTCACACTCGCACTCACACTCGCACTCACACTCACGCTCGCACTCACACTCGAACTCACGCACACTCACTCATACTCAAACTTGCACTCCTGCTCGCACTCGCACTCACACTCGCACTCACACTCACACTCGCACTCACACTCGCACTCACACACTCACACTCGCACTTACACTCGAACTCACGCCCTCGCACTCGCAATCGCACTCAAACTCCCACTTGCCCTCGCACTCGCACTCAAACTCGCACTAACACTCGCGCTCGCACTCACACTCGCAGTCACACTCACACTCGCAATCACACTCCCACTTATACTCGCACTCACTCGCACTCGCACTCACACTCGCACTCAGGCACTCGCACTCAACTTCGCACTCACACTCACACTCGCACTCACACTCACACTCGCACTCACATTCGCACTCACCCTCGCACTCACGCACTCGCACTCGCACTCACACTCGCAATCGCACTAACACACGCACTCGCACTCACAATCACACTTGCACTCTCACTCACTCTCGCACTCGAACTCGCACTCGCGCTCACACTCGCACTCGCACACACACTCACACGTGCACTCTCACTCACACTCGCACTCGAACTGTCACTTGCACTCACACTCTCACTCGAACTCTCACTCGCACTCACACTCACACTCGCACTCGCACTCCCAATCAAACTCCCACTCACACACTCGCCCTCGCACTCACACTCACACACTCGCACTCACACTCGCACTCACATTCCCACTCGCACTCACACTCACACTCACCCTCGCACTCACACTCGCACTCACACTCGTAATCAATCGCACTCGCACTCACACTCGCACTCACGCACTCACTCGCACTCACACTCGCATTCACACTCGCACTCACACTCGCACTCACACTCGTAATCAATCGCACTCGCACTCACACTCGCACTCACGCACTCACTCGCACTCACACTCGCACTTGCATTCACACTCGCACTCGCAGTCACGCTCGAACTCGCACGCACCCACACACTCGCACAGGCACTCGCACTCACACTCACACTCGCACTCGCACTCACAATCGCACTCGTACTCGCACTCGCACTCAAAATCGCACTCGCAAAAAAACAAAAAAAAACAAAAAAAAACAAAAAACAAAAAATAACAAAAAAATAAAAAAAATAAAAAATAAAAAAAATTGCACTCACACTCGCACTCGCACTCACACTCGCACTCACACTCGCACTCACGCTCACACTCGCACTGGTATTCGCACTCGCACTCACACTCCCACTCACACTCGAACTCACGCACTCGCACTCACATTCAAACTTGCACTCTTGCTCGTCTCGCACTCACACTCGCACTCACACTCGCACTCCTACTTGCACTCGCACTCACACTCGCACTCACACTCACACTCGAACTCGCACTCGCACTCACTCGCACTTGCTCTCACACTCACACTCGCAATCGCATTCATATTCGCACTCGCACTCATACTCACACTCGCACTCGCACTCACACTCATACACTCGCACTCGCACTCACATTCCCACTCGCACTCACACTCTCACTCACACTACCCTCGCACTCACACTCGCACTCACACACTCACCATCGCACTCACACTCACACTCGCACTCAGACTCGCACTTGCACTCACACTCGCACTCACACTCACGCTCGCACTCACACTCGAACTCACGCACTCGGACTCACACTCAAACTTGCACTCTTGCTCGCACTCGCACTCACACTCGCACTCACACTCACACTCGCACTCACACTCGCACTCGCACTCACACACTCACACTCGCAGTTACACTCGAACTCACGCACTCGCACTCACACTCACACTCGCACTCACACTCGCACTCGCACTCACACACTCACACTCGCAGTTACACTCAAACTCACGCACTCGCACTCACACTCACACTCACACTCACACTCGCACTCGCACTCGGACTCACACTCGCACTCACACTCACACTCGCACTCACACTCGAACTCACACTCATACTCACACTCGCACTCGAACTCGCACTCAATATCGCACTCGCAAAAAAACAAAAAAAACAAAAAAACCCAAAAAAACAAAAAAAGCAAAAAAAAAACCCAAAAAACAAAAAAAATATAAAAAAATAAAAAAATTTGCACTCGAACTCGCACTCGGACTCACACTAGCACTTGCCCTCACACTCACACTCGCACTCACACTCGCACTCGCACTCACGCTCACACTCTCACTCGCACTCATACTCGCACTCGAACACACACTCGCACTCACACTCGCACTCGCACTCACACTCACACTCGCACTCACACTC
This sequence comes from Nyctereutes procyonoides, assembly GCF_905146905.1. NCBI lineage: Eukaryota > Metazoa > Chordata > Mammalia > Carnivora > Canidae > Nyctereutes > Nyctereutes procyonoides. The sequence continues at coordinate 48,206,495 of NW_026575024.1, forward strand.
GCACTCGCACTCACACTCGCACTCGCACTCACACTTGGCTCCTAAGAGGCCTAGGCTCGATGCGTGACTGAAGAGTTGTGCGAGGGGAGTGGAAAGTCCCGGCTCACGAGACTAGTGCCTCCAAGCTCAATGCAGCGATTTCCCAGTAGTTATCCCGTGTGAGCCTGGGGCTCCGTACTAAGTTCCAAACGGGGGAAGCTAGCTGAACGCCTGGTCCAAAGGCAACTTACTTCTGAGAGTTGAGCTGACACTCAGTCCCTCACAGTTCCACACTGCCTGCAGAAGGAGTTTTGAACATCATCACCACAGACGTGTGTCAGAGGCTTGTGAGACGCAAGGGGAATTCTGCAGTCGCACTCGCACTCACACTCGCACTCACACTCACACTCATGCTCTCGCACTCACACTCAAACTCGCACTCGCACTCCCAATCGCACTCACACTACACTCGCAATCACAGTCACACTCGCACTCACACTCGCACTCACACTCGCACTCACTCGCACTCTCCCTCACAATCGCAATCATGCACTCGCACTCACACTCAAACTCGCACTCACACTCGTACTCACACTCACACTCGCATTCACACACACTCGCACTCACAATCGCACTCGCACTTACACTCGCACTCGCACTCATATACACACACTCGCACTCGCACTCACACTCGCACTCACACTCACACTCGCCATCGCACTCACACTCGCACTTGAACATGCCCTCGCACTCACAATCGCACTCACACACTCGCACTCGCAATCACACTCGCACTCACACTCGCACTCGCACTCACACTCGCACTCCCACTCACACTCACACTCACACTCACTCGCACTCACTCTCATTCGCACTCACACTCTAACTTGCACTCACACTCACACTCGCACTCAGGCACCAAACTCGCACTCGCACTCACACTCACATTCGCACTCACTCTCACACTCGCACTAACAATCACACTCGCAATCACACTCACACTCGAACTCGCCCTCGCACTCCCACTCAAACTAGCACTCACACTCGCATTCACACTCATATTCACCCTGGCACTCACACTCGCACTCACACTCACACTCGCACTCGCACTCACACTCACACACTCGCAGTCACACTCGCACTCACAATCGCACTCACACACTCGCACTCACACTCGCACTCACAATCGCACTCACACTCGCACTGCAATCACACTCGCACTCACACTGGCACTCACACTCACACTCGCACTCGCACTCACACTCACACACTCGCACTCACACTCGCACTCGCACTCACACTCACACTCGCACTCGCACTCACACTCGCATTCACACTCATATTCACCCTGGCACTCACACTCGCACTCACACTCACACTCGCACTCGCACTCACACTCACACACTCGCAGTCACACTCACACTCACAATCGCACTCACACACTCGCAATCACACTCGCACTCACAATCGCACTCACACACTCGCACTCACACTCGCACTGCAATCACACTCGCACTCACACTGGCACTCACACTCACACTCGCACTCTCACTCACACTCACACACTCGCACTCACACTCGCACTCGCACTCACACTCGCACTCACACTCGAACTCACACTCACACTCACACTCGAACTCGAACTCGCAGTAGCACTCAAAATTGCACTCGCAAAAAAACAAAAAAAAAACAAAAAAAAAAACAAAAAAAACACAAAAAACAAAAAAAATTGCACTCGCACTCACACTCGCACTCACACTCGCACTCGCACTCACACTCACACTCGCACTCTCACTCGCACTCAAACGTCCACTCGCACTCACACTTGCACTCGCACTCACACTCGCACTAGCACTCACACTCACTCTCGCACTCGCAATCGCACTCAAACTCCCACTTGCCCTCACACTCGAACTCGCACTCACACTCGCATTCACACTCGCACTCGGACTCACGCTCACACTCGCACTCACCCTCTACACTCGCACAGGCACTCGCACTCACACTCGCAATCGCACTCACACTCGCACTCGAACTCGCACTCAAAATCGGACTCGCAAAAAAACAAAAAAAACAAAAAAACAAAAAAACAAAAAAACAAAAAAAAATAGAAATATAAAAAAATTGCACGCGCACTCACACTCGCACTCACACTCGCACTCACACTCACACTCGCACTCACACTCGACTAACGCACTCAAACTCACACTCAAACTTGCACTCTTGCTCGCACTCACACTCACACTCGCACTCACACTCACACTCGCACTCCCACTCGCAATAGCACTCACACTCGCACTCACACTCGCACTCACACTCACTCGCACTCACAATCGCACTCACACTCGCACTCACTCACACTCGCACTCACGCACTCGTGTTGGCACTCAAACTTGCACTCTTGCTCGCAATCGCACTCACACTCGCACTCACACTGACACTCACACTCGCACTCGCACTCACACTCGTACTCGCACTCACACTCACACTCGCACTCTCACTCGCACTCAAACTTCCACTCCCACTCCCACTCACACTCGCACTCGAACTCACACACTCGCACTCACACTGGCACTCACACTCGCACTCACACTCGCACACACACTCACACTCGCACTCACACTCGAACTCACACTCACACTCACACTCGAACTCGAACTCGCACTAGCACTCAAATTCGCACTCGCAAAAAAAAAACAAAAAAAAACAAAAAAACAAAAAAAACAAAAAAAAATAAAAAAATTGCACTCGCACTCACACACGCACTCACACTCGCACTAGCACTCACACTCGCAATCTCACTCGCACTCAAACTTCCACTCGCACTCACACTTGCACTCGCACTCACACTCGCACTAGCACTCACACTCACTCTCGCACTCGCAATCGCACTCAAACTCCCACTTGGCTCACACTCGAACTCGCACTCACGCTCACACTCGCACTCACGCTCGCACTCGCACTCACACTCGCACTCAGACTCGAACTCACGCATTCGCACTCACAGTCAAACTTGCACTCTTGCTCGTACTCGCACTCACACTCACACTCGCAGTCACACTCGCACTCACACTCACACTCGCACTCACACTCGCACTCACACTCACTCTCGCACTCGCAATCGCACTCACACTCCCACTCACAGACACACTCGCAATCGCACTCACACTCGCACTCACTCTCGCACTCGCATTCAAACTCCCACTCACAGACACACTCGCACTCGCACTCACACTCGCACTCTCATTCGCACTCAAACTTCCACTCGCACTCACACTTGCACTCGCACTCACACTCGCACTAGCACTCACACTCACTCTCGCACATCGCAATCGCACTCAAACTCCCACTTGCCCTCACACTCGCACTCGCACTCACACTCGCACTCGCACTCAAAATGGCACTCACACTCGCACTCACACTTGCACTCGCACTCACACTCGCACTAGCACTCACACTCAGTCTCGCACTCGCAATCGCACTCAAACTCCCACTTGGCTCACACTCGAACTCGCACTCACACTCGCATTCACACTCGCACTCGCACTCACACTCGCACTCGCACTCACCCTCACACTCGCACAGGCACTCGCACTCACACTCACACTCGCACTCGAACTCGAACTCACACCCGCACTCACAATCGCACTAGCAAAAAAAACAAAAAAAAAAAAACAAAAAAATAAAAAAATAAAAAAATTGCACTCACATTCACACTGGCACTCACACTCGCAGTCACACTCGCACTCACACTCACACTCGAACTCACGCTCACACTCGCACTGACGCTCGCACTCGCAGTCACACTCGCACTCAGACTCGAACTCACGCATTCGCACTCACAGTCAAACATGTACTCTTGCTCGTACTCGCACTCACACTCACACTCGCACTCCCACTCGTACTCGAACTCACACTCACACTCACACTCACACTCGCACTCACACTCACTCTCGCACTCGCAATCGCACTCAAACTCCCACTTGCCCTCACACTCGCACTCGCACTTGCCCTCAAAGTCGCACTAACACTTGCGCTCGCACTGACACTCGCAGTCACACTCACACTCGCAATCACACTCCCACTTATACTCGCACTCACTCGCACTCGCACTCACACTCGCACTCACATTCGCACTCACCCTCGCACTCACGCACTCGCACTCGCACTCACACTCGCAATCGCACTAACACACGCACTCGCACTCACAATCACACTTGCACTCTCACTCACTCTCGCACTCGAACTCGCACTCGCGCTCACACTCGCACTCTCACACACACTCACACGTGCACTCTCACTCACACTCGCACTCGAACTGTCACTTGCACTCACACTCTCACTCGAACTCTCACTCGCACTCACACTCACACTCGCACTCGCACTCCCAATCAAACTCCCACTCACACACTCGCCCTCGCACTCACACTCACACACTCGCACTCACGCTCGCACTCACATTCCCACTCGCACTCACACTCACACTCACACTCACCCTCGCACTCGCACTCACACTCGTAATCAATCGCACTCGCACTCACACTCGCACTCACGCACTCACTCGCACTCACACTCGCACTCGCACTCAAAATCGCACTCGCAAAAAAACAAAAAAAAACAATAAAAACAAAAAAAAAAACAAAAAAAATAAAAAAATAAAAAAAATTGCACTCGCACTCACACTCGCACTCACACTCGCACTCGCACCACACTCACACTCGCACTCTGCTCGCACTCAAACTCCGACTTGCCCTCACACCCGAACTCGCACTCACACTAGCACTCGCATTCACACTCGCACTCACGCTCGCACTCGCACTCACACTCACACACTCGCACTCACACTCGCACTCACATTCCCACTCGCACTCACACTCACACTCACACTCACCCTCGCACTCACACTCGCACTCACACTCGTAATCAATCGCACTCGCACTCACACTCGCACTCACGCACTCACTCGCACTCACACTCGCATTCACACTCGCACTCACACTCGCACTCACACTCGTAATCAATCGCACTCGCACTCACACTCGCACTCACGCACTCACTCGCACTCACACTCGCACTTGCATTCACACTCGCACTCGCAGTCACGCTCGAACTCGCACGCACCCACACACTCGCACAGGCACTCGCACTCACACTCACACTCGCACTCGCACTCACAATCGCACTCGTACTCGCACTCGCACTCAAAATCGCACTCGCAAAAAAACAAAAAAAAACAAAAAAAAACAAAAAACAAAAAATAACAAAAAAATAAAAAAAATAAAAAAATAAAAAAATTGCACTCACACTCGCACTCGCACTCACTCGCACTCACACTCGCACTCACACTCACGCACTGGTACTCGCACTCGCACTCACACTCCCACTCACACTCGAACTCACGCACTCGCACTCACATTCAAACTTGCACTCTTGCTCGTCTCGCACTCGCACTCGCACTCACACTCGCACTCGCACTCACACTCACACTCGCACTCACACTCACACTCGCACTCACACACTCTCACTCACACTCGCACTCACACACTCGCACTCACACTCGCACTCACACTCACACTCGAACTCGCACTCGCACTCACTCGCACTTGCTCTCACACTCACACTCGCAATCGCATTCATATTCGCACTCGCACTCACACTCATACACTCGCACTCGCACTCACATTCCCACTCGCACTCACACTCTCACTCACACTACCCTCGCACTCACACTCGCACTCACACACTCACCATCGCACTCACACTCACACTCGCACTCAGACTCGCACTTGCACTCACACTCGCACTCACACTCACGCTCGCACTCACACTCGAACTCACGCACTCGGACTCACACTCAAACTTGCACTCTTGCTCGCACTCGCACTCACACTCGCACTCACACTCACACTCGCACTCACACTCGCACTCGCACACTCACACTCGCAGTTACACTCGAACTCACGCACTCGCACTCATACTCGCACTCACACTCACACTCGCACTCGCACTCGGACTCACACTCGCACTCACACTCACACTCGCACTCACACTCGAACTCACACTCACACTCACACTTGCACTCGAACTCGCACTCAATATCGCACTCGCAAAAAAACAAAAAAAACAAAAAAAACCCAAAAAAACAAAAAAAGCAGAAAAAAAACCCAAAAAACAAAAAAAATATAAAAAAATAAAAAAATTTGCACTCGAACTCGCACTCGGACTCACACTAGCACTTGCACTCACACACTCGCACTCACACTCGCACTCGCACTCACGCTCACACTCGCACTCGCACTCATACTCGCACTCGTACACACACTCGCACTCACACTCGCACTCGCACTCACACTCACACTCCACTCGCACTCGCACTCACACTCGCACTCGCACTCACACTTGGCTCCTAAGAGGCCTAGGCTCGATGCGTGACTGAAGAGTTGTGAGAGGGGAGTGGAAAGTCCCGGCTCACGAGACTAGTGCCTCCAAGCTCAATGCAGCGATTTCCCAGTAATTAGCCCGTGTGAGCCTGGGGCTCCGTACTAAGTTCCATACGGGAGAAGCTAGCTGAACGCCTGGTCCAAAGGCAACTTACTTCTGAGAGTTGAGCTGACACTCAGTCCCTCACAGTTCCACACTGCCTGCAGAAGGAGTTTCGAACATCTTCACCATAGACGTGTGTCAGAGGCTTGTGAGACGCAAGGGGAATCCTGCAGTCGCACTCGCACTCACACTCACACTCGCACTCACACACAATCATACTCACACACTCGCACTCACACTCACCCTCGCACTCACTCTCGCACTCGCACTCACACACGCACTCGCACTCGCACTCGCACTAACACTCGCGCTCACACTCGAACTAACGCACTCACACTCACATTCAAACTTGCACTCTTGCTCGCACTCACACTCACACTCGCACTCACACTCGAACTCACAATCACACTCGCACTCGCACTCGCAGTCGAACTTGCACTCGCACTCGCACTCAGAATCACCCTCGCACTTGCACTCACACTCACACTCGCATTCAGGCACTCAAACTCGCACTCACACTCGCACTCGCACTCACACTCGCACTCACAATCAGACTCGCACTCGCACTCACATTCGCACTCACACTCACCCTCGCACTCACACTTGCACTCACATTCGCGCTCACCCTCGCACTCACGCACTCTCACTCACACTTGCAGTCACACTCGCAATCGCACTCACCCTCACACTCACCCTCGCACTCACGCACTCTCACTCACACTTGCAGTCACACTCGCAATCGCACTCACCCTCACACTCACCCTCGCGCTCACACTCGAACTCACGCACTCAAACTCACACTGAAACTTGCACTCTTGCTCGTCTCGCACTCACACTCGCACTCACACTCACACTCCCACTCGTACTCGCACTCACACTCGCACTCACACTCACACTCTCACACTAGCACTCGCACTCACACTCACACACGCACTCACACTCGCACTCGCACTCACACTCACCCTCGCGCTCACACTCGAACTCACGCACTCAAACTCACACTGAAACTTGCACTCTTGCTCGCACTCACACTGACACTCGCACTCACACTGACACTCGCACTCACACTCGCACTCGCACTCGCGCTCACATCGCACTCGCACTCAAACTCACACTCACGACTCGCGCTCGTACTCAAACTTGCACTCTTGCTCACACTCGCACTCACAATCGCACTCACACTCACACTGACACTCACGCTCGCACTCGCACTCACACTTGCACTCGCACTCACACTTGCACTCGCACTCTCTCTCGCACTCAAACTTCCACTCGCACTCACACTCGCACTCGCACTCACTCTCGCACTCACCCTCGAAATCACACACTCGCACTCACATTGGCACTCACAATCACACTCGCACTCACACTCGCACTCGCACACACTCGCACTCACACTCGCATCACACTCGAACTCACACACACACTCGAACTCGAACTCGCACTCGCACTCAAATTCGCACTCGCAAAAAACAAAAAAAAAACAAAAAAAACAAAAAAAACAAAAAAAAATAAAAAAATAAAAAAAATTGAACTCGCACTCACACTCGCACTCACACTCGCACTCGCACTCACACTCACACTCGCACTCTCACTCGCACTCAAACTTCCACTCGCACTCACACTTGCACTCGCACTCACACTCGCACTAGCACTCACACTCACTCTCGCACTCGCAATCGCACTCAAACTCCCACTTGGCCCACACTCGAACTCGCACTCACGCTCACACTCGCACTCACGCTCGCACTCGCACTCACACTCGCACTCAGACTGGAACTCACGCATTCGCACTCACAGTCAAACTTGCACTCTTGCTCGTACTCGCACTCACACTCGCACTCACACTCGCACTCACACTCGCACTCACACTCACACTCACACTCGCATTCACACTCGCACTCAAACTCGCACTCGCACTCCCAATCAAACTCCCACTCACACACTCGCACTCGCACTCACACTCACACACTCGCACTCACACTGGCACTCACATTCCCACTCGCACTCACACTCACACTCACACTACCCTCGCACTCACACTCGCACTCACACTCGTAATCAATCGCACGCGCACTCACACTCGCACTCACGCACTCACTCGCACTCACACTCACACTCGCATTCACACTCGCACTCGCAGTCACGCTCGAACTCGCACTCACCCACACACTCGCACAGGCACTCGCACATCACACTCACACTCGCACTCGCACTCACACTCGCACTCGAACTCGCACTCGCACTCAAAATCGCACTCGCAAAAAACAAACAAAAAACAAAAAACAAAAAAAAAACAAAAAACAAAAAAAAACAAAAAAAAAAAAAAATAAAAAAATAAAAAAAATTGCACTCGCACTCACACTCGCACTCACACTCGCACTCACACTCACACTCGCACTCACACTCACACTCGCACTCACACTCGCACTCGCACTCACACTCGCACTCACACTCGCACTCACACTCACACTCGAAATCGCACTCGCACTCACACTCGCACTTGCACTCACACTCACACTCGCACTCGCATTCATATTCGCACTCGCACTCATACTCACACTCGCACTCACACTCACACTCACACACTCGCACTCGCACTCACATTCCCACTCGCACTCACACTCGCACTCACACTCACGCTCGCACTCACACTCGAACTCACGCACACTCACTCATACTCAAACTTGCACTCCTGCTCGCACTCGCACTCACACTCGCACTCACACTCACACTCGCACTCACACTCGCACTCACACACTCACACTCGCACTTACACTCGAACTCACGCCCTCGCACTCGCAATCGCACTCAAACTCCCACTTGCCCTCGCACTCGCACTCAAACTCGCACTAACACTCGCGCTCGCACTCACACTCGCAGTCACACTCACACTCGCAATCACACTCCCACTTATACTCGCACTCACTCGCACTCGCACTCACACTCGCACTCAGGCACTCGCACTCAACTTCGCACTCACACTCACACTCGCACTCACACTCACACTCGCACTCACATTCGCACTCACCCTCGCACTCACGCACTCGCACTCGCACTCACACTCGCAATCGCACTAACACACGCACTCACAATCACACTTGCACTCTCACTCACTCTCGCACTCGAACTCGCACTCGCGCTCACACTCGCACTCGCACACACACTCACACGTGCACTCTCACTCACACTCGCACTCGAACTGTCACTTGCACTCACACTCTCACTCGAACTCTCACTCGCACTCACACTCACACTCGCACTCGCACTCCCAATCAAACTCCCACTCACACACTCGCCCTCGCACTCACACTCACACACTCGCACTCACACTCGCACTCACATTCCCACTCGCACTCACACTCACACTCACACTCACCCTCGCACTCACACTCGCACTCACACTCGTAATCAATCGCACTCGCACTCACACTCGCACTCACGCACTCACTCGCACTCACACTCGCATTCACACTCGCACTCACACTCGCACTCACACTCGTAATCAATCGCACTCGCACTCACACTCGCACTCACGCACTCACTCGCACTCACACTCGCACTTGCATTCACACTCGCACTCGCAGTCACGCTCGAACTCGCACGCACCCACACACACTCGCACAGGCACTCGCACTCACACTCACACTCGCACTCACACTCACAATCGCACTCGTACTCGCACTCGCACTCAAAATCGCACTCGCAAAAAAACAAAAAAAAAACAAAAAAAAACAAAAAACAAAAAAAACAAAAAAATAAAAAAATAAAAAATAAAAAAAATTGCACTCACACTCGCACTCACTCGCACTCACACTCACACTCGCACTCACACTCGCACTCACGCTCACACTCGCACTGGTATTCGCACTCGCACTCACACTCCCACTCACACTCGAACTCACGCACTCGCACTCACATTCAAACTTGCACTCTTGCTCGTCTCGCACTCACACTCGCACTCACACTCGCACTCCTACTGCACTCGCACTCACACTCGCACTCACACTCACACTCGAACTCGCACTCGCACTCACTCGCACTTGCACTCACACTCACACTCGCAATCGCATCAATCGCACTCGCACTCATACTCACACTCGCACTCGCACTCACACTCATCACACTCGCACTCGCACTCACACTTCCCACTCGCACTCACACTCTCACTCACACTACCCTCGCACTCACACTCGCACTCACACACTCACCATCGCACTCACACTCACACTCGCACTCAGACTCGCACTTGCACTCACTCACACTCGCACTCACACTCACACTCGCACTCACACACTCGCACTCACACTCACGCACTCGCACTCACACTCAAACTTGCACTCTGCTCGCACTCGCACTCACACTCGCACTCACACTCACACTCGCACTCACACTCGCACTCACACTCGCACTCGCACTCACACACTCACACTCGCATTACACTCGAACTCACGCACTCGCACTCACACTCACACTCGCACTCACACTCGCACTCGCACTCACACACTCACACTCGCACTACACTCACACTCACGCACTCGCACTCACACTCACACTCACACTCGCACTCGCACTCGGACTCACACTCGCACTCACACTCACACTCGCACTCACACTCGAACTCACACTCATACTCACACTCGCACTCGAACTCGCACTCAATATCGCACTCGCAAAAAAACAAAAAAACAAAAAAACCCAAAAAAACAAAAAAGCAAAAAAAAACCAAAAAACAAAAAAAATAAAAAAATAAAAAATTGCACTCGAACTCGCACACTCACACTGCACT